>NC_137123.1:11394895-11984895 GCF_949319135.1 Squalius cephalus
AGAGTTTGCTAAAAGCTGTTCATTCAATACAGCAGTATTTGAAAATTGATCATATTTTGTAAAATTACATTTATATTTGCATTTATGTCAAAACCTAGACACTTTTAAACATCAAAAGGACATTTATTAATATGTATTTGTGTCAAAATGACAAATAAACAGATTTTCCTATTCAATTTTGCATGGAAACGCTTCCAAGACGCTTGCGTGTCGCGTGAAAAATAGGCGTTGGTTCTATTTCTAGAATGCACGCGTTTTCCACGCGGCTCGTGCCGCGCCTGAGACGCGCGTCTCACACAGGCAGTGTGCAAACTCTAAACTGTTAACATGGATGGGAGCCGAAATAAAAACGGACACGCCACGCAGCTGAGACGCTTACGCCACGCATCCAGTGTTTCACCGGCCTTATCCAGCGGATGTATGGATCGCCTCACATTTGCGTTTGAATAGCGCGGTCTCCGTAGGCGGAGTCACATTAAAACTTAATTAGCTGAGATGAGAACTACTGACATCTCTCTCTTTACATACATATTATATAAACTGTGAATATTTGTTTTTTATAAAAAATACTCCATTTAAAAGAAGAGAATTCAAGCTTCATGCCTGTGTGTTTGTATGCCTGTTTGACTGAGTATTCGCTGAGTTACAGTTCATTTTCGGACGCGTTTCAGAATTGACTTCACTGACGGAGAGTAGGCAGAACTCGCATCATGTTTATTTTTCTTTATTTGGCGAAAAGCACAACACTTTGTTTTTATTATGAGCACACACAAAAAAAATACACACTAAACAGGATCGATTGATGTATAACACAAGCATATAAGATAAAAATGAATTTTTTTTTTTTTTTGCATTCATACGGAAAAAAAACGAGCCTATCGCGCCGGCGCGATAGCCGACCCCAGGGGGTTAATGATAACAGTATTTCTAATACTGAAGTCATATGATAGAATTTATTTAATTTTGTTGTTTAAATAAATTGTTACAAACAGATATGAGACTGTGTTGAATAAAAGACAACACAACACACTCTGACTAGTGACCATTCAGGGCAATAATGTTGTATCAAAAGCATTTGTACAGAAGAATGACACTTATCAGGTTAGCATGACAAATGATAAGTGTGGTAAAATTATGCTGCCATGTCAATTATTCCTTCAGCTATTCTACCTAATTTTCTTACTGTCCTTCTTTTCTTCTTGTTTTTTGCCAACGTCTTCTTGTATGCTTTGTTAATTAACCCTTTACTTGCCATAGTAGCCACTTTCCCGGCTGCAGGGACTCCATAAACAGTGCCCACTAAACCCGCAGCTGCTATTGCAGTGACTGCCAATACAACACCGGTTCCCTTTGCAGCCTGCTTCACGACCTTCTTACATTTTTTCTTCATCTTCTTCTTTTTCATCCTCTTCTTTTCCTCCCCTGTCAATTGCCGTCGCCGCTCTTTTTGCTCGGCTTTCAATGCAGCCTTCTTCAGATTCCTCTTCCGTCTTTTCTTCTTCTTTTCTAATCGCCGTCTCCGCTCTTCCTCACCCTCATTCTCCTCTTCTTCACATGTGGGTGATAAAAGCAAGATAGCAGAAAGTTTTGTGAATAAGACTCAATCTATAGCGAGCTTAAATTATATATAAAGGAAGCAGTTTGTGCTGAAGAGACTGACAGCGACTATGTGCCGGTCCGATTTAACACTTTACACTAAAAGAAAATTTAGAAACAATTTTCACTCAGAAATTGCTTGTAAATTTTGCAAACAATTACAAAGAAAGAGCAAGCAAGCAACACATTCAATCAAACATAAAATGTTGAGATAAAAAAAAAAACTGATAGTTGCACGTTTAAAGCTCCTCTAAGTGATGTTGGGTGACGTCACTTCTTGTTGAGGTTCGATGTCGTTATCAAACAAAACGGAGGTTAGCTCGACCCTCCCTCCACCTCATCTCATCCCCTCCCCCTTTCACTAGTTAAAATGATAATTTTTGATATCAGGAATTACATTTCAACTAGTAAAAATTTCCATCCTTGATATCAACAATTGAATTTTAACTAGTAAAAACTATCATTCTTGATATTAACAATTGAATTTCAACTAGTAAAAACTATAATTCTTGATATTAACAATTTATATCCTGGGAATGGCAATATTCAAGCCGTTTTGACTTTTAATCATTCGCAGGATATGAATTCTTGATATCAACAACTAAATCTTCACTAGTTAAAATGATTGTTATTGATATCAGGAATTAGATTTCTACTAGTAACAATGCCAATTTTTGATATCAGGAATTACATTTCCACTAGTAACAATGCTAATTCTTGATATCAGCATTTACATTTTCACTAGTTAAAATGATAATTCTTGATATCAACAATTTAATTTCAACTAGTATAAACTATAATTCTTGATATCAAGAATTATATTTTCACTAGTGAAATGTCACCATAGGCTGCCATTTAAAATCAATTGTTGATATCAAGAATTGATTTCTTACTTACTAGTTTCATCAGAAATTCCAGTTTTATGGCAAGCCGTTTTAGCTTAAATTGTACCAAGCGTTACTTGTCGTAATTGCATTTTTACTAGTAAGAATTCAAGTAGAGAGCTCTACAATTCAATTCTTACTAGTAGCAATTACAATTAGAGAGCTCTACAATTCAATTCTTACTAGTAGCAATTACAATTAGAGAGCTCTCTAATTCAATTATTACTAGTAAGAATTACAATTACAGAGCTCTCTAATTCAATTATTACTAGTAAAAATAACAATTACAGAGCTCTCTAATTCAATTCTTACTAGTAACAATTACAATTAGAGAGCTCTACAAATGAATTTTTACTAGTCATATATCTCCATTGACTTCCATTCATTTTTAATTACAGAGCTCTACAATTGAATTGTTACTAGTAAGAATTACAATTAGAGAGCTCTACAACTGAATTGTTACTAGTAAGAATTACAATGAGAGAACTCTCTAATTCAATTATTACTAGTAACAATTACAATTAGAGAGCTCTCTAATTCAATTATTGCTAGTAACAATTGCAATTAGAGAGCTCTCTAATTAAATTCGTACTAGTAAGATTGCAATTACAGAGCTCTCTATTTGAATTTTTACTAGTAAAAATACGAATTAAAGATATGTATATTTGCAGAGCTCTGTAATTGAATTAAAGAGCTCTGCAATTACATTCTTACTAGTAACAACTGAATTAGAGAGCTCTCCAATTGGAATTGTTACTAGTAATAATAGGATTAGAGAGCTCTCTATTTAAATTGTTACTATTAAGAATTGAATTAAAGAGCTCTGCAATTGCATTCTTACTAGTACTTACTTACTTACTTACTTAATACTTTATTGTCAGACTGAGGTCTGAAATTTTTCTTGCATGACAGTATCCATGTTTACCACAACATTTAACATACATTCAACATTGACATTCACTCTAACCACACAATTATACATTCAATACAACACTTATCCATCAACCCCAGCATCCCAATACTCTTGATCTCTGATTAGGTTTTTTTGTTCAGCGCTAGAATTGCCTGATGCACAAAAGAGTGTTTCAGTTTCACCTTATTAAATTTGGGAACTCTATACCTCCGCTTTGACGGTAGTAGTTCAAACTCTTTGTGCAAAATATGCATGGGATTAGAAACTATATTGTCAGCCAACCTGAGAATATTATTGTGATAAGCTACTATAGTAACAATTTAATTATAGAGCTCTCTAATTGTAATTCTTACTAGTAACAATTTAATTATAGAGCTCTCTAATTGTAATTCTTACTAGTAACAATTCAATTGTACATCTCCGTAATTAAAAATGAATGGAAGTCAATGAAGACATATGACTAGCAAAAATTCATTTGTAGAGCTCTCTAATTGGAATTGTTAGTAAGAACTGAATTAGAGAGCTCTGTAATTGTTATTCTTACTAGTAACAACTGAATTAGAGCGCTCTCCAATTGTAATTGCTACTAGTAAGAATTGAATTGTAGAGCTCTCTAATTGAATTCTTACTAGTAAAAATGCAATTACGAGTAACGCTTGGTACAATTTAAGCTAAAACGGCTTGCCATACAGTTTCCAGTTTCACATATCAGAAATACAATTCTTACTAGTAAAAACATTTATTTTTGATATCAAGAATTCAGTTGTCACCAGTTATGGCAAGCCGTTTTAACTTTTATTCATTTCCGGGATATGAATTCTTGATATCAACAATTCAATTTTCACTAGTTAAAATTATAATTCTTGATATCAGGAATAATGTTTCTACTAGTAACAATGGCAATTTTTGATATCAGGAATTACATTTCAACTAGTAAAAATGTTCATTCTTGATTTCAACAATTTAATTTTAACTAGTAAAAACTATCATTCTTGATATTAACAATTGAATTTCAACTAGTAAAAACTATAATTCTTGATATTAACAATGTATATCCTGGGAATGGCAATAGGCAAGCCGTTTTGACTTTTAATCATTCGCAGGATATGAATTCTTGATATCAACAACTAAATTTTCACTAGTTAAAATGATTGTTATTGATATTAGGAATTAGATTTCTACTAGTAACAATGGCAATTTTTGATATCAGGAATTACATTTCCACTAGTAACAATGCTAATTCTTGATATCAGCATTTACATTTTCACTAGTTAAAATGATAATTCTTGATATCAATAATTGAATTTCAACTAGTAAAAACTATAATTGTTGATATCTGTAATTGTATTTTCACTAGTGAAATGTCACCATAGGCTGCCATTCAAAATCAATTGTTGATATCAAGAATTGATTTCTTACTAGTTAAAATTCCAGTTTCACATATCACAAATACAATTCTTACTAGTAAAAACCTTTATTTTTGATATCAAGAATTCAATTGTCACTAGTTGAAATGTCTATTCTTGATATCAACAATTTAATTGCTACTAGTAACAATGTTCATTTTTGATATCAATAATTCCATTTTCACTAGTGACAATGTTAATTTCTGATATGTAAATGTAAATTCTGTTAATTTCGTGTTCAGGGGACAGGCAGCGAGCGGATAGTGAGGAGATGTTTGCCGGATGTGACAAAAAATGTTTTGGCCTAAAAAAACGTGTGACATCGCTAAGAGCACCTTTAATCATTTGCATTCATGTATCCACATACCATCATCATCTTCTTCATCATCTTCGTCATCGTAATTGAAATCATAATCTTCACCATCATCATCATCATCATCATCTTCCTCATCATCGTCATCGTCATCATCATCATCTTCTTCCTCATCATCATCTTCTTCGTCGTCATCATCTTCATCATCATCTTCATCATATTCATCATCATCATCTTCATCATCATCATATTCATCATCGTCGTCATATTCATCATCATCTTCATCATCATCTTCATCATATTCATCATCATCATATTCATCATCGTCGTCATATTCATCATCATCTTCATCATCATCTTCATCATCACCATCTTCTTCTTCTTCATCTTCTTCTTCTTCATCTTCTTCTACTTCTTCTTCATCTTCATTTTCATCTTCATCATCATCATCATCATCATCATCATCATCTTCTTCTTCTTCTTCTTCTTCTTCTTCTTCTTCTTCTTCTTCATCTTCTTCTTCTTCTTCTTCTTCTTCTTCTTCATCACCATAATCATCACCATAATCATCTCCTTCAGTGTCCGACATTTCCTCTTGATTCTATAAATATAAAATTTGCACAGTCAAAAAATCAAATGAAAATGGTTAATTCATAAAGTGTTTGTCCATTTCACTTCTGTTTTTTTATTTCATTCAACTTAATTTTGGATTGACACTGGTTTAACCCTCTCGGTCTGAGGGTGTTTCGGGGCCCTTGAGATGTTTTGACATGCCCTGACATTTGTGCTTTTTTCAGTGGCTAATAAACATAGTAATGGAAGAAGTGTCATTTCACAGATTCAGCAAAAACTAGGCAATAAGCGAGCAACATGTATGTACATCCCAGTCAACACGTTGATCTCACAGTGATGTCACCAACAAGGAAACGACATTAAACAACCTCAATACACACCTCAAATCATCACTTAATTAATTACTTATTTTATTTAATTAACTTCAACACAGCTTTAGTGTCAGTTTTAATGCTCTGTAGAGTGAATTTAACACTGGGCATTTTGCTGAGTAAGCCCCTCAATGACTGGGCAAGAGCTTTTGGACCCGTGTTAATATTAGAAAAGCTTTCCAGCACTAGAGAGAGTTAAGTGGGAAGGCCTGGAAACAGACGCAAATGTTGCTTTGATTCGCTCCACACATGAGTAACACTAGGTTTGAGTCATTGTGTGTCTGGAGCTTCTGTGCTGTTGGCAACTTACAACCAACTCTTGTTTGTAATTACTATTGTGTACTGTGTGTTTATTTTTTTGTGTTTCCTTGTCATTCGTTCATCATATGTGCTTTATTTTTAATATTTAATATTTTGTTGCACTTCTGCTATGATAAACAGACATCTACTCTCGGATTGTGTGTGTAACGGAGGCCAGTCAGTGAGAGTCGCGTTCAAGACTGCGTTAGGATTGGAGCGTGAGTTTTGGAGGCGGAGCATTGAAGAGACGGGTGTGTTTGTTTGGGTTGATTTCAAATATCGACAATGTCCAAGTGTATCCACACTGAATCAACATCACTTTTGCACCCGCACTCAATGCTTTGTGTCTGTGTGTGTGTATATAAAAAATAAAGTAGTTCAAACAGTTTTAGAGCAGAATCTCATGCTGTGACATCACAGGGCAGCTGTAATCAATCATGTAAAATGAACACATCACCCATATAATCAGAGACTGATATTAGAATGATATCAGCCACTAAAACATAACACCTGAAGACATTTATTATGTGCTTTTTTTTCTGCATACCAAAACAACTGTTTTATAAACACAGTTACTAAAGCTAGATTTAATCTAATATTATACAATGAAATGCCAAGAACCAGAGGTGGGAGTAAGTCACTAAATTCAAGTCTCAAGTCAAGTCCAAGTCTTAACATTGCAAGTCAAAGTCAAGCCAAGTCATTCTGTTGTAAGGGTCAAGTCAAATCAAGTCAAGTCAAGTCAAGTCATACTCTTTGTCAAGTCAAGTCAAGTCGCAACTTAGTCATCAAGTCATACCAAGTCACACACAGGCTTGTTTTACAGATTTTTTAACTCTGGGACTTTTATTTCTTATTTAGACACAGAGGGCTGATGGGTAAAAAAAAAAAAAAAAAAAAAAAAAAAAAAACTTGTGTGTAATAAATAAAATATTGTTAAGAAGCACATTAAATTCTCTAAAATAAAAATAAATTAAATGAAAACAAGTAAACAAGAATTAATAAAACTTTTCCCATCTTGTGCTAGCCCTACATAGTTATTTTGCTGTGATGTCCTCTATGAAAGTGTAAACGAAACAAAAACATTAAAAATGTCAATTTAATCCAATTAGGCCAACGTGAACACACTCAAAAAAAAAAAAAAAAAAAAAAAAAAAATGTCTAAACATAAGATTTATGTATTTAAATTGCATATAGAATTTCCATTCATTTGGATTACATAGTTTTAACATAAACCAATTAATAATCTGAATGTAATTCATATTTTTAAGTCACATATAAATGAAACAGATAAGAATTATGTAATAGTACACAGAAAAACGCCCATGTTAAATTAACACTTCTCAGTGTTCATATGTGTGCACACTACAGAGTTAAAGTACCATTGAAGCAGTGTTGAAGTTAATGAGATAATTAAGTGATGATTGAGCATTAATTATGAACACCTGCTGTTAACTAGCAGAATCACTGAAGAAGAAAGTCACCATGATGGTGGTTAGCATTTGCTTTAGTTGGACTCTTGACCCTTAACTTTTTAGTATTACATTTTCTTTGGCTGCTACATTTGTGTGTATATAAAGCACATTTGTTGAGGCAAAAAAAGCCATGAGAAGATTAGATCAGGTGATATTGGATGTTTAATCATCATGTAATTGTTTGAATCTCTGATCTTATTCTGTGTCTAATGCTTTGATTATATACGAGTTGTGTTTGTAATGTTGTTATATAATAGAAGCCATGTTAATTTACAGCATGAGAGCAATGTTGATAGTCAAATAACATTTAGTGCATTAAACTTTTTTTCTCTACATTATTACTTCAAGAATCAGTGTATGACTCTCAACAATGGTGACAATCAATGAAATGTTTCATGCTGCAGTGCATGCTGGGTACCACCAATCAAAACTCACCCATATCTCCCAGCATTCATTGCGACATTAATACATTATGCAGCTGGATTTTCTGGATACTTTGTTTGATTGTCACCATTGTTGAGATTCATATGCTGTTTCTTGATGTCTGTGTTTGTCTAAGTAATGCCATAGATTCAAGTTTTTGTGCACCAAGTATTTTTTTTAAAACCTATTTTAAATAATAGGTATTTGATGAACAACACTGCTAGATATACTATAAAATCAAATGACTTCTATTATGAATAAAACAATATTAAAAACACAAGTCCTATATAATCAAAGCATTAGATACTGCATAATATCAGGGATTAAGGAAATTACATAATGATGACGTTTTCATCATCAATAAACAACCAACATCATCTGATCGCATGGCTTTCTTAACTACAACAATTGTGCTTTAGAAACACACAAGTATAGCAACCAAAGAAAAGTTTACATTAAAGAGTCAAGGGTCAAGAGTCCAACTAAAGCAAATGCTAACCACCATCGTGGTGACTTTAAAATATAACTATTGATTTAATTCAAACGGAAATTAAATAAAGTCAATCTGGTTACTAATAGGTGAAGCTGGTAAAGCTGTTTGAGTTGTTTAATCCTCCTCTGCTGAGATCTTCACAGATTTAATGTCTTCTTTTCTCTTCAGTTGATTTCATCTAAGACTGTGTCTGAAGTCAGTTGTAGTTCTTGTGTTTCTCTGTTCTTCAGTGATTCTGCTTGTTAACAGCAGGTGTTCATAATTAATGCTCAATCATCACTTAATTATCTCATTAACTTCAACACTGCTTCAATGGTACTTTAACTCTGTAGTGTGCACACATATGAACACTGAGAAGTGTTAATTTAACATGGCCGTTTTTCTGTGTACTATTACATAAATCTTATCTGTTTCATTTATATATGACTTAAAAATATGAATTACATTCAGATTATTAATTGGTTTATGTTAAAACTATGTAATGGATGGAAATTCTATATGCAATTTAAATACATAAATCTTATGTTTAGAATTTTTTTTTTTTTTTTTTTTTTGAGTGTGTTCACGTTGGCCTAATTGGATTAAATTGACATTTTTTATGTTTTTGTTTCGTTTACACTTTCATAGAGGACATCACAGCAAAATAACTATGTAGGGCTAGCACAAGATGGGAAAAGTTTTATTAATTCTTGTTTACTTGTGTTCATTTAATTTATTTTTATCTTAGAGCATTTAATGTGCTTCTTAACAATATTTTATTTATTACACACAAGTAAATTTTTTTTTTTTTTTTTTTTACCCATCAGCCCTCTGTGTCTAAATAAGAAATAAAAGTTAAAAAATGTGTAAAACGAGCCTGTGTGTGACTTGGTATGACTTGATGACTAAGTTGCGACTTGACAAAGAGTATGACTTGACTTGATTTGACTTGACCCTTACAACAGAATGACTTGGCTTGACTTTGACTTGCAATGTTAAGACTTGGACTTGACTTGAGACTTGAATTTAGTGACTTACTCCCACCTCTGCCAAGAACCCAACTAAATCAAACACTGATCTCCATCATGGTCCATCACCTCCAACATTTTGACTCTTTCTCTTACTTTAACACTCTGTATAGTGGGACCATATGTGCTCTGAGCAGTGTTGATTTAACAATGGAAAAACGTACTGGGAACACAAAAAAAAAAAAACCTGTAGCTGAGAACGTGACTAGAGCAAAAAAAAAAAAAGAAAAGTATCAGTACTAACTAGATATACTATGTGAGTGTCATATTATGTTATTTAGTTTACACTGACCTGTATATCTTGATGTCGTTGTGTCTTTTGCAGTCACTCTGAGTCTCTCAGCATTTGTCTGACTGTATGAACTGAATAAGAGTAACTGAAAGTGTCACACATGAAATATGAGGAAATGCCTCTCATAGTTCAGAGCACATATATGAAGCAGTGTTTTTGTCTATAACAACAAGAGTATGCCAAGAGTTCACCAGAGTTTAGCTTCAGCTTCAGAACAACATGAGGGCCAGCATTCATAACCACTTAATGATATTCATCTCAATGTAATAATGTAACTTAGAAATACTTTTACTATTAAACAAGAGTCCAATTAAAGGGATCAATTTAATGCTTCATCCTTCATCATCTTCACTGATACTGATCAACTGTCTTTAATTACATGTTCTGTACTCTGCGTTACCTCTTAACACTTATCTCTTGTTGTTTTTTTGTTTGTTTGTTTTTTTGTGTTATGTTATGCAAATAAAGTTGCAGCCAAATACTCAAAAATAATGAAATAACAAATTATTTTAAAACTGATTAGAGAGAGATGAACTGAAAATGCCTTTCATTCATTTCTGTAGGTTTTAGGAAATGAAGTCTCACAACATTCTTGAGCTTTGAGGGTTTCAACATATGTCTTCGACTTTTGTCAGGATGTTTCATTTGATGATCTGCTGTCACGGTCGTGTTCATTTCTTTAGGTTTTGCTTTTCTTTCTTTCTGCCATCCACTGTCACTCTCCGCCTGTATTTGTGATATTGTGAACACCTGGTCTGGATGGGCGATGGGTTTTCTTTGCTTTTCATTTCGTAATGTTTTCCCCTATAAATACATATTTTGCAACCATGTCTACACTCTGTATTTTGTCTCGTTTTCTAGTAAAATAATATTTTATATATAATTTTCATAAAAATATCTAAACATTCTTAAATCAAGACGCACTTACTTGAGAAGCAAAGTGACCTAAGATATTAAGTCTAGTTTTCTGAAAAAAAAATGAATCAAATGATGTGAGTTTTTGCTGTGCAACCGATCTCAGGACTGATGTAAAGGTGTTTCTTATCAAGTGACACACATGCTGCAGTGCATGATGGGTACCACCAGCTTACAAAACTCCTTCATGGCTCCCAGCATGCATTGCGGCACATAATAAAATAATGCAGCTGAATTGTTTTGTCGATTGTCACCATAGTTGAGGTTTTTATGAGTATGTTGATTAAATCATTACAATAATTATGGATTTTTTTTTTTTTTTTTAATCATTAATGCTTCAACATACTAATTATTTAGGTCAGTAGTGAAACTACAGAAAAAACAGCTTTTTAAACTACTTTAATGTAGTCATTTAATTGCCACTGAAGCAAGCATCTGCTTTTTCATCAGTCTCTCTTTATCAATCTGGAAATGTTTCCTGAAAACACCATTGAATTGCTGAAAGAACGTAAACTAACAAATGTCAAGGGTCAACTAAAGCAAACACTGATCACCATAATGGTGATGTGAAATGAAACATTCAATAAATCATTAACATCTAAACTAATTCTCAATAAGAACTTTAGTAGACGTCTGACAGAAATAAAATCAAACGTTAATCATTAAATATCTTCAGGGTTGTAAAATTTTCCATTCTATTAATTTGTAAAGATTTTATTTTATTTTTTCTTTATAGGAGGACTTTATTGTGTAGAATATTGAGTTGTTTATAAAATTTGGTGAAAATAAAGCTTCAGGAACATAACCTTGAAAATTATTCCACTGACATTAAGAAAGCGGAACATTTTAAATAACCAACACGGAAAGTTTGGAAAACGTTCTAGAACAAACATTGGTCAGCTGGGTTTTTAAATACATCCCTGAGAATATACATATCAATCAGCATCATGACTCGTCAAGTTCTACAAAGATTTTCATGTCGAAAGTATTTGAATTTTCTTCTAAATAAGATGTACTTGTCAGAGCAAAAAAACACTTTCTGTCCTGAAGCGATGTGTTCAACATGCGGTTCGACCTGTTCGGTCTTCGGAAATTTTGCTTTTCTTAAAAACGGCTGCATTTTCCTAATTTCTTGTAAGTTTACATATTCTTACATGCACCTACATGATTGTTCAATATGCAGATATGTAAATACATAAATATTATTGATCAGTTGACCCTAAGCTCCGCCCTTTAGTTACTGTTGATAATTTAGACAAGCCGTACAGAACATCCCATAGGAATGAACTGGAGATCTCCATGAATCGAACTGCATTATTTTCAGTAAAATGTGCTCATGAAATGATAAAAATAATTAAATAGATACTGGTTCTTTAAGCACCAGAATATGATGTCCAAAAGCATTTAATGAGCTTCAGTATTTCATTATTCTTGTTTCAATCATTCAAAGATACTTTCATCCATTGAATGCTCAAACAAATCTTTTGCTCCCGACAGAGATATATACGATGATGGCATTTTGACATCACATTCATTCATCACTAAGCGATTTCATAAATGTAGAAAATATTGCAGACAATTTGGAAAATAATCCACTGCAACTAGTGTTAACCTGCAGTTGTTACTTTAACAAGGTATTTCTACCTGATTTAACCCTTATAATGTAGTTTCCCTGGTACGAAATTAAGTATTTAGGTTGATTCAGTGACTTTACATAATATTTTTGACTTGAATAATATGATTGAATTTAGATGTTTCTATGTATTAGGTTACCATTTTTTTCCAGTGTACATGTCTGTGTGGCTGCAGAGAGGATGATGCTTCTGAAAGAAACCATCATGTTTCATATACACAGTTTTGGGCAGATGTATTTTATGCTAATTTTAGTTGTGTGAGAGCAGTGGATTGGCTGCATGAGCTCAGAGCGCTCCTGTAGGGCCGTACATATGCAAATCACAGTCTGATCACACAAGATAAAGACTGGTGAAGATCTGATGTCTCCAGATCATCTCGCCGGCTGAAACGAATCAACAAGCGATGGACTCTAATAGAGGCAGAGTATCCTGCAGGAGTTGCTTTCAGCGCTGCAATTACCAATGCAGATGCACTTGTCATAGAAGTCGAAATCCACCCAGAGTGAGAGTGAAAGTCGACACAAACAATGACACGTCAGGCTCGAACGGTGATGATTGTGGCTGTTTAGGAGACATTTTAGACTGCTGTATTCTGTGAGAATTTGTAGAACGTCCTCAGACAGGTGAGAAACGTGTTTGATTGAGAAACATTCGCTTCCTAAAATGTGGATTTTCTTATTTGTTCTGCAGATGAAACTTTAATCAATGTTTATTGTAACAAAAGCAAATTGTGTCAAACATGCTTACATGTGCTCTAGTCACAAAAAATCTAATAAAACTTACTGTACTAACACTTTCTACTGTCCATATAAATAGGCAAGAATCAAATTAACAGGGGAAACAGATGTACACTGCAGAAAAAATGTGCTTAATATATTTAATCTTTCAGCAGAAATATCTAAACATATTTAGAAATTACTTGCATCCTTAAGGAGGATCGTTGATTTGTTTCTGGAGGAAATATCTTGAATTAATTATATTTTTCTCATCCCATTGTTATTAATATTATTATGTTGTGTTACAGTTTTGACTTAAGAAAAAAAAAAAAAAAGCTGATGAAGTAAGAATACAAAACATAATTATATTGATATATTCTCAAAAAAATTTTTTTAGAAGTAAACTAACTTTGTGAAAGGATGCAAGAAGTGAGGATGTGTAGATATTTTTACTAGGGAAATAAAACAACAGTATTTAATGTTAATCTATGTTTTTTTCCTGAAGTGTGTCCGGAGTGAATGGATTTGTGGAGACGCCGCGGCGTTCAGAATGAGTTTCAGATCCAGAACATCATCAACACAAACACAACACAACTACAAACTACAATCAACATCAAGACGTCTTTAGTGTCATTATGAATGTTAAACATAATAAAGACAATGTTATCCATACATACAAAAACATCCAAATAAACTAAATAACAAATCAATGAAAAGATGAAAATGTCTTACAGTAATGTCTCAATATAACTCTAGAGAGAGTGTGTGAGAGGAACTAAAAATGTTTTGAAGGCCAGAATTTCCAAAGAAAATAGTTCACATGGTATTATAGAGTTTCACATGAAAACGAGTCTGAAAACATTCTTTAGCTGTAGTGAGAAATCAATGTCTTCTTCTTTCTCTCCGTTTGGTGGATGTTTCATTTGACACAGATATTTTTTTTTTTATTGTTTAGTTAGTCAAATGTTAGATGGTGTGTGGTATCATTGATGAGCAGAATTCTGCTATAATTATGATAATTTTGAGTTTTCCAGGATAACAATGATATTAAGAGACACTTTTAGCGGATTTGGTGGTGGTCAAATGATGGACAGATGCTGATCAACTCCTGTAAACTTTTATCTGGTGCTGGTGTTTGTATACATTTGCATAAGTGACTTTCATTAAACAGTATGAATTTATTGTTGGTTAATGGCCATTTGTGTGTTATATTGGTTTGCAGAAATAGTATACATACTGTTTGAGTTTAAATTAGCCCATTTTAACCTTTACTGTATATTACAGTGTACCTTGACATTCCACTAAGAAAAAAAATAGTCCATAATGTACATAATTGGCCTATAAACAAGACGAAAACTGATTATATTACATAAAATATCTGGTGTAATTTTCACTAATAAAGATCATTTGTTTGTTTGTGGTGCTGTGGCTTTATTTTTGTTGCGTCCACGAATAGACTCTCGCGGGACGTATAACTTAGATACTCTGTTCTTTCATTCATTTTCAAACTGAGGATAGTTGCTTAATTTATTATGATAGATCTCCACAATATGAGGATGGCTCATATTGTGTAATGGCAAAATTATGTAATGGTTATAAGAGGAATTACAAGACAATTAAACTCAGTATGACCTTTTGGATTTTAAAAGATCAAATTTATTCTCACAGTTTGTTGGTAACATAAAATAGTATTAGGGCCTATATGCCTCATTTCTGTTGCATGACATAACAAACATGTATACTCAAAACAAGGGTTTAATTTGAGTGTGCTATCTCTTTAAGTGTTTTTCATAATGTAATTATGAATGTTGTTTCTCTTTCCTTTGGTGATTCTGCTTGTTAACAGCAGGTGTTCATCATTAATGCTCAATCATCACTTACATATTCACTTAATTATCTCAATAACTTCAACACTGCTTAAGTGTTATTTTAGTGTGCACACATATGAACACTGGGCAGTGTTAATTTAACACTTGAGATTTATAGTCAATATAAGAATATTATATTGTATATATATTATAATATATATTTCCAGTGAATGGTTTGATATAAGGATTTGTTTGTTCAATTAACTGTCAGATTGGATGCATTGTTTGGTGAATATTTACCTTGTTTGATGAAACTGTAGCCTACATGAGATATCTAAAATACTTAAATGTGTTTCTGTATTTAAAGCAATGTAGTTTACATGTCAAACTGCAGGATGGACAGTAAGTTTAAGGAGTCAGGATTTGAGAAAACCCAGTTTAAATGATTGTCATAGTGTAGTGTAACATCATTTAGTTTTCACCTAAAAATATGAACATAGAATCATAAACTGTTATAGAAACCGTTAGAGAAACATGCCAATCATCTATTTGACCTAAATGTAACATTCTTATAGCACTAAATACACGTGATATTATTGTTTATGATCTCTAAAAGATGTTCTTCAAATCAGTCTCGGAATTAATTTACTTTTTGTTCCTTCTTCTCTTTCTCTTTCTCCTTCACTTGTGTTTGTCCTCAGCATTCATCTCACGATCTTCATCCTCCTCCTCCTCATCCTCACTACTTCTGTTTGTTCTTCCTCCATTTGCCCCAAAATAAATGACATTCCCATCCCCAACAAAACCCCACAGCCCACTGTATAGATGAAGCTTTCGGCTTCTGCCTCCTGTTTGGCTCTTATACTTCGGGCCGTTTCTGCTGCTATGGCCTCTGCTTTGGCCGCTGCTATGACCGCTGATATGACCGCTGATATGATGGCTGACACAATTGCTCCAGTTACTCCTGCTACG
Source organism: Squalius cephalus (assembly GCF_949319135.1). NCBI lineage: Eukaryota > Metazoa > Chordata > Actinopteri > Cypriniformes > Leuciscidae > Squalius > Squalius cephalus. The sequence goes on from NC_137123.1 coordinate 11,410,987, forward strand.
GCGACCGCAGAGACACCGTTCACACCGGAGATCCACACCACTGCAACTGCTGCCACACACCCGACAGCCGGTAATGCCATCACAGCCAAACTGCCTCTGAAGACGCCCACAGACTGAAGCTCACTCCATAGTAGTGAAAGTCCTCTTTCCCCATGTGCACCATAAGCCAATCCAGCACTGACACCCAGTAAAAGCACTGGAAATCCAATGGCACTTAAAGCTCCAGTCGCCTCAATTACACCGGGAAGACACTGATCTGCCATATCTGTAGCTTTTCCAACAGTTAATGATGATTTTGTCTCTTGTGTCTCTCTTTTCCACCCGAATGCTTCTGGTTCTGGAGCGAGAGTGCGTTCTCGTGTCACTTTTCTGTGTTGTTTACCTGATTAACCTGTTAAAGAGCAAATATTGCCTGTCCCGGTGTTTGTGCAGGCAGATTCTAGAGTACCGATAACTCTCATAAACTGCTGTTGTACTCTCTACTCTCTATTTCTCCTTGCTACAGAGCCATTGAAACTGAAACCGCTGATTCCCTCACGCTGGCCTGCATAGTTTTATATATTTAGACACACACATGGCAGTGGCGCAATGAGGCTACTCGACATTAATGCAGATTATGATTTTGGCTGAGGCACCCTGAGTGTGTACAATTGTTGTAATTTGTAACTCATCAAATCACATTAAACTTATATTTACATTTTGCCATGCCACTGTTACAATCTAAACTAAACTTTTACGGGTAGCTTCTTCCTCCAAAGTTCTTCTTTTATTATATTTTCTTTCCGTAAGGGCTGCCACTGTGTATCTATTTCACATATTCTTTTGAAACGCTCACATTATCACTCACATTGCTGACCATTTGAAATGCATTTTCCTGTTTCTATTATTGATTCAAGTGCTTTACTTTCACTATTTAGCTGGAAGCATTTCAACATGGTGTATGCTGTGGTCATCTGCTGGTCAAAAGCATGAATAGCACCTGCCAAACTGTTGCGTCGTTACACTTTGTGATTAATGTGTCAGTATATCAGGCTTTTCCCAACCGGCTTTTTAAGAATCCTTGTGGACCATAGGCCCTGTCCCAAATGGCACACTCCGGACTTGTGGACTTCCTCAGAGTCCACACTTTGGTGACGTCATGTAGTGCAGACCTATAGGGCCCTTGGCGCGAGTCCACGAGGGCGCATTGAGAGGTATTTTTGGGACAGACTCGATCGTCACGCCAGAAATAACGGTCTGGTTGCTGTTGGACAGGAGAAATCACATTTTTGCACTCCGACGTCTTATCTCCATGTCAGCGACACAGCCTGCTTTTACAGTTCTATATTTTGATATTGTGCATGCCACCTGGGCTTGTTTAAATGATTTATACAGTTGTACATAATAATACATAATGTTCCATTTGAACTAAGATTACAATTTTAACACATAATGAAAATGTGCATGCGTTTCAGATGAATTTACAGGTTTCAATATTCATACTATGTTTACATATGACTCAGTAAAGCCCTGACATTAAGGACTCGTAAACTCGGCGAGCATGTGCAATTTAAGTCCACGAGACCGAAAGTCCACATGAAGTGCGCCATTTGGGACAGGGCCATAGTTGTAAGATCAGGATGGTCCTCTTGAATGTTTATTGCATCAATACCACTAATACCTGTGTTAGCACTGAATGTATTTAGTGATGGGTGGTTGGTTTTAGTGTAACTGAGGCCAGCTGGTTGCGCAGTGCAGTAAACCTCACCTCTGACCTTGAGGCGCACTGTAGATCTTGTTAGTAGCCCTCCTTCTACACTGTAAAATCTAATTAGTTAGACTTACTTAAAAAAAAAAAGCATGCAAACTGATTGCCTTCAAAAAACGAGCAAAGTGAAATATGAATAGTATGTTGTAATGACAAGTGCTTAGTTAGTATAGTTCACTTATGCAATAGTTCTAGTAACTAATAAAGAACTTTAGAGAGTACTTGATAATTGACTTTAGATTTACTCTTGACTTATTGTTACCATTGTTACCATTATTGTGTTTTGCATGCTGAATGTCGAAGTCTGTATGTGATTTAAGCAAAAGCATGATCAACTGCAACATATTGTCATACATATAGAGGGATTGCATCAACCTAATTAAAAGATTCACAAGGTGTTTATGACACGTGCTTACAATAAAATGTTAACATATGATTGTTTGACATGAAAAGTAGTTTAGTTAATGATTTAGTCAGAAGTTAAATTACCTTTTTGAAGCAACCTATTTATTATTTCCTTCAAAAACAAATATCTGTGACTTTTAGCTGCACCGCTGAATCGATAGGAAGAGAATTACAATAATATTAATGAAGGTCAACGTGACCAAACAAAGGAACCATGATCACCATAATGGTGAGTTCAAACTAAAACATTTTTGGAAAACAACATCAATTTATGAAGTCAGCTTATGTGATGTTGTAAAGACCACCCATTGGCCCAAAAACGGGGTCCAGCTGTCTGGGTGAAGGGATAATGTGTGTATGTATTTTCAGCGCTCCAGTGAAGTTCACTTAATTTATTAGAATTTAGTTTCAATATTACTTTAGCTCTACACTTAATCTGACTGCAATTTCACATGATAATCAAATTTAGATTGTGTTTCTTATTTGAAAATAATCATAAATTTTGATTATGATTTAATTTAGATCTTTGATTATTTTGAGTATCAATATTTTCAATTATTCTTTCATTATGGATCCAATGCCACCCAGAGTCACACGCCCCGGGTTTACGTGGATCTCACGGACACAAACTTATCAGTTCTGAAATAGTCAGAGGGTGCAGGGTTTGCTAATGTCTCTTAAGTCGGTTGTCTACTGCTCACTCATACAAACAAGTGTAGTTTATTTTAGACACTTCTGTACAACTTGCCAAGTCAGTGATAGACAGAAATCAAAAGGTCTTCAGATGATGTGCCTACTGCTCCGTTCATATGTGCCTTTAGTTTGACCTACCCTAACTAAGATTTGCGGTAGCACCAGCCTCCTCATAATCTACTAAAATAATGATTTCAGGAGAGTCCAGACTAAATCAAGATGTAACATTTATTTTGTCAGGTAAAAATGTATCATGCCAATTACACAAGTAAATGATTAAATTCAGAAATAATAAATACATGACAGCAATTACTCAAAGATGACTCTAAAAGTAAGCAATGCATTCCTGACAGAGACACACAGGGGTGTGTGAGTGTGTTTCAAGTGTAAGACTGGGGAAAACACTGAAACAGTCAGCTCTGTCACCTACCCTTAAATACCCAGACTAGAACAAAATGGTTATATCAATATTTTTTTTAATTGTTTTGGGTCAATTCATGTACCCCAGGTGGTAACACCTGGTTTCGGGAGATATCTTGAAGAGACATCACCCAAAGAGGAGAACAAGTCTCCTTAGTTTTCAATCTTTCTCATTAAACCAATGACAGACTGCAATGAAATTAAGACCATTTTACCAATCACACTGAGACATTTAAAATAATACCAAACATGAAAAGGAAAAACAATAGATTCACAAGATACATCATATGTGATATATAGACATTCTCAGTGTACTTTTAGTGACTTGAGGAGGGAGAGGGGGATGCAGAGATAAAGATAAGTTTGGACAAGACCAATGTCCTGTGCTCTTTCTTTGTGATCTTCTGTCCAGGGTGCATTTTATTGCTTTTTTGCAAGGGTCAATTTTACCTCAGCTTTTGTTTTAGCAGGAAAATCAGTTCTTACAATGTTCTCTCAAATCTAGACCATTCAAGCAGTCTTAACTTGGGTTTTCCGAGTAAGGCATAGTATACTGTAAAAAAAAAAAAAAAAAAAAATCTGCCTTCAATTTTTAAGTACAATCAACTTGGATGTTAAAGTTGTTTAAATTTAAATTACATTAAACTGTCTTAATAATGAATCTTGTATAACATAAATTTAAAAAAAAAAATGCTTAGCTTTGAGTTAAAGCAATGTAAAAACATATGTTGGCATAACTTATTGACATTATACTTTTTTTTACAGTGTATGAGAATAGTACTAGATTTTACAATTAAGATAAGCCATTAAGTAAAGTTAACTAAAAAGTGTTAGTTAAAACAACTGTTACAGTGTTTGATTAACATGATTAACAACTAACATTCATTATGACACTAAAGCCGTCCTGATGTTGATTGTAGTTTGTAGTTCTGTTGTCTTTGTGTCGATGATGTTCTTCACTGGAGCTGAAACTCGTCCTGAACTCTGCAGGGTCTCCACAAATGATTAAATAAAATAAAATAAAATAAGAATAATTAATAATAATAATAATAATAATAATAATAATAAATATAAATATATATATATATATATATACTCTAAAAATGCTATGTTGGCTTTAATTAACTTTTTTAAAACTAATATTTTTACATTCAACTAAAACAAATAATGCAGTTTCATGAAACTGGATTGTTTTGGGTGAATGTAAAAAAAAAAAAAAATAGGTACTATACGGTTATCCGGACCACACCTGACCACACGTGACCACACCTGACCACAACCGCTCTTGGTTGGTCGTAACGGGTAGGTTTAGGGGCGGGGTTGGGGTAGGTCATCACATGTGGTCCGGATAACCGTATAGTACCAAAAATTATTCAACTAAACAGCATTGGATTAACCTTATGTAATTAACTTAAGTTAATAGAAATAAATAATGTTACATAAATCCAATAAATCCAACGTAACTTAGTTACGTGGGACCTGTTGACATAACAAAGTTAATTAAAGCCAACATAGCATATTTTAGAGTGTATATATATATATATATATATATATATATATATATATATATATATATATATATATATATATATATATATATATATATATATATATATATTAAATATTGTTGTTTTTTTCCCCTATGTAACAATTTCATTCTTAATCCCTTCTTACAGTACATTCTTTCACAAAATTAGTTTACTTGTTCAACTTTTTTTCATTTAATATCAATATAATAATTTCTTGTTTTAATCATAAATTTGACAAAACGCAGTAATGTCAATGCCAAGGGTGTGACAAAAATGGTATATATATTCAAGTTATTTCCTCTTCCTTTTTTTATAAGGATGCCATATGGATGTTAAGATATTTCAGCTGAAAGATTAAATATATTTAGCACATGTTTTTGTACATCTGGTTCCCCTACTAGTTTAAGTCTATTAGTCTATTTAGATGGACAGTAGCAAGTGTTAATACGATAAGTTTCAGTAGATTTGGTCTAGTAATGTAAGCAAATTTTTCTCACCTGCTTATTAACATCCTGCACACACTCACTGAACATTACATCATTCGTCTCCACTGCAGGAAGGTTCAAAAGGTCCACAGCATTCCAGAAGTCCACAACAGCATCTTAAAAATCCACAACAGCATCTTAAAAATCCACAACAGCATCTTAAAAATCCAGAACAACACCCTCCAGAATTTTCATTTTTGCCTTCACTCTTCTCATTGTTTGACTCAGACTTTTGACCTTTGCTAGAATCCATCGCTTGTTGATTCGTTTCAGCCGGTGAGATGATCTGGAAACATCAGATCTTCACCAGTCTTTATCTTGTGTGATCAGACTGTGAATTGCATATGTACGGCCCTACAGGAGCGCTCTGAGCTCATGCAGCCAATCCACTGCTCTCACACAACTAAAATTAGCATCAAATACATCTGCCCATAACTGTGTATATGAAACATGATAGTTTCTTTCAGAAGGATCATCTTCTCTGCAGCCACACAGACATGAAGCTACACAGTAAATTCCCCAGTGTTAAATTAACACTGCTCAGAGCACATATGGTCCCATTCTACATGGTGTTAAAGTAACACTGAAGCAGTGTTAAAGTTAATGAGACAATTAAGTGATTAATTGAGTGATGATTGAGCATTATTAAAGACACCTGATGATAACAAGCAGAATCACTGAAGGAGAAAATCACAAATTGTAAGCCACCGTTATGGTGATGGGTGTTTGCTTTAGTTGGGCTCTTGACCCTTAAATTATTCACTTTAATTTTTGTTTGATTGCTGTATCCGACTTACAACTGCCAGATGAACAAAGAAAAAAAGTGATCTGATGGTGTTGGTTATGTTATGACAATCATCATTTGAACTTTATGTTTTTGATTTATGTTGTTGGTTACAGCATAACTGTGATTCTGCATAAATATCCAGAATTTTAGATATAATATAAAGGATTTCTTAAAGGTAAAAAAAAAAAAAATCTTTCTTTTAGGCACACACAGACATAAAGATTCAGTCTATGCATCTCAACAATGGTGACAATTGGGAAAAGTAAATTACATAGACAATTCAGATCATAATTTATTCATACCGCAATGCATGATGGGAGCCATTAATGAGTTGTGATTGGTGGTAGCCACTGCAACATGCTTTATTATTGTCACCATTGTTGAGATTCACAGGCTGATTATTGATATCTGTGTTTCTAAATTAATACATTTGAAAGTGTTTTGATCAGAACAATGTTTATTAAATATATTGGATTATAAGAAAAATGCTGATAATCATATACTGTAGAATCACAGAGCTGCTGCTAACAAGTTACATCTAACTATCTCGATAAGTTTCATTTTTGGATCACAGCTTGATTATGTCAAAACATAACCAACACTATCAGATCACACTTTTTCTTTGTTCATTTGACTGTTATAAATCAATAACAGCAGACAAACAAAGTCTAAAGTTAATAATATACAGTAAGGGTCAAGAGCCCAACTAAAGCAAACACCCATCACCATAACGGTGGCTTACAATTTGAGATTTTCTCCTTCAGTGATTCTGCTTGTTATCATCAGGTGTCTTCAATAATGCTCAATCATCACTCAATTGATCACTTAATTATCACATTAACTTTAACACTGCTTCAGTGTTACTTTAACACCATGTAGAGTGGGACCATATGTGCTCTGAGCAGTGTTAATTTAACACTGGGGAATTTACTGTGTATCATTCTCCAATTGTAAATTGTAAAAGTACCATTTCGGCAACCAGAACGTTTCTGAGCCAAATGAAGATAAAGATGTGTTCTGTTGACTGGCGTGTTTATTGAACCACTCAGATAAGAGTAAACCTAGAATCAGCGAGAAGCTCATTTGATTGGCTACATGAAGAAGCTGGACCCAGCCTCTTCGCGCTTGCAAAACTCAATGAGTGAGAGAATCGTGCCAAAACTGGAAGCGCAGGTAAAAGAAAGACGCAACTGTACAAATCGGGTTATTTCGGGAACTTTTTTGCTCCATGCACACATTTAGACATTTGCAACAGTTTATTTTTTTACACAAAGTTTGATTTTACGCAGTGAATCTGTTTTGCAGTTCCTAACTCTGTTGTTTTCTGTCGCAAATTGCTGTTCACAGGCCTGCAATGCTTTTGGCCGTATTTGTGCGCAAAAACCGTGCCAAAAGTGTAAGCGCGGAAAAATGGAAGTCAGAAGAATACAGACCCTATTTATTTTGCGTTAGCATGAAGCTGCAGCTTCACAATACATGAATTACACTTACGAATAACAGTTAAATGCTGCAAATATTTTTTTCTTACACTTGAAAGGTGATTTACACCTTTACAAATCTTCTCTTGCGCATGCAAATTTAATTTACGCTTGCAATCTTATGTACACTTTCACAAATCTTACCCTGCGCATGCAATTCATTATGACATCATATTACCTTCATACACTCCAGCCGTTTGTTCCTGAGATATTTGAGTAAGTTTGCTATGTGCGCCCACTGCGCTTGAAAATGGCCGGTGGGCAAGCTAACACTTCAAACAGCTGCTTGGGTGGGGAGACTACTAGAGCAGCGAAAATGTACATTTCAATTTAATTTAAACTTTTCACAGTATTAGTCTTTATTAAATGAATATTATGTTATCACAATTTGTTAAATATATGACCTTTTTGTTGATTAAATGCTTTGAAATGGGATTTTTTAAACAATTGCGGGTGATGACTGTTTGGCGCCGCTCTGAGGTAAAAAAAAGGCAGCACGTCTGTCAGGACAGACGCGGTTTGCCCATCATCCTGCGTGCAGTGATGTTTATTCATAAAGGGTCAATTAAGTTATTGTTAACATAACTTGTTACATTAATTATTTTAACATTATTCAACAAATTAAACATTAACTAAATCTACTATGATGTTATTTCATAGCCAACTTTTCATAAAATGTAACATGTTATTTAACATTCACTTAAAAGTTAACGTTAAACACAATGATAGGATATTCACACATATTTAATAAGACTTCATACATCAAATGATTGTTTATAAATTGTTTTTATTTACACAGTTGAAACATAAATGATATATATTTTGAAGTGAACGTGATTTTAAAAATGTTATAACATATGATAATTTTAAAGGAAACTTAAAAACCAAGAGATGTCAGGAAAGATGTCAGGAAAAAAAATGCTGTACACAAAGGATATCTTAGTGCAGGCAGTAGAGGAAGTGAGAGCAGGAGCAAGTTTGAGGGCCACAGCAAAAAAGTATGGCATTCCCCACACCACTCTACAAGACTACAAAAAAAATAAATATTCCCACAACCCCCATCCTAATTCGGCCCTGACACCCACAGAGGAAGACGCCCTTATTTCTTTTATTTTCTGGATGGCGGATCATGGCTTCCCAGTAACAAGGTCATTAGTAAAAATACTTGTGACTGGGATAATTAAGGAGAGTGGCAGAGCAGACAGCACCACTGTCAATTTAGAGAAGGGACCAAGTGATGTCTGGTGGTCCCGTTTTAAGGCCCGCCATCCGGAACTGACCTCAAGGACGGCAGACTCCCTTGACAGAGCTAGAGTGCATGGTGCTACACCAGAGGCTATTGAGGTTTTTTTTTAAATATATGAGGCCCTTTATGTGACGCACGGCTTGGATGAAAAGCCACAGCTCATCTTCAATTGCGATGAGACTGGCTTTGGGGACAAGCCGCGGTCTAGGGAGAAGGTCCTGTGCCAGACTGGGAGGAAACACGTCTACCAACAGCAAACGACGACCAGGGAGCACATCACAGTGCACTGCTGTGTGAATGCAGCCGGGGACAGCATTCCACCTTTCATTATTTACCCCGGCTGCCTTCCAAGCACTGCATATAGGCTGGATGGGCCCCCCAACGCCCTCTATGGAATCCAGGATAAGGGATATATGGATTCGGAGCTATTCCTGAAATGGCTCCACCATTTTATCCTGTATGCCCCTAAGGAGAGACCACTGATATTAATCATGGACCAACACGAGACACATGTATCAAAAAATGTAATCATGTTCTGTAGAGAAAATGAGGTTGAAATTATTTGCCTTCCTGCCCACACCACACACATCCTTCAGCCGCTGGATATTGCGCTAAAGACTGCATTCTCCACCTTGGCTGCCAGGCTGGGTCTGGTCCGAGGGGATCTAGTCGTGGGGAAGAAGCAGTTCTCTTCTCTCCTCAAGAGTGTGTACCCCACTGCTGTGACAGCCCAAACCATTAAGGCTGGGTTCCGCAAGGCTGGAATATTTCCTTTGTCCAGGGGTGCTGTGGACACAACCCAGGTAATTTTAACATTAATACAACGATAATTAATCCTCTAAGATACATGCTTTTCTTTTAAGTTTGCTAATGAGTTTTACAAATGTTTTACTTTCTTAGGTGGTGAGAATTCTCCCATCTGCAGATTCATCCAGCATTCACGCCACACCATCCAGCACTCACGCCACTCCTTCCAGCATTCACGCCACACCATCCAGCACTCACGCCACTCCTTCCAGCACTCACGCCACACCATCCAGCACTCACGCCACTCCTTCCAGCACTCACGCCACTCCTTCCAGCACTCACGCCACTCCTTCCAGCACTCACGCCACTCCTTCCAGCACTCACGCCACTCCTTCTAGCACTCACGCCACTCCTTCCAGCACTCACGCCACTCCTTCCAGCACTCACGCCACTCCTTCAGCAACACCATCCAGCACTCAAACACCTTGCCCCACTTGCAAAAGAGCAACCCCTAAAAATTACCTGGTGGCAGCAGGTGTAATCCCCGAGAGTCTGGCCAACGTCCTTATGAGCCCCGCCCTGGAGAGGTCAGAGAAAGTGAGGCGTCGCATTCCGCTTCCAGCCCGTGTGATTACCAGTGATGAGTATTTCAACCTGCTGGTAGAAAAAGAAGCAGAGGAGAAAGAAAAAGAAGAGAAGAAAAGAAAGCGGAAGGAAGAGATGGCAAAGAAAAAAGAGGAAAAAAGGCAAGCCCAGGAGGCCAAAAGACAAAAGCAGGCACCACCTATGACTGAAGAGGAAGGAGAACACTGCGCCATATGCAGAAAAGTGGTCCCACCTGGCTCAGGAGATGACACCATAGATGAATGGGTCCAGTGTGACCTGTGCCATTTATGGTTCCACCTGGAGTGCGCTGGGGTGGAGGAAGTGCCAGACACTGACTGGCTTTGCCATAAATGTTGTCTGTCCACATAAATATTACACGTTATACACACAGTTATTCAGTTTGTTAGATGTAAATAGTTAAACACACACACACACACACACACACACACACACACACACACTGTAAATGGTGCACACAAAAAAGGTTTAATGTCTAGTTGTTATTTTTTTAATCAGTTGGTTAGATGTAAATAGTTAAACACACAGACAGACAGACACACACACACACACACACACACACACACTGCAAACAGTGCACACAAAAAAGGTTTAATGTCTAGTTCTGTTTTTTTTTTAATCAGTTTGTTAAATGTAAATAGTTTTAACTTTACGTTAAACACACACACACACACACACACACACACACACACACTACTAATTTATGTTCTTACGTTTTTTCCTTCGGTAATAAAAAGTTTTTTTTTTTAAATCAATGCAAATTGTTTGTCCTTCTTTGTCTTCAGAAAGATATGGTTATTCACTAACGTTTCACGTGGTTAATGCTTAACTCACATGCCATGATTAATATCAGGACACAATCATGTCTAACTTGCATGGTCCTCTAGCTTATTAAAGCAGCAATTAATTAACATTTTAATCAAATAAAAAGGTACTCACCTTTCTTATTCACTTAAATGATGTTTTCTTGATCAGTTAATCGTCCATTTTCGCGGTTGAAATCAAATGATGCCCTCTGTACGCAACACCATTGTATGCATGTACGGAGCATCGTTAACTCCTATCATCTTCCATACACAGGCGGAGGAGGTACTTTCTCCCACTTTTCTCAAAAACTATTGGTCTAAAAGACATCAATCAAAGTGTGGACCAATCAATGGGTATTCCCCAAGCGTGCCGCACAAGCCCTGAAAAGTGAAGCCAAAACATCTCGATCGCCCCCCGGTGACTGGTCCTAGTATAGGTTATAAGCCCCGCCTCCCCGTGTTATTCAACGGGACGTAAAGAGCAACCTAACAATTAAATTACACTTCAAATATATTTTTTCCAAAGGTGGTTTCTTTCATTTGCTGTCGTTTTCATCACGCTGATGTAAGTTCAAGTGTCTGTTTCAAAAATAAGTTGGTTTTTAGTTAGTTACGTGATGCGGTGGTGTAACCTCATGATTGACAGCTGTGATTGACAGGTTCTCTGAGCGAAGTAGTCACTGAAGCACCAACGGACATTTTTTCGGAATCTTCGGAGGACAGAGGAGATTGTATTTACTTTATTTTAACAAGCCTCTTGTCGTACTGCAATCAATTTTTAAAAAAGTGTGCAGAATCCACTCTCCCTCAGTGCATTCTGCGAGGGTGAGGGCGGAGCGTTGATTTCGCGGCTTTACTTCCTGCTCACTACTGCGCAGGTCTGGTCCCGAGATCCCTACTGCGCAGACTCAAGTTCCAATATGTCAGCGCCATATCGGGACTCTGGCGGCTTCAGTTCTCACCAATGGAAGAGAGTGAAGGGGCGTTGTCCATCTTTTTTTACAGTCTATGGTATTCCCCCAGAGAATGCTAACACAAACATGCTAGTCATGCTCTCAGCAACGGAGGGGTGGTCACTGACGTGCGGTGAAAGGTGAAAAGTGTACGGAAGATGGTTAGTCTACGTTACTAGCCGTTCATCCATTTTGATTTGCGTGCTTGTTTGGAAAAACTAGATCTATTTTAATGTAATTTGCCAACGTTTTATTCATATATCAGACACACATAGCAGAACTATAAAGTTTACTCTATTCTTCTCTCAGTTCAACAGCCACTTACTTTCATGTATTTCGGGAGAAACTGGGGAATTCAGGTGCTGTAAATCCGGCTGACAGGACTCTCTGAACTGCAGCGCTCATCTCGTTATAGATCAAGATAATTTATAAAGGTTTTTAAACGAAGAATCGGAATATCAGATAGTTGACATGGTAAGCAAGTTTGTGAATATTTTTTGATAAAAAAGGAAAAACGAAATAAAACGAATAGCGAGACATCTAGTTATTGTGGCTGCGGTGTGTCACGTGACAATCATGACGCGTCGCCATGGAAACAAGGGGTCAGTTAAAATATGTGTAACTTACGCGTGAAAGAGTTGATTTAAAAAAAAAATATTTTCTAAGTAAACAACAATAGCCCAAGTTTAGTAAACATTTTTTATTGAGACTATAAAAAATAATTCTGCATTCATTTTTAGGTGTGCCAGCTGCCACTGTGGGTGGCACCGGCACACCCTGGCACACCCGTGGCTACGCTCCTGCCCAACACACAGTTTATTGTACAAACATAAGTGAAACAATCATGCGAAATACTGAAGATCATTCATATTACTATGAACTGCAGTGAAACAAAAGAACAAAAGAAAAAGTATTAGTTTATAAATATCTTTCAAATTGTAATTGTTTCATGCTTGGAAGCCAATAATTATCCAATAAAACACATGGTGGTCGACAGAAATAAAGCTTTAGGAGTAGGATCATTAGATGAGAGAAAACCATCATGTTCTGGTGCTTAAAGAACCAGTATCTATTTTTTTATTTCAGATTTTTAGTTTTTTAGATCTATTATGTTATCATTGTTCATGAGCACATTTTACTGAAAATAATGCAGTTCGTTTCATGGAAATCTCCAGTTCATTCCTATGGGATGTTCTGTACGGCCAGTCTAAGTTAACAACAGTAACTAAATGGCAGAGCTTAGCAAAGGGTCAACTGGTCCATAATAATAGATAGATAGATAGATAGATAGATAGATAGATAGATAGATAGATAGATAGATTTGTATATTGAGCAAATATATAAACTCACAAGAAATTAGAAAAATGCAGCTGTTCATAAGAAAAGCAAAACTTCCTGAGAAGCTCTTGATAAGATCGAACAGGTTGAACCGCACGTCGCTTCAGGGCAGCATGTTTTTTGTTTTGACAAGGACGCTAGTGGGGTGCTTTTGAAACAAACTTCGTGAAGCTCCAAACCTTTTTATGAATCATTTGTTTTCAACCAACGATTCGGAACACGTATCAAACTCATCAAAATGCTAATATCACATGATTTCAGAAAATGAGGCTTCGTTACATGTCATGTTTGAAATGATTCAAAATTTCAATGGTTCGTCACTAGGGGCGATCTCATGAACCAGTGTCTACAGTATATATGATTTTTACCTGACCTCGAAATAATTTTATAATTTGTACTTAATTAATGACACATTTGTATAAAAAGGAAGAGTTGAAATGAAAAGCCTTTATTGGTCTGATTAACCAAACTCTCCATAAAACAAACAAAACAACCCTAAAATTTTAAATATCACATATTAATAACATGATATCCATATAATCAAAAACTAAACTCTGAATATGATCAGTGAATCAAACACTATATGATGATTTAATCTTTCATAAACCATATTTGGCCTTCTCGTCCAATAAGCTACACAGCAAAATCCCCAGTGTTAAATGAACACCCCTCAGTGGTGTACATATGTGTCCACACTACAGAGTATTAAATGTAACAATGAATCAGTGTTGAAGTTAATGAGATAATTAAGTGATAATTAAGATAATTAAGATAATTAATCTCATCTTGAGTGATGATTGAGAATTATTGAAGACACCTGATGTTAACAAGCAGAATCACTGAAGGAAAGAGAAACAAGAACTACATCTGCCATTTTATTTGTGAAGAACCTTGTGCTGTAAAATCACAGGGCTGCTTTAATCAATAATGCAAAATGAACACATCTCCCATATAATCAGAGACTGAGCTCAGAATAATATCATTTAATCAAGTCACTACATGATAATTTTATCACTATCAAAACCTAATCAATAATTGAAACATATTTTCTCTGTGTTTTCTTTGACATAACAAACCTGTTTTATAAACACACTGTTAAAGCAGCCGGAAAAATAATTATATTTAAAAAGTCAAGGGGCAAGAGCCCAACTAAAACAAACACTTGCTATGTTCCATGCTATGTGATCGAATTAAAAAAACTAATTTAACAGATATGGGTTTTCAACACACTGAATACATAATCTAACATTTGACAAACTGAATGTCAAATGAACGGACAGGGAACTACGTCATCACATTGAAAGGTCACGCCGGCGCCGGCAGAATTACCGCCCCACTGTTTACAATGCGATTGTACGTAAGATACGGCGCCGGCGTGACCTTTCAACGTGATGACGTAGTTCCCTGTCCGTTTGTGTATCAGCTCAATCCGAACTATTGAAAGTAAAAAGTCTATAAATTATATATATATTTTTTTAAATGACCTATCGTTTCGCTAGATAACAACCTCTTCAGCTGTGATCACGTACAGCCCGTTTAAACACTTCAAAGACTTTTGAAACTGCATTGATTTGGACTTAAAAACAATGGTAACCAATGAAGTCCATTGTTAGAAGAAAAATCCAGAAATGTTTTCCTCAAAAAACATAACTTCTCTCCCACTGAGGAAAGAAAGATATCTTGGATGGCATTGGGGTGAGTAAATTATTAGGACATTTTCATTTTGGGGTGAACTAATCCATTTTTCTAGTTAAGTTAAGCCATTAAGTAAAGTTACTAAAAAGTGTTAGTTAGAACAACTGTTACAGTGTATGAGTAACTTTGCTAAAGGCCTATCTACGGTATTCGGCGCTCTCTGCTCGTCTGTCGACTAGTGCAGTTATGTCACTTTAATAGCTTTTATGACAAAGGTTTACAGTAAGAAAAGTAAATATTGCATTCTGCAAGAGATTTTAATAAAAAACATACTCCTCTCTCTCGCTGTTGCTTGGTTGTGTTCTGCGCCATTCACATATTTTGAAGAGTATCAATCATGTAACACTTGTAGCTCATAGCATGAGAATGTGAAATATGGTTTAACAGGCTATGTGCCAATGGCCTTGTAGATTTAAAAATCATGGTTTCCCCTATATGGTTGAATCACGGAAGCTACACCAGTTACCTTTGCCAAGAGATTCAATTTATTATGTATCATGTGTCAGACAGAGAGAAACAAGCATATAAGAACATAAGGCTACATGAGAGGTCTTCATCCCAGATTTCTCTGTTCCCCATTTCTTTATCTTCTCATCCCATCATGCTAGATGTAAATGGTTTCTCTGGCTTTATGTTTCTCTGCCCTCATACCTCTGTTTCTCATGCCATTAAGTTTCTCAGCCTCATGCCTTTGTTTCTCCTATGCCTCTGTTTCTCATGCCTCTGTTTCTCTGAGGTGGAACAGTAAGATAGAGCTTATATACATTACAGAGCAGCTTCCTTTTAAGGTAACAAACTATGTTGCTTAGCTTTAAAAATGGAACGTATATGTCATACGAACACATCGCACAAACCACTTCCATATTAAGAACTATCTTTGTTGTTTACATCTGCATCAGTTGGAAACATGTTACATCTTACAAACCCTCTACAAAATATAGCTCAACCACCTGTCTCATGTGACATGATCTTCACATGGTTCATTCTATCTATAGTCTCCTCATGCACTGAACACATGCACATAAAACTCTGACTTGACAAAATACATTATGAAATGATTATAAAAATTAATAAAGAAAAAAATAATACAGATACATAACATTAAACAGTAAATTTTTAGTCTTCAGGCCTTAAGAAACATTTTGACACATAATAATTCTTGAAGCCCAGTTCAACAGTTCAACTGACTAATTTCGGCGATTGCAGTTAATGATAAGTTCAGACAAATGACGATAATGCATAGCATGAATAAAATGTGTAACATGTTGTATAAAGTAGATATTGTGACAAAATTACACAAACACACACAAAATGGTAAAATTAAAGATTCTGTGTAGTCTATGCAAAAAATAAATCGACAACTATTAGTGATCTTTAATATAGAAATCTTTCATAAACCATATATGGCCTTCTCGTGCAATAGAGACAGAGTGTATTCAGGCCACGCCCTGTTGGTATTCAACGTGTTAAAATATCAAAATCTAAACCTCTAATAATTCTCAATAAGAGCTTCTGCCAGAAATAAAGTCAGTCTGGTTAGTAATAAGTGAAGCTGGTAATGCTGTTTGTGGAGTTGTTTAATCCTCCTCTGCTGAGATCTTCACAGATTTAATGTCTTCTTTTCTCTTCAGTTGATTTCATCTTAGACTGTGGCTGAAGTCAGTTGTAGTCCAGTGTTCTTGTCGCACTGTTTGATTTGAAATCAAGAAACTGATTCTGCTTGTTAACAGCAGGTGTTCATCACTAATGCTCAATCATCACTTAATGAATTACTTAATTATCCATTTAACTTCAACACTGCTTCAGTGTTATTGTATCTCTCTGTAGAGTGGGATCATATGTACTCTGAGCAGTGTAGATTTCACACTGGGGATTTTACTGTGATGATTTAACACTGGAGCAGAGTTGATTTAACACTGGAGCAGAGTTGATTTAACACTGGGGATTTTGCTGTGATAAAATGATTGCTAGTTTGGTGTAGTGAGAAACCTTCTCCACACCAGCCTTCCCAGCTAGAAATGTTTTGTTCTAAAAACGTTCTGAGAACATTACCATGAAGTTCTAATAATGTTTTCAGCGGGTAGTTTTATTTTGGTTCCCAGAATGTTCTCCTAAAACGTACAAAGCAAAAACGTTAATGTAAAAGTTAATGAGATAATTAAGTGATTCATTGAGTGATGATTGACCATTATTTAAGACACCTGATGTTAACAAGCAGAATCACTGAAGGAGAAAATCACTATTTTTAAGTCACCATTGGAGAATAGTGTTTGTTTTAGTTGGTCTCTTGACCCTTACATTTTTTACTTAAGGTTTTGTTTGGCTGTTGTAAGGACACACTTGCATGTTATAACTGACAGATGTTGTTGGTTATGATTTGACATAATCATCACTTGACCTGAGTCACAAAACTCATTTAGAGTCTAATCTCTGACTTAGATTTATATTGTTGATTACAGCATCACAGTGATTCTAAAAAAATTAGATCCAGAATTTTCAATATAATCCAAAGTATTTCTTAAAAGTTGTTTTGATAAAAAAAAAAAAAAAATGTTTAGGCACAAACAGACATCAAGATTGAGTGTATGAATCTCAACAATGGTGGCAAATGAAATAAATAAGACAATCCAGATCATAATTTATTCATACTGCAATGCATGATGGGATGATGCATGATGCATGATGGGAGCCATGAATGAGTTTTGATTGGTGGCACCCAGAATGCACTGCAACATGCTTTATTATTGTCACCATTGTTGAGATTCACAGGCTGAATCTTGTTGTCTGTGTGTCTAAATAAAACATTATTTCAAAATCTTTGGAACATAACTTTTAAGAAATGTTTGATTCTATAGAAAATGCTACAAATCGTATGCTATAAAATCCATGTGCTGCTGTAATCAACGAGGCAAACGTAACTCTCTAAACTTTAGTCTTCTGTAAGTCGCTTTGGATGAAAGCGTTTGTTTAATCACTAAATGTAAATGAGTTTAGCGATTCAGGTCAATTAATGATTATGTCAAAACATAACCAACACCACCTGATCACCTTTTCTCTTTGTCCATCTGACTGATATAACAAGGCTAGAACAGCCAAACAAAATCTAAAGTTAATAGTTTAAGGGTCAAGAGCCCAACTAAAGCAAACACTATTCTCCATAATGGTAACTTAAAATTAGATTTTCTGCTTGTTAACATCAGGTGTCTTCAATAATACTTAATCATCACACAATTAATAACTTAATTATCTCATTAATTTGAACACTCCTCAGTGTTAATTGAACACTCCTCAATGTTAACACTCATATTTTAAGACTTTAACCCTTTGAGTGTGGATCAAATAAACTCCCAGGAGAGTTAATTTAACACTGGAGTTTTTGCTGTGTAGGATAACATTCTCTAAAAACATCCTTAAAATGTTACAGTTAAAACGTTATATCTTAGTTTACATTTAACCTTATAGAAACATTATTTGAACTGAAAAAACATCCTTAAAACATTCTTTGAACATTACATTCAAATGTTTTCTTTAAAACATTAACCAAACTTGTAGGGAATGTTAGCCAACATTCTGAGAACGTTCCCTGCTAGCTGGGTTGCTTTTATTCATTATGTTTTCAGATGCCACCTGTCAAAAGAGCACTTGTTAAATGAGGAGCAGAGCTTTTGTGCACCCATAGTCTCCTCTCTCTCAGGGTTGGTACAGCTGAAAATATACTGCAGAGGTCTAATATACAACCAATGGGCGGCGTCGGGATGATATTCAACGGGCAAGGTTCAGTTTAGACACTTCCAGTTTCTTGATTTCAAATCAAACGGTGAGTCAAGAACAGAGAGACTCTGAATGACAAAAACAAACTGCGTGAGACATTATGGAATCAACACATAAAGGTCAGTTTAAATTGAATTACCTGATACTCACAGACTATAGGAGAATCAAATTATACACTGTGATTTTTGTTTGCTATTGACAACACTAAAATGTAAAACAGGAAATAAATTGTGAATGCAATCTTCATCAGTAATCATATCCCAAACTGTTCTATACATTCAGAATTTACATGTATTTTACTGTGCTTCATTATATATTATATTCAACAGAATCACTCTCACTGTGTCACGGTAGGGATGAGTGCAAAAAGGTGCGAGGACTCAAGTGCAGAAGAATGAATATTTATTAACAATAAAGAAAAACAAACACAAAACAAAACCCACGAGGGGGTAAAACATAACTATTAAATACAACACAAAACCAGAACAAGAAACTTACTGCAGGATCACGGGGAACAAGAAACATTAGACAACGTACCGACACAGACTGCAAACAAGACGGGACTTATAAAGGGAACAAATCAAGAGGGAACAGGTGGAAGAACTCAAACAATAATCAGATAACAAGGGGGAGGGATCAGACAATGACATGAGCACATGGCCCAAAATAACAAAACACCCAAGTGCAGCACAAGACAGGACAGACATGTGACATTACCCCCTCCCTACGGAGCGGCTACCAGACGCTCCATCAGACCAGGGCGGGACGGGAGGGACAGACCAGGGCGGGACGGGAGGGACAGACCAGGGCGGGAAAAGGGGAATGGACCATTCAGAAGGCCAGGGAGGCACACAAAGTTCGGGAGTCCAGGGCGGAGACGACAGTCCGTCGGGCGGCCAGGCGGAGACGACAGTCCGTCGGGCGGCCAGGGCGGAGACGACAGTCCGTCGGGCGGCCAGGGCGGAGACGACAGTCCGTCGGGCGGCCAGGGCGGAGACGACAGTCCGTCGGGCGGCCAGGGCGGAGACGACAGTCCGTCGGGCGGCCAGGGCGGAGACGACAGTCCGTCGGGCGGCCAGGGCGGAGACGACAGTCCGTCGGGCGGCCCAGGAACAGACGCCACCGGCTCAGGAACAGACGCCACCGGCTCAGGAACAGACGCCACCGGCTCAGGAACAGACGCCACCGGCTCAGGAACAGACGCCACCGGCCAGGGCGGAGACGACAGTCCGTCGGGCGGCCCAGGAACAGACGCCACCGGCTCAGGAACAGACGCCACCGGCTCAAGAACAGACGCCACCGGCTCAGGAACAGACGCCACCGGCTCAGGAACAGACGCCACCGGCTCAGGAACAGACGCCACTGGCTCAGGCTCAGGAACAGGCACCACCGGCTCAGGAACAGATACCAGCGGCCCAGGAACAGACGCCACCGGCTCAGACACCACCGGTTCAGGAACAGATACCACCGGCTCAGGAACAGACACCAGCGGCCCAGGAACAGACGCCACCGGCTCAGACACCACCGGCTCGGGCACTGGAACTGGCACCACCGGCTCGGGCACTGGAACTGGCACCACCGGCACGGGCACTGGAACTGGCACCACCGGCTCGGGCACTGGAACTGGCACCACCGGCTCGGGCACTGGAACTGGCACCACCGGCTCGGGCACTGGAACTGGCACCACCGGCTCGGGCACTGGAACTGGCACCAACGGCTCAGGCACTGGAACTGGCACCACCGGCTCGGGCACTGGAACTGGGTCCCCCGGCTCGGGCACTGGAACTGGGTCCACCGGCTCGGGCACTGGAACTGGCACCACCGGCTCGGGCTCGGGCACTGGAACTGGCACCACCGGCTCGGGCTCATGCACTGGAACTGGCACCAACGGCTCAGGCACTGGAACTGGGTCCACCGGCTCAGGCACTGGAACTGGCACCACCGGCTCGGGCTCGGGCACTGGAACTGGCACCAACGGCTCAGGCACTGGAACTGGGTCCACCGGCTCAGGCACTGGAACTGGCACCACCGGCTCGGGCTCAGGCACTGGAACTGGCACCAACGGCTCAGGCACTGGCACCACCGGCTCGGGCACTGGGACTGGCACCACCGGCTCAGGCTCAGGCACCGGAACTGGGTCCACCGGAACTGGGTCCACCGGAACTGGGTCCACCGGAACTGGGTCCACCGGAATAGCCACGGAGGGGTTCTTCCTTCTCCTCCTCCGTTTCGGGACCACCGGACTCGGGACCACCGGAACTGGGACCACCGGAACTGGAACCACCGGAACTGGGACCACCGGAACTGGGACCACTCTGCTGGCGATCCTCTCCTGATGGCGAATGAGACCCTCCACCATCGCCTCAAAATTGACCCCATCAAAGGCTCTTCGGATCAGCCAGTCCATCGGTTCATCAAGCGCATAGTTAAATAAATCCTTTCGAGCCTCCTCGCTAAGGTTCAGCCCCTCAGCAGCGCTGCTGAACCTTTGGCTGAACTCTCTCACCTCCGTCCCCTGCTGACGGAGGGAGACTAGCTCCTTAAATTGGAGAATCCGCTCCCATTGCGGACAGGAGACTAGTTGCGCCCCTCTTCTCTGCTGAGTCCTCATATGGTCGGTACGTTCTGTCACGGTAGGGATGAGTGCAAAAAGGTGCGAGGACTCAAGTGCAGAAGAATGAATATTTATTAACAATAAAGAAAAACAAACACAAAACAAAACCCACGAGGGGGTAAAACTAAGGATGGCTGACGCGAAACAGTCGTTCCGAAGCTTTGCGAGATCCCGAAGCGCAGATGTGTCGAAACACTGATCCGAAGCGTGATTCGAAACACCCACGTCACGTGACTATGACCAAACGAAGCCTCGAAGTGTTTCACTAAGTGTTTCATCAGGTGTGGTCCGCCGAATCAGCGTTTGATTGACACGGTCGGGAACAAACCACACAATCGCACATCTGTATAAAAGTGAAATAAACGCATTTTGACCTCGTGGGTTTTTGTGAGAGGAGTTTGACTTTGAGGTAGCGGATTTTTGGTGATATAGTGACATAGTGCGATTTGATTAGTTATAGGCAATTTAGGCTTACATTTAAATTTACACAACACATTGACTGATGCTAGAGACAGACAGAGTATAGTGACACATTAATAGATACATAGCCTAGATATACATAGACAGATTAGGCTAATAGATAGATACATATAGATAGATTACAGATACATATAAATACATATATTATAG
The DNA here is from genome assembly GCF_949319135.1 of Squalius cephalus. Lineage (NCBI taxonomy): Eukaryota > Metazoa > Chordata > Actinopteri > Cypriniformes > Leuciscidae > Squalius > Squalius cephalus. Next base: position 11,432,955 of record NC_137123.1, read on the forward strand.
ATAGATAGATACATATATAGATAGATTATAGATACATATATAAATACATGTTATAGATAGATACATATATAGATACATAGATTATAGATACATATCTAGATACATAGATAGATTCATATAGATAGATAGATTGATTTGGATAGATAAAATGGAGGCTCCCCAGAAGAGATCCCGTACATCTGTGGTGTGGGAGCATTTCCATTTAGAAACCCCAAATAAAGTGAGATGTGTGTATTGTGATCGGTATCTAGCCTACTGCAACAATACATCATCCATGATGCGCCATTTGAGGAGCACTCATCCTGCCATTTTGCAGGGTGCAGAGGATGGCATTCCCCCTGTAGGCTACCTAGGCCTGCTACTGACACTGTTGGGCCATCTATGCAATGTATGCATTGTTTGAAATATAATTATAATTGAAATATAATTATAATTGAAATATAATTACAAACTTTTGGGACACTGTTTATAAAGTCCATAGCCCAATGCCCTACAACCTAATGTCCCAATCACAACTGCCAATCATGTTAAAAATAGCTTCAATGTGAATATAATATAATATAATATTGTGTGAATATACATTTTATAGGTCTACATATGAGTACCCAATATACTGCAGCTGATGCCACAGTGGAAGTGAAAAAATACATCAACGATGCATATTTGCCCAGAACTCATGATCCACTAACTTACTGGAAAGAGAGAGCAGTAATCTTTCCTCATTTGTATGTCCTTGCTAAAAAATATCTTTGTATGCCAGCAACAAGTGTCCCTTGTGAGAGGATTTTTTCAAAGGCTGGAGAAATTATCTGTAAAAAAAGAAGTAGGCTAAGTCCTTCCACAGCAGAGAAATTAATATTTTTTTAATAAAAATCTCTGAAAAAGTGAGACATTGTGGCTTGAATTATTTTATTAATATTCATTGTTCATGACCAAAATAACATTATGGACAGTGAGGAGCCTATAGGTTACAAGCTTCACATATTAGAAAATTATAATAATAAAAAAAAACGCATTTTTTTAATGGCTCGTCAAGGTTGTTTCAGATCAACACCTGCAAGTGACCACTAGGTGTCACCGTTGAGACGGGTGTCGGATTGATTCGAAGCCTCGAAACAATATGGCACATTTGGTTCAACTGTTTCATTTGCTTCACGAGGCCTCGATCTGGCCATCACTAGGTAAAACATAACTATTAAATACAACACAAAACCAGAACAAGAAACTTACTGCAGGATCACAGGGAACAAGAAACATTAGACAACGTACCGACACAGACTGCAAACAAGAGGGGACTTATAAAGGGAACAAATCAAGAGGGAACAGGTGGAAGAACTCAAACAATAATCAGATAACAAGGGGGAGGGATCAGACAATGACATGAGCACATGGCCCAAAATAACAAAACACCCAAGTGCAGCACAAGACAGGACAGACATGTGACACACTGTCTTAATGAAGAGTATTTTTGTATTGTTTTTCTAAGAAAAAAATATTTGGTTGATATAAAAAAGAGACGTATAGTTATATAGGGAGCACATAATTTTCAGAGTGGCAGACAGTGGATGTTCAGTTTATTATATCATGATATAAGACGTGTCTGTGATTTTCAAATAATCCTAAAAAAAAAAAAACTTGGATTAGCTGTTTCAGGTATTTGGGTAACCTTCCAGGCAAATGGTTTGACTTCCCTGTCCAAGAATTGCTTTATTGGGTGTCATTACCAAACAATCCATTTTATATGCAAGTTAAAAGTTAACTGATATGACTAACATTATGTTCATAGGTCCAAGGTTAAAAAGTTGCAGGACCTGCATGTCCTGACAGCAATATAGTTACATAAACAGACAGAGATTTTATTTCTTTAAAATGAACTAGAGGAAAATATAAATATTTATGATGAATCAGTTGCAGAACAAGACACAGTTTGGTAGGTGGTGTTACCATCAGATGGCACAACGTACAGTGTTTGCAAAAAAAACTTTATTTATACATTGTTTGTAGAAGTCTATTAAATGTTCTCATAATGTTGGGAGAAAACTTTCTTAGAACAACATTCTTGACACATTCTTTAAACATTAGAATGACAATAACTTCAGATTAATAAGGCTGTGTTTGCTCTTTTAAAAGAACGTCCTTGGAACATGTCCCTTAAGCCGAGTTCAGACTGCACGCTTTTCAAAGTAGTCGGGTCACTGTTCTTTTCACACTGCGTGACTATCTGGAGTAACATTCAGTTGCTGGTATGTTCACACTGCACGATGCATCTGCGACAGGAGGTTTCACACTGCATGACTTTCAGGAGGAAGAATTGCCGACAACTTCTGTCTGCTCCGCAAACTACGTTTCACAACCAAACACACGCGAGAAGTGATAAGGAAATAGCGCAAAATCCCGCATGCGTAAGACCGCAGTTCTCGCGCGAGACTGAAATTGTTATTAAAAATGATAGCCTGCAAGAAGCTTGCGATCCAAATTGTCTTTGCACTGATTTGCAGCAAAAAGGAGAAAAAGAAAAACATATTATGTATGAGGAAATGGCTGGAAAGACAAGGGGAGCAAGGACTGTGTGTTCTGCAAAGAGAGTTTGGGGTAAATAAATAATGTTGCAATGTGCTGCTGGTCAAGCAAATGTTTGTGCTTTGTTTCTGTTTGATATAATTGTAAATATATCTATTAAAATACTGATATTGTGGTCTATACCTCCTCCCCGAACTCCCCGCTGCTCTGTATCTTGCTCTCTCATTGGCTGTCGGTCATCGCCGATGTAGTTTTCAGTCAGAACACTTTCACACAGCAGGATTTTGAATCGCCGACAGGTCCAGATATTTAGCATGCCAAATATCTCACGGGTGTCGGCGACTCGTCGGTGATTCTCTCAGATCGCGTCTTTGCTCATTCACACTGCGTGATTGTCACTCGTGTGAACGAGCACCGATTAGCCTGTGATTTCGGGCATTTGTCTGCGATTTCTCAAAACCTGTCGGCGAGCCAAAATCGGGGCTAAAATCATGCAGTCTGAACTCGGCATTAGTTTTTCGTATACACAATTTCCTGTTAAATTTACATAAAGGTTATGCAAGTGTTTTTGAAATTATTCATGAAATCATTATATATTGTCATTAGTATTTGATGAATGTCCTCATAATGTTGGCAGAAAACATTTTTTGAACAACATTCTTTGATTGTGCTTTAAATATTATAGATCACTAACTTTTTCTGCTTGTTATCAGCAGGTGTCCGAATGTTTCAGGAACATCACACTAACCTTTAACATTGAGAAAACTGGACATTTTTTATGTTCTTGGAATTTTACAAATCAACTGTTCTAGAATGTTGAGTTGTAAATACAAAAAAGTTGTATTTACTATTAACTAAAAAAGTTTAAAGAATATTTTAGTAACATAATACTAACCTTTAAAAACATGTTCCACTAACATCAAGAAAACTGGACAGTTTAACGTTTCCATAATGAAAACTGAACATTTGGAAAATGTAGAACAAAAAATTGTTAGCTGGGTTAATGATGATCTGTGATAAACTTTCGGCCATTAAAGTTTTAAATAAACTCGCTGTTTTGTGTTTAAAGTGTTTTTAGATGAGGGAAACAACTCTTGTTAAGACTTGTCATGATTTGTCAAAAGTAATATAAGGAACCGCTTAAGGTCGTTTACAATGAACACTGGTTTCTGGTTTCTATTATTTTTTGTCGCAAAGTGACACGCAGCTTGAGTTCAGTGTAGTTGTACAGCCCTACAAAGCATTGTGTTAGCACCATCTTCAGTGTCCATTTCTATATCTGGTCTAATTCTTACATTCAGTTAAAATGATCTCAATTAGAAACTAGTTTATTACCACAACTTGTAATACCACTGAGTGGATAGAAACCAACCAATTAAAGAAACAGGTCATTGCAAATCATTGCAAAATCATATGCATATATGCACAAAAAACTGTGACTTAGGAATAAAAAACATGCATTAAATTGTGCTATAGGTACACAATGGCAGGCGGCTATAGGTTAATGTTAATAACGGGAGTTGAAACAGAATATCATTTACAAATCATCAAGAGATCCAGCTAATGACATGAACTGTTTATCAGGTGATGCACATGATCTGAAGATTGTGTTATTGGGAGTCTCTGGAGCTGGAAAGAGTTCAATAGGAAATGCAATACTGGGTCGAGAGGTATTTAAAAAGAGCAGAACCAGAGAGAGTGAGATACAGAGAAGAAGAGTAGAAGACAGAAACATCTCCATCATCGACACTCCAGGATTCTTCAACACTCAACTGACTGATGAAGAGATGAAGAAGCAGATGATGAAGAGTCTGGATCTCTCTGATCCTGGTCCTCACGTCTTCCTGCTCATCATCAACCTGGGAAACTTTAAAGAGGACAAGAGGAACATTGTGGAGCAAATTCAGGAGAACTTTGGAGCTCAAGCATTTAAGTTCACAATGGTGCTGTTTACTGGAAGAGAAAAAATATCAAACAGAGAATGGATGGTCTTGATACATAGCAGAAAATGTTTGGACCTTGTCAACCCCTGTAGAGATAAATACTATGAGATCAACAGGACAAATAAGATTAATCAAACTCACATCAGAGAGCTTCTGCAGAAGATTGATGAAACCATCAAACAGAATAATCACCAGCATTACAATAATGGGGTTTACTCAGTGTCTCAAACAAAGATCAGAAAAGAAAAGTAAAAACAAGAGAAAGAAAGGACGTACAGGGGGGGAAAGCAAGGGAGAGAGGCAAGACAAGAGCAAGAAAAAACAACATGGAAGACTTTGCAAATGGAAAGTGTAATGGAAGAGAGAACAACACATACTGTGATTGAACAAGAAAACAAAAGCTTCATTTCTTATTTCAGACAAACAGAAAGCACAACTCATGTATATGTAAACTTTGTTCAACGAGAAAACAAGAATTTTAAAGGGAGGGTGGTAGACAGAATACTGGATTTCTCTAAAAGAAGGGAAGAAGTCAATGTACTAGAAAAAAGTTTGAGAATGATCCATACGAAGACATACCAGATAGCATCAGGAGAAGGTGAGAATCTTTTTAATCTTTTTGTATTAAGGCTAAAATGACTCCATATTTAATGTACACACATTTTGTGGCTCAGATAAGGTCCAGTTCTGGTTTATTTCTTTGCTCTTGAGAATAATGAAAATAATGAGATGGGAAAATTGGATACGTTTATACATTTCTCAAGCGGTTACATATAGAATATATAGGATTCAAATTGTTTATTTGTCCTTCTCAAAAATAATTAAGTGAGTCATAACTGTCTGCAAATTCCTTCTAAGTGAGTCACAACTCTCTGCAAATACCTTCTGGTCATAAACCTTATCCGTCTTCATGTGTTCTGTAACCAGAGACCTGGTTCTACTGTGTGTTAGCTTCATTTGGGATGTTAGTTGCAGTTTTTCGGAGGATGGCTAAGATACCTTTGTTGGGAGAGTGGGTTTGCTGGATTATTTGTTTACATATAATGAATAAGTTGTGTGTGTCTGATTGGTCCAGACGCTACAGCTCACCCAAGATTGTGTTCCCCAGATTAGACTAGGCTAGGACCAGGGATGATAGACCCTAAAAATACCCATGAGGAAGGGTAACTATGCCTTGAAATGGCTTCAATAAAAAGCTGTGCTATAGTCTCCAAGGTTGCCTGAGCCAGAACAGAGTGTGGAGGAAAGAAAGGTATCCCAATAACGGGGAGTGTACCCTCCACAATACCCCCTGTAGTCTGGGGATCATCTTGAGCTCACTTGTGGAAGCAGAGGACCTACTTACAGACCCCAAGGGGGAGGCCCAAGCTTGACCACATTAATGATCTCCGGTGCACATGTGGAATTAAAATAGCCCCACATCATCACATAGCCTTCACCATACCTAGAGATTGGCATGGGGTACTTTCCATAAGATCATCTCTCAATGCAAATCAAACTAGCTATTAGGCTAACTGAAATAAAACCATGCCAATCTCTAGGTATGGTGAAGGCTATGTGATGATGTGGGGCTATTTTAATTCCAAAGGCCAAGGGAACTTTATCAGGATGCATAGTATCCTAAAAAAAAAAAAAAAAAAAAAACTTAAAAAAAAAAATCTGCCTGCCTCTATGGGAATTTAACATAGGGGTGTCCAAACTTATGCACCCTGTATTTTAAGGAAGAACATTTATTTATTTACGATACATTATTCATTCACAAAGAAAATTGGTGTCCTTAAAGGTTGGATTTTTCCTAATTTTTTTAATTAACGCATTAAGTTCAGTTTCCAAAAGATGATTTTTTATTCCTCTTTTTAGTCAACTTTAGTATGGGTGTCTAAACTTATGCATAGCACTGTATATCAAACAGAAAAAAAGCACAAACACCTTGTAGGTGATGCTCTGAGATGTGGATCTGGGACGGCGCGGTTTAAATATTTTAAATGCCACAGACCACGCCCTCACCTCTCTACACTTCTCGACCACCAACTCAATGGATGTGCCGAAAAGCACAGAGAGTGATACTGGAGCATCAAAGAGAGAATGCCTTTTTTTCTCCCTAAATGTCGGCCAATTTAACCCACAGATGTCTCTCCATGGCCACCATCCAGCACCCGATAGCGGCAGCTAATTGTTTGGTGGTCTGGAGAGCAAGGTTTGTGGTATGGCGCAGCTCAGCGACCACTTAAGGGGGAAGGCCCTGGCCATCATCCAGGTCTTTCAACAGGTCTTGCAATACAGCCATAGTGTGCAAAGCCGTACCGGCCTAACCTGCAGCCACGTACGCCCTGCCATTTAATTCAGATGTAACTCATCTTGGCTTTGTTGGCTGGGCTGGAGTCTTCAACATCGATGTCTCTGCCAGATAGCTTGCGAGCGCATCTTCCATTGGAGGCATCAATGCAAATCCATAATCACGCAACCTCTAAACATTCACATAATTTGAACATTGAAAGAGATGAACATGGTTCAGTCCAGGACCTCTCCATCTCAGAGTGAATGTCCCGGAGAAACAGGAGCTGCATTTTTATGGCCAGAGAAAAAACGCTCGTCTTGCAATTACAAGAGAGATCTAGTCTCCTTGTACGCGGAGCATGCAGGCTGAGAAGGCTCCATCAACATTCTAGCTGGAAGCCAAAAGAGTCAAAGTACATCCGCATCAAGGGAACAAGAGATAGACCTCGACTGGGCCTTGGCTGCAGCAAGTCCCGAACCACTGAAGTAGGGCTCGCTGCATCCTGCAGTTGACATCCAACCCCGCCCACATCCAAGTATCTTCTAGAGGACGCAATGCAAGTTCCCATTCAAAAGGGAAATCAGAATTCTGAAAATATGAATTCCATAGCATATAATTTTGTAATGGGTAAAAAAGAAAAACTGAATTCTGAAAATAAGAATTCCATAGCCAATCATTTCAAGGCTGATCATCAAATTAATGTTAATTAATTGAGGAAAAGGAGGTTTTGTGCTGTTGGTCCAATTTGCATACAATTTGCTCATTGTCTAAAGATGTTCTAGAGTACAAAATGCATAAACCTTGATTTAGTATGTTAACATATAGTTTCCATCTGTCCCTTTATCTTCTCTAATTATATCAGAACTCAGAATTGTGATGTTGGGTAAAACTGGATCTGGAAAGAGCGCAACAGGAAATACCATACTGGGACAAAAAATGTTTGGAGAAGGGTTTTCTACTGAATCTGTGACTAAGGAATGCCAGAAACATCAGCAGATGGTGGATTGTCGAATCATCTCAGTCATCAACACTCCAGGACTGTTTGATACAAAAATCATTAAAGGGCAACTGAAGGAGGAAATAGTGAAGTGTGTCTACATGTCTGCTCCAAGTCCTCATGTGTTTCTGCTGGTCATCAGACTGGACGTGAGATTCACAGATGAGGAGAAAAACACAGTGAAATGGATTCAGAAGAACTTTGGAAAAGATGCTACACATTACACCATCATTCTGTTCACTAAAGGAGACCTATTAAAAACATCAATAGAGGAGTTTCTGACGGAAAACAAGCAGCTTAATGAACTAGTTGGTCGGTGTAAAGGTGGTTATCATGTTTTTTAATAACACAGATGAAGAAAATCGATCACAGGTCACTGAACTGTTCAAGAAGATAGAAAGCATGGTGATGAAGAATGGTGGAAAGCATTACACAAATGAGATGTACAAGGAAGCCCAGAAAAAGATCATGATGAAGAAGGCTAAAGACGCAGCTTTAGTAGGAGCAAGTGTAGCGGGTGTAGGAGCAGCAGTAGCTGGAGGTGCAGTACTGGTCGCTGCCACTGGTGGAGTGGCACTGCCTGTAGCTTTAATAGCAGGAGGAGCAGCTCTAACAGGAGGAACAGGTGCTGCTAAAGCAATTGCAGATACATTTAAACATGGCAAGGAAAAGAGAAGTAATTCCACACATCATAAATAAATTGCTACAATTAATGAAAGAGGATCACTGAAATACCAGATTCTTAGTGCATAAAGTGTATAGACGTTTTATTATGTTTCCACACAGTGAAATTTCTGGTGATAAATTTAACACCACTCAGTGTTTATATGGGAACCACCAGCAGGGTGTTAAAAGTAACACTGAAGCAGCGTTAGAGTTAATGAGATAATTAAGTGATTAATTGAGTGATGATTGAGCATTAAAGACACCTGTTGTTAACAAGCAGAATGTCACATGCCTGTCCTGTCTTGTGCTGCACATGGGTGTTTTGTTATTTTGGGCCATGTGCTCGTGTCTATTGTCTAGCCCCTCCCATCTTGTTATCTGATTATTGGTTAATTTGTCCCACCTGTCTGTCTCGTTACCCTCCTTTGTTTGTTCCCCTATTTAGCCTCCTTGTGTTTGTAGTATTGTGCTGGTTCGTTGTCCGAGTTACCTGTTCCTGGTGTTTCCTTCCCGCTGGCTATCTGTGTCTTGAGTTTTGTACTTTGTCTGTTAGTGTCAATTAAATCTCCTCTGCATTTGAATCCTCGTCTCATGTTCAACTATTCCGTGACAGAACGAACCAGCCAAATATGTGGATTCAGCGGAGTGAAATTTTTTCTGGCGAAGATAAGGGATCTTCAATTTCCTTGTTTGAATATTTCGCCAGATGCGCTCAAAGGACTATGGAGGAGGAGAGGACCATGGCAGATGACGGTCAGCAGAAAGGCAAGCCTTCACCGGTGGTCCCGAAACGGAGGAGGAGAAGGAAGACTTCCTCCATGCCTGTTCCGGTGGTTCCTGTTCCGGTGGTCCCGAGTCCGGTGGTCCCGAGTCCGGTGGTCCCGAGTCCGGTGGTCCCAGTTCCGGTTGTCCCAGTTCCGGTGGTCCCGAAACACAGGAGAAAAAAGGCTCCCTCCGTAACTGTTCCGGTGGTCCCGAGTCCAGTGGTCCCAGTTCCGTTGGTCCCAGAATTCCCTATCATCAGTCCTGCCATGGCCAGGAGGGCCGTGCATCTCTTCTATGCAGTAACGGTATTGCATGCGTGGAGGAGACACAGTGGGTCTGCCGAGCCTGTGTCTTCGGACAAGATGGCCGCCGCCGAACCTGTTCACGTCACGTCTGCCCAGCCAGAGACTGTTCACGAGCCTATGTCTTCGGACAAGATGGCCGCCTCCGCCGGGCCTGTTCACATCACGCCTGCCGAGCCTGGGTCTTCGGACAAGATGGCCGCCGCCGAGCCTGTTCGCGTCACGCCTGCCGAGCCTGTGTCTTCGGACAAGAAGGCCGCCGCCGTGCCTGTTCACGTCACGCCTGCCGAGCCTGTGTCCCCTGACAAGATGGCCGCCGTCGAGCCTGTGTCTGTTCCTGAGCCTGAGCCGGTGGTGCCAGTTCCAGTGCCTGAGCCGGTGGTGCCAGTTCCAGTGCCTGAGCCGGTGGTGCCAGTTCCAGTGCCTGAGCCGGTGGTGCCAGTTCCAGTGCCTGAGCCGGTGGTGCCAGTTCCAGTGCCGGAGCCGGTGGTGCCTGAGCCGGTGGTGCCAGTTCCAGTGCCTGAGCCGGTGGTGCCAGTTCCAGTGCCTGAGCCGGTGGTGCCAGTTCCGGTGGTGCCAGTTCCAGTGCCCGAGCGGGTGGTGCCAGTTCCAGTGCCCGAGCCGGTGGTGCCTGTTCCTGAGCCGGTGGCGTCTGTTCCTGGGCCGCTGATATCTGTTCCTGAACCGGTGGTGTCTCTTCCTGAGCCGGTGGTGTCTCTTCCTGAGCCGGTGGTGTCTGTTCCTGAGCCGGTGGTGTCTGTTCCTGGGCCGCTGGTGTCTGTTCCTGGGCCGCTGGTGTCTGTTCCTGGGCCGCTGGTGTCTGTTCCTGAGCCGCTGGTGTCTATTCCTGAACCGGTGGTGTCTGTTCCTGAGCCGGTGGTGTCTGTTCCTGAGCCGGTGGTGCCAGTTCCAGTGCCTGAGCCGGTGGTGCCAGTTCCAGTGCCTGAGCCGGTGGTGCCAGTTCCGGTGGTGCCAGTTCCAGTGCCCGAGCGGGTGGTGCCAGTTCCAGTGCCCGAGCCGGTGGTGCCTGTTCCTGAGCCGGTGGCGTCTGTTCCTGGGCCGCTGATATCTGTTCCTGAACCGGTGGTGTCTCTTCCTGAGCCGGTGGTGTCTCTTCCTGAGCCGGTGGTGTCTGTTCCTGAGCCGGTGGTGTCTGTTCCTGGGCCGCTGGTGTCTGTTCCTGGGCCGCTGGTGTCTGTTCCTGGGCCGCTGGTGTCTGTTCCTGAGCCGCTGGTGTCTATTCCTGAACCGGTGGTGTCTGTTCCTGAGCCGGTGGTGTCTGTTCCTGAGCCGGTGGTGTCTGTTCCTGGGCCGCTGGTGTCTGTTCCTGGGCCGGTGGTGTCTGTTCCTGGGCCGGTGGTGTCTGTTCCTGAGCCGGTGGTGCCTGTTCCTTGGCCGCCCGAGGGGTCGTCGCCGCCCGAGGGGTCGTCTCCGCCCTGGCCGCCCGAGGGGTCGTCTCCGCCCTGGCCGCCCGAGGGGTCGTCTCCGCCCTGGCCGCCCGAGGGGTCGTCTCCGCCCTGGCCGCCCGAGGGAGAGTCTCCGCCCTGGCCGCCCGAGGGAGAGTCTCCGCCCTGGCCGCCCGAGGGAGAGTCTCCGCCCTGGCCGCCCGAGGGAGAGTCTGCTCCGCCCTGGACTCCCGAACTTTGTGTTCCTCCCTGGCTTTCTGAACGGTCCATTCCCCTTTTCCCGCCCTGGTCTGTCCCTCCCGTCCCGCTTGGTCTGTCCCTCCCGTCCCGCTTGGTCTGTCCCTCCCGTCCCGCCCTGGTCTGTCCCTCCCGTCCCGCCCTGGTCTGTCCCTCCCGTCCCGCCCTGGTCTTATGGAGCGTTTGGTAACCGCTCCGTAGGGAGGGGGTAATGTCACATGCCTGTCCTGTCTTGTGCTGCACATGGGTGTTTTGTTATTTTGGGCCATGTGCTCGTGTCTATTGTCTAGCCCCTCCCATCTTGTTATCTGATTATTGGTTAATTTGTCCCACCTGTCTGTCTCGTTACCCTCCTTTGTTTGTTCCCCTATTTAGCCTCCTTGTGTTTGTAGTATTGTGCTGGTTCGTTGTCCGAGTTACCTGTTCCTGGTGTTTCCTTCCCGCTGGCTATCTGTGTCTTGAGTTTTGTACTTTGTCTGTTAGTGTCAATTAAATCTCCTCTGCATTTGAATCCTCGTCTCATGTTCAACTATTCCGTGACACAGAATCACTGAAGGAAAGAGAAACAAGAACTACAACTGACTTCTGGAGATGAAATCAACTGAAGAGAAAAGATGACATTAAATCTGTGAAGATCTCAGCAGAGGAGGATTAAACAACTCCACAAACAGCATTACCAGCTTCACTTATTACTAACTAGTTATTGAGAATTAATAGAGGTGTAGATGTTGATGTTTTATTGGAAATAATAGGTTTAGCCATTATGGTGATCAATGTTCATTTAGTTGGTCAGTTTGACTCTTGGCTTTTTTGTGCAAGTTTGTGGTCTTTGTAACAGTGTTTACCATAACACATAATTTGTTAAATAGGAAGCCAGAAACAAAGATTATTAGGTGATATAGTTTGAACCATAATGAAGTAGAATGACTCACTAATATCATCACTGTTCAAAAATTATTAGTTAGTCATAGATTATTTTTTACCAACGAAAACTTCTTGCCACAGAGCAGACATTCTGAGTTGTGATTTATACATATATTGTGTGGAAAATTATTTTAGACACACATAGATATCAAGAATTAGAATATGGATCTCAACAATTGTGACATGCTTCATGCAGCAATGCATGCTGGGAGCCACCATATTATAAAAACATTGGCTCCCAGCATTCATTGCAGCATGTCACCATTGTTGAGATTCATAAGTCTTGATGTTGGTGTTTATGTCTCTATGTTTTATTTTCTCGCAATGTATTTAGAAATGAAAACTCAGAATGTTTGATCTTTGGCAAAAAAAAATTCTGATGGTAATTTTTTTTTTAATAATAAGTAACCTCTTCTGGTTGTTGATGACATTTCTCAAACATTTTTCTTTATGATGAGGAAATATATATATATATATTCCAGAAGAGGTTACTTATTATTAAAAAAAATGTACCATCAGCAATTTTTTTGCCAAAGATCAAACATTCTGAGTATTCATTTCTAAATACATTGCGAGAAAATAAAACATAGAGACACACACACACACATATATATATATATATATATATATATATATATATATATATATATATATATGATTATCTTTGTGAATGGTTTCCTTTTAAATGTGTTTTGGTAAACACTGTTACAAAGACAACTAACATAGAAAACATAAAGAGTCAAACTGCCCAACTAATGGAAACACTTCAATAATAACATGGAAACATTTTCAATAATACATCAACATCTAAAATTCTGTTAATTCTCAAAAAGAACTTCTGTAGATGAATGACAGAAATAAGGTCAAACTTTTCAGTTGATTTCATCTAAGGCTGTGACTGGAAGTCAGTTGTAGTTCTTGTGTTTTTATTTTCTTCAGTGATTCTGCTTGTTATCATCAGGTGTCTTCAATAATCAAACAATCATCACTCAATTAATTACTTAATTATCTCATTAACTCTAACACTGCTTCAGTGTTACTTTTAACACCCTGCTGGTGGTTCCCATATGAACGGTGAGTGGTGTTCATTTAACACCGGGGAATTTACTGTGCAGGTTTACTTATGGTTATGTCTCTTATACTAATTCAAATATATAAAAATATAAATCACTGATATGAATAGTAATGAAGTGCTCTGATCTTGATCTCAATAAATAAAAGCATCTATCTTCTCCTACATGCGCATTATAAAATTCAGTTATCTATCTCATGTTGCCTTATAAATAACGTGTGCTTTACAAATACAAAAAGGCCTGTGATTTTACTTTGATCCGATGTGTGTCAGCTCAATTTAATAGAAGTAACTTTAACAATTTAGTCTCACAATTCAACTATGCATTGATAAAAATGTTTTTGAATAACATGAGAGTATATAAAAGTATTTGCATGTTTTGTGAACAATTATGATTCAAAGATGTTACAGGTGTGTGTGTGTTGTTTATTAATGGACACTAAAAACTGCTTATTTAAATGTGTGTATTTAGGGATAAACTCTACTGAATTACATTTGGGTAAATAATAAAAGCTTCTACTTTAATGCCTAAATAAATATATAATAAAAACAATACAAATTATCATTACATGTTCCTAGACCACTGTTTCCCAACCTCGGGCCCGGTAAAGATTAACAAGGCATCGTCAAACTCACAGTTTAAGAATTGAGAATGAAATGGTTACCATATTGATGATAAGCCACGAAACAATTCCCGACAGTTAGTATTACTAATATTTAATATTATTCATAGTTAGTATTATTAATATTCTTATCATCATTAAAAGAGTATTTTATGATTAGATAAAAACTCACTGTAAATTGTATTTATTTATAGCATGGTCTGGGTGAATACTCGATTCTGATTGGCTGCAGGGTGTCCATTAAAAAGTGATAGAGGACACCTAGTAAATAAACCGTCAGGCGTAAGCAGGGAAACCAAGTTATTGTTTGTAAAAACTTTAGATTTCAATTGTAAAACTAATTAAAATATAAACTAATGTTTTAAAAATGTGTTATTGGCAAGTGACCATGGTATAAGCGGGTTAATGCCCTTTGAGGTGTCCATTGTCAGGTATTAATGGACTTCGGCAGAGGCAACCGGTTCACGCCTCGCCGTCGTCTATTAATACCTGACAATGGACACCTCAAAGGGCATTAACCCTTACTTATTTTACTGATAAGCAAAGTTAGCATAAGTCTTACACAGGCACAGTATCATTCTGTGAAAACATGGTGGTTTTACAACCTTTACAACCAAGTGCTGAAGGAAATTATATGGATTAAAATTATGAATTAATTATATGAATGTGTTCAATGGAGCTCAAATAAACCTTCATACAAAAGCAGACTGAGTGTTTAATACAATGACGTTAAAACAGAGTTCGGAAATGAGAGAGACTACTTACATTGTCCTGTCAACACGTTGAACTAAATTATGCAACACAGATTATGGTAGGATAGACACCACCCATCTCCTATACACAAACATACACAATACACACCATTACTACAACAATCTTAGAACATCTCTACCTGGCATATATCATAAGACAATCCAGGCCAAAATTATTCACATCATGCACATCTATAATACATCATTCACCTTCATACATATAGGACAAGGGAAATTATTTTAATAATTTCTTTTCAGCATTACAGTCTTGTCAACTTCCTGTATCACTGTGCATAGAACATGTGCATGGCTATGGTCACACATCAACTGGTTAAAATTCCACATATCAAATCTAATTGAGACCTATTCATCAATGCAACTGGTCTTTGGACAAAATGTTTATTATGTCCAGTCGTTAGTGTTGTTGCAAACCAGGAAGGCCCCCTAGTTTCCAACAAATGACTAATGACAATAAAAAATGATCTATGAATATCAGTTAGACTTTAATGTTATGCACTGTAAAATGTAATGAGTTGAGTTAACTTAAAAAAGTGAGGAAACCGATTGCCTTAAATTTATAAGTCATGCATTACTTTTGAGTTGGTAAAACTAAATAGTATTTGTAAATTAAACTTATTCATTAAGTATAGTATCCATTTTAAGTTGGCAAAACTAAATAGTATTTGTAGACTAAACTTAATCATCAAGTACAATTAAGTATGACTTTCTGCTACCTTTCCTTAATTTATCCAGACCAAGTCTAAATTCCACTACCAGATCACCATGGTAGTGAAAAATTTGGTGATCAAATGAGACCGGCTCACTAAATATATGATTCTGAAAAAGAGACCTTTTTTACCACTAACACATTTGACTTTTGATTTTCACACTTTTGAGTACATCATGTCTTGTTATTTTGTGTTCTTGTGTTTATCCGATAACTTTTTTCTCATCTTACAATAACCACAAATACAGCAGTGTTCAATCATTGCATGGTCACTCAGAAGTTGTTCAGGTGTCTTCACACGCAATGGAGCGTCATCAGTGAAATGATTCCTTCAACGATGGAGTTCTGACCTGCCCGGCAAACCAAACCTTCTGCTTGAAGGTGACCAAGGACTTCTCAAAGGGTCAGTTAAAACATCCTAGGGAGGAAGCAGATGTTATAATGACACTGACACTTTCCGATCATGCTGACCAACGCAAACATACTTGATACAACGAGTCATTCCACAGACTGAATACCACCACAACCAAGTTGGAAGCAAACCCGGCCAAGAGGGTCATGTGACACCCTTTCAAGCTGCTGCAGCCTCCAATATTCTGCCATGCTTTCATTTTAATGATCAACCTGTCTTAATGCTGTTATTTCAGGTGACTACTTGATTCCTGCACCCATCGACTAACGCTGCAAACTACAGGGGTCAGCCCTGTGAACACTCAGAAAATAACACTGAAAATGTGGAAACAGGAAAATGTCCAAAAATGTCCCATTAGGCCAATCTACATCTGTCCCAATGGGCCAGCGGCCGTCTAAGAACTGATTTTCCTGATATGACAAAACTCACCCTGCAATAAAGCAATAAAACCCACCCTGGAAAGAAGATAGCAAAGAGCACAGGACATTGTCTTGTCCAAACTTATCTCTTTCCTTATCTCTGCATCCCTCTCTCCCTCCACCCTTCCTCTCCCCCTGAGTCAAGTCACCACCCAGATAGCAACATTGTTTCGGCCCGGATCCGGCCCACATCTGGCACTTGTGGAATGCGGATCTGGCCCACATGCAGCGTGGAATGACGGCCCTTGTGTGGCCCACTACTGTTTGCCAGATCTGGGCCAGAAGCAGGCCATAGCAATGCCACATGTCAGCCAAAAGCAAAGAAATAAACCAGAACTGGACCATATCTGAGCCACAAAGTCTGTGTATATTACATATAGAGTCATCTCAGCCTTAATAAGCCTGTTAACAAGCAGAATCACTGAAGGAAAGAAGAGAACAGAAAAAGAGACAAGCAGAAACACAAGAACTACAACTGACTTCAGACACAGCCTTAGATGAAATCAACTGAAGAGAAAAGAAGACATTAAATCTGTGAAGATCTCAGCAGAGGAGGATTAAACAACTCCACAAACAGCATTACCAGCTTCACTTATTACTAACCAGACTGACTTTATTCCTGTCAGACGTCTACAAAAGTTTTTATTGAGATTTAACAGAGGTTTAACTCTAATGTGTTTCATTTAAAGTCACCATAAGAGTGATTAGTGTTTCCATTAGTTGGGCTCTTAACTCTTAGTATATCTTACCTCTTAGTCTTTTTTGGCTGCTGTGACAGTGTGTTTGTCAAACACATTTGCAGCAGCAAAGAAAGCTAAAGTGAAATGAGATCAGGTGATCATGGTTACCTGTTGATGATTTTATAATCATCATGAAATAGACTGATTCACTGATGTTTTTGGAATCTAACAATTGTGTTGATCCATTAATGCTTTCACATCACAAACCCTGTGTTACTGCAGTATGAGATCTAGCACTATTATAACAATCAGTTTAAAGCTTTTAACAAACATGAGATCAAAAGATTAGCTTATGCTGACACACACAGATATCAACAATCAGCGTATGCATCTCAACAATGGTGACAATCACAAATATTCAGATAAACAGATTAATTCATCACTGAAAAGCTATTAATTCACAACAAAAACAACAGCAAAAAAATAAAAGCAAATATTTAGAATCAAACAAAATTATAGGACAATTCAGCTGCATAATTTATTCATGTTGCAATGCATGCTGGGAATTTTGCACTATGCTGGTACCCAGCATGCATTGCAGCAAAGTACTTTTGATTGCCACCATTGTTGAGATTCATACGCTGATTGTTGATGTCTGTGTGTGTCATATTAAACAGACTTTTTGTGCTCATGTTTGATAAAGTCTTCTAACTGATTGTTATTATATTGCTGGATCTGACACTGCAGTAACACAGGGTTTGTAATGTGACAATATTAATGGATCAACACAATTGTTAGATTCCAAAAACATCAGTGAATCAGGTTATTTCATGATGAATATAAAATCATCAACAGGTAACCATCATCACCTGATCTCAGTTCACTTTAGCTTTCTTTGCTGCTGCAAATGTGTTTGACAAACACACTGTCACAGCAGCCAAAAAAGACTAAAAGTTAAGATATACTAAGAGTTAAGAGCCCAACTAATGGAAACACTAATCACTCTTATGGTGACTTTAAATGAAACACATTAGAGTTAAACCTCTGTTAAATCTCAATAAAAACTTTTGTAGACGTCTGACAGAAATAAAGTCAGTCTGGTTAGTAATAAGTGAAGCTGGTAATGCTGTTTGTGGAGTTGTTTAATCCTCCTCTGCTGAGATCTTCACAGATTTAATGTCTTCTTTTCTCTTCAGTTGATTTCATCTAAGACTGTGTCTGAAGTCAGTTGTAGTTCTTGTGTTTCTGCTCGTCTCTTTTTCTGTTCTCTTCTTTCCTTCAGTGATTCTGCTTGTTAACAGGCTTATTAAGGCTGAGATGACTCTATATGTAATATACACAGACTTTGTGGCTCAGATAAGGTCCAGTTCTGGTTTATTTCTTTGCTTTTGGCTGACATGTGGCATTGCTATGGCCTGCATCTGGCCCAGATCTGGCAAACAGGAGTGGGCCACACAAGGGCCGTCATTCCACGCTGCATGTGGGCCAGATCCGTATTCCACAAGTGCCAGATGTGGGCCGGATCCGGGCCGAAACAATGTTGCTATCTGGGCAAAAGTTCACTAAGAATGTCTATATATCACATATGATGTATCTTGTGAATCTATTGTTTTTCCTTTTCATGTTTGGTATTATTTTAAATGTCTCACTGCGATTGGTAAAATGGTTTTAATTTCATTGCAGTCATTGGTTTAATTAGAAAGATTGAGAACTTAGGAGAATCCTGTTTTCCTCTTTGGGTGATGTCTCTTCAAGACATCTCCCCTCTCCCCCAAAACCAGGTGTTACCCCCTGGGGTAAATGAATTGACCCAAAAATATTGGTACAACCCATTTGTTCTGGTCTGGGTATTTAAGGCTAGGTGACAGAGCAGTCTTTGGGACCCTTTAACCAGGAGCATCCCCCATACAGTGCTGTTTCAGTGTTTTCCCGTTGGAAACCCACCACTGCGTGTTTCTGTCAGGAATGCATTGCTTACTTTTAGAGTCATATTTGAGTAATTGATGTCATGTATTTATTATTTCTGAATTGGCTTTTAATCATTTACTTGTGTAATTGGCATGATCCATTTTTACCTGACAAATAAATGTTACATCTTGATTTATTCTGGAGTATTCTGAAATCATTATTGTAGTAGACTATGAGGAGGCTGGTGCTACCACAGATCTGTGTCCAGGATAGGTCAAACTAAAGGCACATATGAACAGAGCAGTAGGCACGTCATCTGAAGACCTTTTGATTTATGTCTATCACTGACTTGGCAAGTTGTAAGGAAGTGGCTAAATAAACTACACTTGTTTGTATGAGTGAGGGCTTAGTGGCCACATACGTGGACAGCACATTTTAGCTCTTATGTCCACAATTGTGCTCACTGCTGAATTGGTGGTGTTATGGACACGTATGGGGGTACTTACACTGCCATCTGGTGTTGTCAGAAGTTTATAACACACTACGGTCAAAATTCAAAATGGCGGCAAACACAAGGGAAGATGCAAGTGGTAGCTCCATACACAAACGTCGACCAGGTAAGAAGTTCTGTCATATTTCATGGCTTATTCTGATTTAGATATTTATAAAAGCCTTGTATATTTGTCATGACATGCAAATTTGAAAAAAAAGTGTAAAACTAGTAACTTTGTAGGTCGCTAAACATGAAGTACACGTAAGTGTACTTATGGACTGATGCTCATCGAAACAGCTAATATGCTAGTAAACATGCGCACACATAAAATGGGAAAAAAGCTAGCTCTGATGCAGCTAAAAATCTGTACATGGTCCCAATGAAATAAATAACAATTAAATCACTAAATACATACATACAAACTTAAATTAGTTGGGTTGAAAATGTTAGTAAAAATGTAATATGCTAGTAAAAATGTGCACATGTAAATTAGCTTGCATATTATCCCATTGGAATAAATAACAAATAAATAATGCAAACCTACATACATAAATGAAATTAAATTGTATTTGATTTTATCATGTTTTTATTTCCAGAGCATTTTTCTGTGCAAAGAGCATTGGAGCTACTTGGGTTAATTGATGGAGACAACTCAGATTTGGACGTGTCTGACAACGATGATCCCATCCTGGATGGCAATTACCAACCATCACCACAGGAGGAAAGCAGCAGTGAGGACAGTAGTGATGATGAGGACCCCATTCCTGAGCCTACTGACCACAGCAGAGGACGCAAACATGCAGAGAGTGCAGATAATGGTTAGCCAAGACCCAGTAGATATTTGTTTATTTTATGCAGTTAGGGCCTTAGGGCTATGTGAAGCAAAATGCTTATTTACAAAACTTGTTGACAGGTTCATGGACAGGGACAGGTACAGGTTCATCACACACTCTCAGATGTCGCCATCAAAGTCAAGAGATAGAGGCTAATAGCTCAGAAGATGACTTGGAAGAGCCAACACCAAGACCAAGCCAAACAAAAAAAAAAAGAAAAAGGGAGACTCTGAACAAGGTACTTGTTATTATTTTTGGCCTTCACACCTTGAGGGTAAATCTTAAAATTTCATATAAACTTCCACACAGATTCAAGTATTTTATGCACCAATACACCTCAATTGCTTACATGGGTAAAAAATGTTTATTATATTTTTATTCTGATTCTGGTTGTGCAGGACGTGGACTACGCTGGAAGGCTACAGTATCAGCATCAGGACGAAACTGATCTAGACAGACATGGCTGGACCCCACTAGACTATTTTGAACAGTACATAGATAGAGATTTGATGATGACGATTGCAGAATGCTCTAATATTATGTCACTGTCTAAGAGTGGGGAGCCACTTAACATGACAGTAGATGAGGTTTACCACTTTTTTGGTGCCTGTATTTTGATGTCCTGCATCCGATACCCAACCATTAGGATGTACTGGTCCAAAGCCTTGAAAATCACTGCCATCACTGACAAATTCACACGTGCTAGATTCTTCAAACTGAGGGGAGCAATAAAAGTGGTTATTGATCATGATGTGCCAGAAGACCTGAGAATGTCTGACAAATTCTGGAAGGTGAGGCCTTTTCTGGATCGGATTCTGCGAGGCTGCTTGTCTCTGAATCGACCTGATTGCGCATCAATTGATGAGCAGATGATTCCTTCCTTATCTGCCAATGAAGCCAAACCCAGTTGGCATAAAGAACTTTGTTTGTGCAGATGGCATTGTGCTTGACTTTTAGCTGTATCAAGGCACAGGTTCACTGATTGAGAAGGTCGAAGAACCAAAGGGCCTGAGTTTGGGAAGCTTAGTCATCAAGCGTCTGTGCCAAACTCTGCATCGTGGCACAAAGGTGTATTGTGACCGGTTCTTCACCACCCTCAAAAGTGCGCAACGAATGATGGAGAAAGAGCTGTACATGACTGGTACAATAATGAAGAACCTACTCGCTGAAGCGAAGCATAAGTTACCCAGTGACAAAGCCATGAAAAACGCAGGAAGAGGTACCTCATCAGAAGTTTCCGCTGAAGATGGAAAGTTGTGTGTAGTGAAGTGGTATGACAACAAACCAGTATTGCTGATGTCTGTTGTTCATGGTACACAGCCAGAAGACACCTGCCAGTGCTGGGACAAGAAAATGAAACAATATGTCACTGTCTCGCGACCAAGCATTATCCGTGAGTACAACATCAAGATGGGTGGAGTTGATTTGATGGATAGAATGATAAGTTACTATCGCATGAGCACACGTACTAAGAAGTGGACAATCACCTGATCTCATTTTCTCATGGCTTTTTTGCCACAACAAATGTGCTTTATAAACACACAATTATAGCAGCCAGAGAAAATTTTATACTAAAAAGTCAAGAGTCAAGAGCACAACTAAAGCAAATGCTAACCACCATCATGGTGACTTTAAAAAACAAAATATTATTTCTTTAAACCGGAAATTAAATAAAGTAAATCTGGTTAGCTTTAAGTGAAGCTGGTAATATTTTACATTTACATTTACATTTATTCATTTAGCTGACGCTTTTATCCAAAGCGACTTACAATTGCTATATATGTCAGAGGTCGCACGCCTCTGGAGCAACTAGGGGTTAAGTGTCTTGCTCAGGGACACATTGGTGTCACACAGTGGATTCGAACCCGGGTCTCTCACACCAAAGGCATGTGTCTTATCCACTGCGCCACACCACCCACTAGGTCGGGTTAATAAGTGTACGGCCATGCATTTCACCTTTTTGTTTGCTTTATTCCAACCAAAATTCAATGACTGCCCAACGTTGGAGCTTGACGTCAAACAAACACTGGATTTAGACGTCAACCCGACTTTCATTTTTAACCAAAATCCAATGTCTGACGGACGCTGTAGTCTATATCCTGTGCCTGCTGGGATCAACATCATGACATCTTGACGTCAAATAAATGTTGAACCGACATCAAATGCCAACAAAGCATGACATCAAAATAACATCAAAATGACATCAGCAGAGGTCAAAATCTTGACATCAAATTGACATCGACACTTTGACGTCAATATGACTTTCATTTTTGACCTATTTCGTGACGTAATTTTGACATCAGTGTTTGATGTAACATTGATGTTAAATTGACATCAAATGCCCATTGGGATCACTGCAACCTTTTATGTGATGGGAATAGATCTAAATACTTAACCCCCTGAGGATGACACGCGGGCGCGTCAACTCGATGTTTACTAAATGTTTCTATTAATATCTCCGCGATTGTGCAGCACACATAAATGGTTCTGATTTTGCCGTAATTGATAGATTCTCAGCTTCAACGTCCTTATTCTCGCGAAATCGTATGTGACTCATACAGAGAGCAAGAGGGAAGACAAGATGACCGTTCGCCTTGCGTAATTGGTGGGCTAGCTTGCCTGTCTGCATTTTGTGTGAAACCAACCAATAGATGCAGTTGAAATCCCTAAGTTCCCTCCCATCTCCTCACAGTGAGGAAAATACCAAGCTGACATGGAGAGAGAAAGAGTAAAAAAGTCCGCGAAAAAACATGGCAAAAACATAAAGAAGAAGACGATGAAAGATAATGGCGAAGACATTGACAGACGTACTTGCGGCGGTTTTGGAGAACAGCGACGAGGATGAAAGGCGAGTTTCCGAGCCTGATGGATTTTCTTCTGATGAAGATGAGGATTATGATCACAGAAGAGATCCAGTTGAAGACGGGTAAGCGTATTTATTTTATAAAAACATTGTTCGCATGGTGCACTTTCTCCTAGGCTAACTGTGACCATATTGGCTAAAATAAGGTGCTCTGTGCTGCTTTGTGTATCTGAACTTTGACAAATTAACTGCACCTTTAGCAAAGTGTTTACTTTATGTTAAAGTTATTTTCTTGTGTAAAACTGGGGTACACTTACAAATAGTAACGTTGTGTAGGCATGTAGGCTGTTCTTGGTGGTCTCCTTTTGATAACTAATGTAATATTTCTTCACCTCAATTCACAATTTGAATAACATTATCTCTTGTAGTGATGAATCAATATGTTTTGGCCAAATTGATAATGCAAGTCCTAACTTATTTGTTTTTGTGTTTTTTTTCAGAGAGGATTCACAGCTACCAGGGCCCAGTGTAACACAGGCAGCCTCACCTGTGCCTGCCACCAGTCACCAGGTCACCACCAGACCTTACACAGCAACCATCATCACCAACCCGGCCAGCCAAGAGGTCCCGTACCCCCCAGGATCAACCAGCACTATTTCTAATATCTAATATATAGTTCATCTTTGGTTTGAAAAAAAAAATTTGAAAAGTTGACATGTCATAGACAAGAAAACATGAAAATGTGTACATTTTGTGAATATTGTTAGTAGTGAGCTTTTTTCACAAAGTAAACATTTGCTTGAAAGAAAGACCTGTTGTAATGCTACTTTTTCATTTGCACACATCCCATAAAGCTTGATATGTAGTAGGAAGTTATTTTAGTCCTATTTTATCTCAGTCCCTCTAACATTTGGTGAAGGTAGAGTCACAGACAAAACTTGTACTAAAAAACGATTTTTCAAAATGTCTCTTTAGACAATTATTATTCATTATCTACTATTTTATTCATATATTACACTACTTTTGTGACCCTAAGACTTTGGTAAACCCATATCAGGGGCCAAAATAATTCGTCCACATGAGTAATGGTATGTTTCCACAAGAGATTTGAAGAATTTCAAAAATCGGACTTATATTTTTCACCTTTAAGAGCCAAATTATCCCTCTCTCTCTCTTTACACAATGCTCTAGGACAAGTGGTGAGCTCATCAGTGAAAGAGCTGGGTTTTCTCTGCACATTTTGATATAAAACACATGGGATTATGTTATGTAATTGACTTTAAAAGGTGAATTTAATAAGATATGTAAAATCGAAGAAAAAGTGAAAAAATGCCCTTAGACCTCAGAGGGTTAATACACTTCTCACGATTCGTTAATCTCGATAGCTGTAATAGTAAAAATGTATAATAGCTGTAATAGTTAATGGTTTCGAAAGAGTTTCACATGTAATGCTAAATATTTCATATGCAAGCATGTCAGCCAATCACAGCAGAGGGCGTTTACACTGAAGTCTCACAGCAGCCAATCACAGCAGAGGGCGTTTACACTGAAGTCTCACAGCAGCCAATCACAGCAGTAGGCGTTTACACTGAAGTCTCACACAGACAGAGGTGGGTACACTGTAAAAAATAAAATCGTAAAAAAACGGTCAATGACTGTCAGCTACGGCTGCCAAACAAAAACCGTAAAAATAAAGTAAAATATCCTAATTTAAATGAAGTGCAAAAAAACTTTTACAGAAATTTTCCTTAAATGTTTTACAGAAAAACACTCTTATTTTACAGCTATTTCCTGAATTATTACGATCAAACACTTTCATTGTAAAATAATCCCATAAAAAAACAGTCAAATGACTGTCAGCAACGGCTGCCATACAAAAACCGTAAATTTAATGTAAAATATCCTTATTTAAATAAGTGCAAAATACTTTTACAGAAATCTTCATTAATCTTTTTTTAACAGAAACACACAGTTTAAACATTTACATTTATCACGTTTATTTTATGATTTTTTTACTGAAAAACATGCAGTTAACTACACACATGATTTGCTGTGACTATACGTCACTGCATCAGCAACTACACAGTTACTGTCAGTCAAATAAAGCAACATGCAGCATTTCATCAGTGTTTCTCTGCTCATCCTGGACTGAAGCTCAAGCTCTACTCTTCAACACAATGGTGACACACGAAACACACCATACAGAAACACTTTAAACCCCAACAGATCATTAAACACTACCAGATCTCTCAGGATCTCAGCATCTTCACTTATTACAATCCAGACTTTATTTCTTTCATACTAAAATTCTTATTGAGAATTAACAGAGGTTTAGAAGTTGAAGCTTTATTGAAAAGAATAAAGTTTGATGCCACCGTGATGGAGATCAGTGTTTGCTTTAGTTGGGCTCTTGACTTTTTAGTGTTTAACTTAAGTTTTCTCTGGCTGCTTTAACTGTGTGTCTCTGATGCATATTAGTTATGGTAGGAATCCAAGAGAAACTCAGATCAGATGATGTTGGTCACTTTGTAGTGATAATAGTTGTCATGTAGTGTTCTGCTTCATTGATACCACCTGAAGTGTAATATCTGATTAAGTCGTTAAATATAAGTTGTTAATTTTTGCATTATAAATCTTCTATAGAAGATCCTGCAGTGCTGTGATACTCAGATTTTATGAAGTCATTATACAGAAAATGTTTTGACAGGATCATATAGACTCACTCAGACAATAATCAGCGTATGAATCACAACCATGGTGACAATGAAAAATAAATCTGAACTACTATAAAGTCATAAAAAGGCTTTGTTGGTTGTCACCATTGTTGAGATTCATATGTTGATTCTTGATGTCTCTATACTACTACAAAAAAAAAAAAAAATAACCAGCTCAAACTTTTTTCTGTATAATTTTTTTTTTTAAATTTCTGATTTTTATAATACTGATGTCAAAGGTCATGTGAGAAATTTTGACATTAATCACAGTATTGTTATAAATCTTAATTCAAGCTATATATTATGTAACCTCTGCTTATATATTCAGAGATTTGACTGTCATATCAGTGAATCAGATCGTCATATGATAATTATAACATCACCATTGATTGACCAAGATCATCTGATATTTTCTCTTGCATTTATTGCTATAACAAATGTGTATCAAATACACAGTTAAAGCAACCAGAAAAAACTAAAATTAATAACTCAAGGGTCATGAGCCCAACTAAAGCAGACGCTGATCTCAATCATGGTGACATCAAATTTATTTTAAAGTTTTTTACACTTTATTTAAATGAGAATATTTTACTTTAATTTTATGGTTTTTGTTTGGCAGCCGCAGCTGCCAGTCATTTGACCTTTTTTTTACGATCTTTTTACAATGAAGGTATTTGATCATAATAATGCAGGAAATCCCTGTGAAATAATAGTGTTTTTTCGGTTTATTTAAATTAGAATATTTTACTTTAATTTTACGGTTTTTGTTTGGCAGCCGCAGCTGATAGTCATTTGACCCTTTTTTTACGATTTTTTTTACAATGAAGGTATTTGATCGTGATTATTCAGGAAATGCCTGTAAAATAACAGTGTTTTTCAGTTTATTTAATTTAGGATGTTTTACAGTTTTTTGGGGGGCTGACAGTCATTTGACCATTTTATCATTCAACGGTTTTGTACTGTTAAATTACAGATTATATTTGTAATTTTACATACATTTTTATGTAATTTAAGAAAACAGAAAAAATACTGTATGAAAAATACAATCAATTTTCTGTATAAAAAATGTGAATTACTGTAATTTGTCATTAATGTCACAATACCTAAAATAACAGCTGAATTTTTATTTTACAGATATTGTTTGTAATTTTACAGTGTTTTGAGTACAATTTAAAATTAAAGAAAATTATCGTAAAAAAATCACAGTTATTTTCTGTAAAATTAGGATTTTTTTTTACAGTGTATTTTATTTGCCAATTTCTGTAAAAATGCTCTCTGTTGCAGTCACATACATGTGTGTGTTTGTGTGCGTGTGTGTGTGTGTGTGTATGAGATAGAAAGTTCGTTCTACTTTTTATTTATGCTCTAGGTCCAGACCTTGGTTTATTTGTAAAATCTTTCAGATTTATAATGGATTTACTTTTATTTTTTTGACAAACAAAATTAAAAAAATCATTTTTTTCATTTTCCCATTCATTTTCAATGTGGGGTCATTTTGACCCCAAACACCTTAAATGGTAACATTTTTTTTACACACCTTTAGAACAACCAAATCAAGCCCAGTTTTTTTGTGCATGTTTAGATAGATTATTTAGGAAAAGTCACAGAGTTTCATGCCCCTGCGATGAAGGTAACACTTTTAAAAAATGAAGGAAAAGTCCATTGGGGTCATTTTGACCCCAAACAGTGATTAAGGGTTAATTTTACAGTTTTTGTTTGGCAGCCGCAGCTGCCAGTCATTTGACCCTTTTTTTACGATTTTTTTTTACAATGAAGGTTTTTGATCGTGATTATTCAGGAAATACCTGTAAAATAACAGTGTTTTTCAATTTATTTAATTTAGGATGTTTTACAGTTTTTTGGGGGGCTGACAGTCATTTGACCATTTTATCATTCAACTGTTTTGTACTGTTAAATTACAGATTATATTTGTAATTTTACATACATTTTTATGTAATTTAAGAAAACAGAAAAAATACTGTATGAAAAATACAATCAATTTTCTGTATAAAAAATGTGAATTACTGTAATTTGTCATTAATGTAACAATACCTAAAATAACAGCTGAATTTTTATTTTACAGATATTGTTTGTAATTTTACAGTGTTTTGAGTACAATTTAAAATTAAAGAAAATGATCGTAAAAAAATCACAGTTATTTTCTGTAAAATTAGGATTTTTTTTTACAGTGTAGAGTACCCAAAAACTGTACTCAAGTAAAAGTACAAGTACTTATAGAAATATTTACTCAAAGTAAAAGTAAAAGTAATAATCTTAATAGTTACTTGAGTAAGAGTAAAAAAGTATCCAATGAAAAAACTACTCAAGTAACTTACTTTGGATTATATATATACAGTGCAATGCATAAGTGAATACACCCATGCTAAAGTTGACTAAAAAGAGGAATAAAAAATAATATTTTGGAAATTGAACTTAATGCCTTAATTTAAAAAATTAGGAAAAATCCAACCTTTAAGGACACCAATTTTCTTTGTGAATGAATAATGTATTGTAAATAAATAAATGTTCTTCCTTAAAATACATGGTGCATAAGTGAGTACACCCCTATGTTAAATTCCCATAGAGGCAGGCAGATTTATATTTTTAAGTATTTTTAAAAAAAATTTTTTAGGATACTATGCATCCTGATAAAGTTCCCTTGGCCTTTGGAATTAAAATAGCCCCACATCATCACATAGCCTTCACCATACCTAGAGATTGGCATGGTTTTATTTCAGTTAGCCTAAAAGCTAGTTTGATTTGCATTGAGAGATGATCTTATGGAAAGTACCCCATGCCAATCTCTAGGTATGGTGAAGGCTATGTGATGATGTGGGGCTATTTTAATTCCAAAGGCCAAGGGAACTTTATCAGGATGCATAGTATCCTAAATTTTTTTTTTTTTAAATACTTAAAAATAAAAATCTGCCTGCCTCTATGGGAATTTAACATAGGGGTGTACTCACTTATGCACCATGTATTTTAAGGAAGAACATTTATTTATTTACGATACATTATTCATTCACAAAGAAAATTGGTGTCCTTAAAGGTTGGATTTTTCCTAATTTTTTAAATTAAGGCATTAAGTTCACTGTTAGACCTTACCGGGTTTTTTTACAGTAAAATACTGGCAACACTGTTGCCAGTAATTTACTGTTAATTGTACAGTTCTTTACTGTAATCTACAGTATGTTACTGTAAAAATGCACTAAAACTCGAGTTAACTAATTTCACTTACAGAAAACGACTACCTTAAATTGACCAACTGTCATTTAAATGTATTAACTAATATGTATAAAGCATTACTAACATGAGCAAAGTATTACTGTGAACTTCTTTCATTTGAAACCACAACAAAACTTTTGTAAATAAAGAGATTTCCACTGGACCAGCAACTACACAGTCACTGCTTTTTAAATAAAGCAACATACAGCAAATCATCAATGTTTGTAGATCTTCTCCTGGACTGAAGCACAGGCTCTACTCTTCTGCACAATGGTGACCCAAAAAACAAGATTTTACAGTAAACTACTGGCAACAGTGTTGCCAGTATATACCTGTTTTATAACTTACAGTTTATTACTGTAAATACATTTTAAATACATTTTGTGGGTGTGACTTTTTTTATCTTACACTGTTAACCCTTTCAACCCCACAGGGAAATCCACACTACAAAGAGTAAAAGTAACATTGAGACAGTGTTGCAGTGAGATAATTAAGGGAATATGTAAGTGATTGTTGAGCATTAGTGATGAACACCTGCTGTTAGAACAGAAAATAGAGAAACACAAGAAATACAACTGACTTCCAGCCATTACACATTATTACACTTATTATTAACCAGTATGACTTTATTTCATACATCTACAGAAGTTGTTATTAAGATGTTTAATTGAAAATGTTTGGTTTGAAGTTACCATTATAGAGATCAGTGCTTGCTTTAGTTGGGATGCTGATGCTAAAACATTAGTGTTTCTTTTGCTGTTTGTGCTGTTTTTGTGCAAGTCACACTTGTGCACACACACAGTTTATGAATGATTGTAGTTATAATGGTTATGATGACAAAATCATCATATTGCCTGTTCATTCACTAAGGAAATTCATTCTCACTTGTTCAGAGTTTAATCCTCAATCAAAAGTGTTACATTACCACCACTGTGAAACCACAGCAATAAATTACAATGACTCTTTTTAACACATCATGCATAAACAAAAAAAAACAGAGCTACACTGTCTTAAAGAAACACAGAGATATCACAATTTAGCACATTAATCTCAACAGTGGTGGCAATATTTTTTTATTTTTTATTCATGCAGCAGTGCATGCAGGGAGTTTTATATTATCCTGGAACCCAGCATGCATTGCGACATGAATCTTTTGATTGTCACCATTGTTGAGATTCATGTGCTGATTGTTGATGTCTGTGTGTGTCTGAGTCAAGCAGGAGTTCAAAATGTTTTAAAGCTCTATATGATTTTGATATTCTTCAGAAGACCTGTTTACAGAAATATTAATTTAATGTTGTAGATTCACAGATATATGCTAAATATGAAATTCCCATAAATTCAAAAAATATATGCAGAAAAGATCAGAGAATCAGACATGTCCAGGATGATTGTGACATCATCACAAAATCCAAAAACACCTGATCATCTTCCTCTTGACTCTTTCTTGCCATAATAAATGTGTTTTATAAACTCACTGTTATAACAGCCAGAGAGAAATTAATGGTATGAAGTCAAGGTACAAGAGACCAACTAAAGCAAATACTGATCTCCATCATGGTGACAACAAACTTTATTATTAACTAAATCTCTGTTAATTCTCAACAAAAACTTTTGTACATGTACGAAATAAATAATCGTAAACTGTTTTCACACTCAGTGTCTGGAAGTCAGTTGTAGTTTTTGTGTTTCTCTTTTTTCTGTTCTTGTTTATCTGTCCTTCAGTGATTCTGCTTACCAGGTGTTAATCAGTGTCTCAATTCACTCTCTTCTTTTATTCACTCTGTCAAGGGGACTATATTAGTGAACTAATGTAGGGAACGGTTAATGAGGGTATAGGGTGTGATTGTGAAAACAGCCTCTGAGTGTCGATTTTGAGCACTGTTAATTCACAGTATATTCCTGTAGGCTATTTTTGTTTTCTACGGTATATTACTGTTTTAATGGAAAATGGTATGATATTGTCAGAATTTGGCCTTTTTTTACAGCAAGGGTTAACAGTGTTCAATTTCCAAAATATTATTTTTTATTCCTCTTTTTAGTCAACTTTAGCATGGGTGTATTCACTTATGCATTGCACTGTATATATATATATATATATATATATATGAAGAAGACTTCAGATGCAAAAGCCTCTGAGTGTCATCTGAAACTTTCTTCTAAAACAAGCATTTTTATCAAGCTTGTATATTTAAGTTCAGTAATTTCACTTTAATGACAATTAATAGGTACTTTTCATTGCCATTTAAGTGAAATAACTGAACATAAACGTACAAGCTTGATAAAAATGCTCTTTTAGAATAAAATTTCAGATGGTACTTAGAGGTTTTTGCATCTGAAGTCGTCATATATATAAAATTATATTATTTCGATTTTTTTATTTTTATTTAAATGACTATTATTAAAAAGAAAATCATTGCCTGTCCTTTGGTTTGTATAATAGTAATATAACTTATACAACTACATTTGGATTATTAGACAATGTCGAAATAAAGTGAATCGGCAGAGTGTTGCATTCAAAGGCATGCAATTGACACAGAGAAGAAAGAGTTAAAGGTGCATAGCGCAAGATTCTGAGTTTTTGCAGAACTATGCCACCTCTGGCGGCAAGCGAAACTGCAGCCAGAGATGTGCACGCTCTTGGACCACACGCACACGCACGCTTGCACGAGCACGAGCAGTTCATAACCAAAGGAGCATCAGCCGCAAATCTTTTGTTTACAATCATAATGTCTTCAGAGGTAATAAAGTTATAAATCTGCAAGTCATTTTATTATATATGATATTATATTTATTTATATTTATTATATGTGAAAGGAAAGGCAATTGAGTAAATTACACACTTATGTGTGAGGGAAAAACGGGGGTAGTAGAAAACTTTTTTTATTTCCATCTATCTCCATGTTGAACTGTGTTATGTGTTTACTGTATCCACTTTTGATTGTATTATTATGGAAACACGTCGTTCATGAACAATGTAAGTTGTTACTTTGTAAAAGCTCAAAGCTACACAGTCGGTCAAAAAAGTACACTCAATTGTCTCAAGGTAATAAACAAATAAATGGCACTATGACGTTACCATATACCAAACAGGCTAATCCGCCGAAGATTTTCGGGGGGTTTAGCCTGTTTTATTGATCTGCTAAGTAGCATATTCCAATAGCAATACATCCTAATTAAGCAGTAATTTGCTCAAAATTTGTGTCTAATTATCTAACTTATATATCAGCATTTTATATCACACTCAAGATATTTGAACTGTTTTAATCGAATAGCAAATCATTAAACTACATGTAGCCTAGTGCAGATTTATTTAGTAGATATTTTGCCAGGGACAATACACACTGATGAACATTTATGTGAAATGTGTCAATACTTTTCAACTGCTGTCCCTGGGCAAGGTCACAGTAGTTCATACATTTATAAGACAAAAAAAGGGTAACTATACACAACTGAGCATCCCGTTTGAGCCCTAGAGCAGACCGGAGATCTCTCCATTTGTTGAAAGCCTTCCCTATGTTTACTCTCGTCTTATTCCGACGCCTGTCTGAGTCCAATTTGGCCCTTTTGGTTGCACTAGACAAAAGTTTTCTTTTTTTTATCTTACGTGGAGTTTGCGTTGGTGTTTGAAATGAACTACAAGCAGGTCTCTTACAATCCATCTTCTACGGAGAATGCCGGCGAATACACAAACCTGCCAGACATAGCTATGTGAGCGTGCCGTGAACGCGCATGATGTCACGCCCAGTCTAAAATTCCGGCCCGAATCCCTCTTATTTATTTTACTGTACAGGATTATAGAGACAATCTCAGTGATCAGAGAAGTGCTCATTCAGCCCATCAGGCAATTGGTTAAGCATGTATGGGATAGAAAACGGGTATTTTTAACATGAAAAGTTGCTTAATGCACCTTTAAAACTCTTCACATGTGCTCGCGCTCATGACTGCTACTGAATATCTGAACAAAAAAAACTCGTATGTATAAATGTATAAATTAATGTATATGTCCAAAAAACGGGTAATGTCATACTTTCTAGTAGTGCTATCATGGCGTAATAATCTGTTTGGTTGTAAAATGTATTACCTGAGTGAAATGAAATTGAATATATCGTCCATATATCGTCCTGTGGAATCATTCATTCACAGACAGCTTACGAAGATGTTCAACTAATAAAGATCTTCATCGCTGGCAAATATATGATGCATTTGCAGATTTGCTCTCACTTCACTGTACTGTAGGTCCACGGCCACTTCATCCAACGCTCTTGATGTCCTTAAATCTTCCTGTTACGACTCCGAGTCGAGTGTGAAATGAAATCGCTTCAGACGATTCAGTGCGTGCAGGAACTGAACAGTTCATTCAAACTGATTCGCGAACCGATTTAGACAGATCTGCCAACTTGTTCGATGAAGTCTTTGAACAGAATCGACTCAAAAGAATGATTCATTTGTGAACTGAGCATCGCTCAAGCCCAGAAAAAGATACATCGAACTTACGCATTTAACAACACATATTGCATTAAAATAAAGTAACGAGAGGAACGTCGCCCAATGTAACAAAGTAAAAGTACAGTTTTTTCATTAGAAATGTACTCGAGTAAAAGTAATAAGTACCCACATTAAAATCTACTCTTAAAAGTACAATTTTTCCCAAAAACTACTCAAGTAAATGTAACGAAGTACATGTCTGTACATGTACATGTCTACCCACCTCTGCACACAGACACGCCCCTTCAAACAGAGCGTTCAAATCAGATGCTGAAATCAGGCTATGAAATATGCCTTTTATTTCTAAATTATAACAACTTTTGATCTAAAAAAAACGTACCAAGGGCACCCCAGGAAACATTCTAAAATAATAAAATAATCTATGCAATGGGACCTTTAAAGAGTTTCTGTTGAGTTTTGTGGGTCACCATTGTGCTGAAGAGTAGAGCCTGTGCTTCAGTTCTGGATGAGCAGAGAAACACTGATGATATGCTGCATGTTGCTTTATTTAACAGGCAGTGATTGTGTACTTGTTGATGCATTGATGATCTATTTGTTAAGGTCTTCAACTCATTCATGTGTGCTGTTGTTAACTAACACTTATCTCCAAGTGAGATAAGATCTCAGTATAAATATGAAATGGCAATTGATCAATTTAAGATAGAATCAGTTAAATCAGTTTACAACATCATGACATCTTGACGTCAAATAAATGTTGAGTTGACATCAAATACCAACAAACAATAGCCTGGCAAGCCAGACCTACATCAAGATGTTAGGTCTGGAAACTCACCATAGACGCTGTTTAATCCAAGGGGCGGGATAAACGGCTGTCTTTCAAATTCCCTCTGCACGCAATAGGACAGTGCTTAAACCAACCAGAGCGTTTTCCCAACGGAGCTTAGTTGATAGATTCAACTTTTGCCATATCTGGCCGGCAAAACGACGAACACATCTTCTTTTTTTTAAGAATGACTTAAGTGCCGTTCTTTGCTCTTTTCTCAAAGAAAAACTTAACTCCAAGTCCTCCAGAGTCGCGGCCAAAGCCGATTCGAAAGACTGTTCTCCAGCAGCAGCCGTCATTCTTTGTTTTCAAGTGGCAGCCGTCGCAACTCTGTCGTCATATGTTAAGCCCGCCGCGCCTACTCTATACACGACGTGATTGGCCTGACCCAATTTAGGTTTTTGCAGCTAGAAGGTCTATTGTACGGTGGCCGAGAGAGCTCAACGCGCTGCAAATGAAGAAAACACATGCAAACAGAAAAAAACGCATGCAAACAGAAAAAAACACATGCAAATAGAAAAAAACCCACCAGCGAATAAGAAAACATCTTCATCAGTTTTACAACTCACGTGCGTCCCAATACTCACAACAAAACCAAATACGGAAACGCGCTGCAATTACAGAAACGTGCTGCAAAAGTTCACAACAAAACCAAATACAGAAACGCGCTGCAAATAGAACAGAACACAACGGAAATGTTTCCGGGGAACCCAATAAGTGACGGACGGACGGCTAGGACGTGCTTACAGCCATAGATATCATATGCCTGCTGTCTACTTTTATTTTTTTTTATTATTTTTTTTGCAAAACATACAAAGATGACACGTTTATGACATACAACTTTGTATACAATATACAAAATGTATTTGCGATATGTTCAATGTCATAAGAATACTAAAAGAACAATGAGCTGAAGACTAAAATAAATAAATAAATAAAAAGATAGAGAAAAAGAACGAGGAAAAGACATTAATCTATACATCAGTTACATTGAACACATTTTGTCATGTTATGTTATAATAAGTTTCATAAGAAATGTTAGAATGTAGCTATAGGTCCAAATATGAGACGGCAAGTTTTAAAGTTGAGACACTCACACAAAGATATAACACATATTTTAAAAACTTTGTTGTATAAAATGTATATTTATTTGCAACAGTTATGTTAACAGCATTAATACTATATTTCTGGTAAGAACAGCTATTCAGCTGATGGACACGCGCTGCGTTGTCATGGGAACATCCCAGGTGAAAATAATGAGGAAATTACGTTGTCTTTCGTTGCTCCCTTCATCAACATAATGGCACACAAGTGCCCTGCTCCCTTCAAAGTGCCCAATTCAAGGGCTCTGCCGTCTGCCCTATTTTTAAGAGAGTAACGTTAGGGCATAGGTAAAGCCAGAGCCCGCGTCTCTCTGGTAAAGCTCGCGAGCCGTCCGTCCGTCACTTATTGGGTTCCCCGGAAACATTTCCGTTGTGTTCTGTTCTATTTGCAGCGCGTTTCTGTATTTGGTTTTGTTGTGAACTTTTGCAGCGCGTTTCTGTAATTGCAGCGCGTTTCCGTATTTGGTTGTGTTGTGAGTATTGGGACGCACGTGAGTTGTAAAACTGATGAAGATGTTTTCTTATTCGCTGGTGGGTTTTTTTCTATTTGCATGTGTTTTTTTCTATTTGCATGTGTTTTTTTCTGTTTGC
Organism: Squalius cephalus; assembly: GCF_949319135.1. Classification (NCBI taxonomy): domain Eukaryota; kingdom Metazoa; phylum Chordata; class Actinopteri; order Cypriniformes; family Leuciscidae; genus Squalius; species Squalius cephalus. The sequence continues at coordinate 11,468,620 of NC_137123.1, forward strand.
ATGCGTTTTTTTCTGTTTGCATGTGTTTTCTTCATTTGCAGCGCGTTGAGCTCTCTCGGCCACCGTACTATTGAGAGTTGCTAGACCCCCCTGGCTGTGAAATACATTTTGCTGCCGCTAGGGTGCGTCTAGATTTCTAGGCTAAACAAACAAAGCATGACATCAAATTGACATCGACACGTTGATGTCAATATGACTTTCATTTTTGACCTATTTCGTGACGTAATTTTGACATCAATGTTTGATGTCACATTGATGTTAAATTGACATCAAATGCCCACTGGGATATAACCACAATTATTAGATTTGAATAGCTCTTAAAGCCTGATCTCTTGTCAAAAGGCTCAACGCGACCGCAGACTTTGATGAACACTGCTGGCAGCAGCGACGTCTGTGTCTGTACCATTCTAATCAATGACAGCGTAACCTTGTGTTTTTGGAGATACGAGAATTCTGCCTGACAGCGCCGATGAGGTATTTGGCTTCGGGAACACACCTAATCTACTCCATCTGGAGGATGACCCACCCACAGTTTTTTTGCTTTCGACACCCATGATGAAAACATCCTGCAATTGAATGCGAACGACTGATATATATTGTGGGAAAACCCACTTTGCTTACAGAGCAAAAGAAACTTTATGTGAAAACAGACTGTTGAAAAGCAACTATGAACAAAATTCCTCTAACGACAAGTGATTCAGCCGAAAGGAGTCTAAAGAAGACCACGGTATGTATCTAATATGAGTCTTTGCATTTTATTGTAAGCTTTATTGTAAGCTTTTTGATGCAATAAAAAACTTTTTTTAATTGCATTTATATGCACAATTTGTCACCTTTGGCTTTTGGCTTGATACATATATATACTGTATATATATATATATATATATAGTGAAAGTGACACGTGACGGCCAAGTATGGTAACCCACTGGCTGACACTGGGTAAGTGTATTCTACATTCATCAACCTTGAAGAATAAAAATAAACTTGAGAAACAGATTTAACTTGAACTTTTCATTTCCAAATATTACAGTCAGTGTTGAAGGATGGATGTATCACTCAGATAACACGACAATGACCTAGAATGAGACACGGGAGTGGTGTCAAAAACATAACACAGACATTGTAGTGATTCACAATGAAAATGTAACACATTTCCTTAAAAAACATTTGGAAAGTAGATCCTTGAGTCCTAACTATTGGATTGGACTCAGAGGGATCAATGGCAATTGGACATGGGTTGCCAATGGACAGATCATGAACTATGAAAACTGGGCAGTCGATGAGCCCAACAATGCTGAATCTGGTGAAAACTGTGTGGAAATGCACGGCAGAAAAAACAAACTTGGCAAGTGGAACGATGAACACTGCAGTAAAAAAAAGTATCCTGTGTGTCACAAAGGTAATGATTCTGAGTTAGTTTTTCAATTTTTCAATTTCATTTATTTCCAGTTAGAGCACTATAGTCTGTAAGACATCTCTGTGAGAGAAACATTGAGTTATTTACAGTCCATAAAGGATGTTTCTTATAAATCTATATTTTTTTTTCTTTCAGCACAATGTCTAAACAATTCATGCAGTAATAATGAGCTCTGTAAAGAACAAGTCAACAACTTCACCTGTGTATGTAAGCCAGGTTTCTCTGGGGCACGGTGTGAAACAGGTCAGAACTAACAGTATTTAAACAAACGTAAAGTGGTGAAATATCTATGTATGAAGTCAAATATATTGTAATTTAAATGAGTGGGGAAAAAAACAAAGTTAAATGGATAAAACTGTGTAATCCTAAATAGTTTACATTACGAAAATCTTTACTTACGACATTCCTTAAACATGCCTTCTCTGATGCTCCGGTCTGTATGGGAATCGTTCCCTCAACTCAAACTGTAAGTTTTCCTGTGCTGGTGGTTATAAGCTGGGCGGCACATCTGAGCTCAAATGCAGTTCATCAGGTGCATGGAACGCTCCTCCACCTTCATGTGCAGGTACAATATATTTCAATAGTAGGATTCTGTGTTTGCACTGATATATCTCTTAATAGATATCAATATATGCATGCAAGATTGAGTTGTCTTCCGCTTGCAGTGGAGTGTTTTCCCGTTCTTTTGTTTGGTGGTGAAATGATGAACTGCACTGAAGGACATGACAGCTTCAGATCTGCCTGTAGAGTACAGTGTCCACCTGGACGTTTGCTTCTGGGCTTTACTGAGTTCACCTGCAGAGCTGATGGCATGTGGGAGTCTTCCTTTCCATTGATGTGCGCAAGTAAGGAGTTCACACCTTTCAGTTGTGCCCCACAGATATGGTGTATAATGAGAGCATGTTGGTCTTAACAGTGTGTGAATTTTTACAATTTAATTTGAAAAGGATTGGTTATTTACTCATTTTAAAATATCATATCCTAGAAATATTCACCCTACCAACCATGGGTCTATATTCCTACCAACCATCTTATATTCCTAATCATGAATATGCAGCCTTGGAAATAACCAAATTTTTTTTTTTTTTTTTTTTTTTTTTGGATTGTTACTAAACTCATAAAAAATTAAAGTTCTAAAAGTTGTTTTTTTTGTTTTTTGTTTTTGCTGCAATGCCATATAGAAGAACCATTTTTTGTGGCTTCCCAAAGATAATTTCTGTCAAAGTTCTTACATGAACCATTTTTTATTAGTGTGAAGAACATTTTAATAATCTGAAGAACATTTTAAAGCATCTTTTGTGTAATGGAAAGGTTTAATGGATGTTAAAGGTTCTTTATGGAACCATCAATGGCAATAAGGAACCTTTATTTTTACCCTAAGCCTCTATTTCAACCCCATTAGAGTATGTTTTCATATTTATTTAATACGCATACTAATACATTTATATTAACTGATTTAATTCTGAATCATTAACACAAACAATTTCCATTACATTTAAAATATTTTGAGGTTTTTAATTAACATTATTCTATATGATGTATGAACCCAATGGTCAAAAATATTATTAAATGAACCCATTATTTATTTATTTACACACTAACATAATAAGGACAATAAAACAAACAAACAAGGAAAGAAGATATCTGAGTACAAGTATTACAGCAACTGAGATGCACTTACACAATCTGGAAATTTGCCCATCAAATTAGTAAATGACTCCCACTTGCTCAACAAAACTTGCTCTTTCCTTAATAAAATGAATCCTTTCCAAATGCATAATCTTAACTCTGTTATTTTTAAAGGGAAGAAATATCAGGAAATAAAAAAATATATAAATGTTTATATAAAAAGAATACTTTAAATTTTAAAATCTTTTTATATTTTTCCTCAGGTCTTGTCCATTTTCACATTGCTCTTTCGGCATCTGTTGTCATCTCAGTGTTTTGTGGCTGTTTTTGTTGCAGAATGAGTGAGTATAGTGTGAAGTTTTGAAGGATTTATCAAATCTAAAAAAAAGTAATAATTATTATTCCAAAGAGAAAAATATATATATTTTAAATGTTTTATTTTTCCTTTTTAAATTTGGTTGTAGATAAAAAGGCAGTGAGATCGAGGTAAATTGTGTTTACTTAAAATTTTCTTGCCAGTTTCACTGATTTAGATGATTTAGATTACAATTAACCTTGGATAAATTTTACTCCGCCATGTTTTCTTGCAGAACTCAAGAGGAAATGCTGAATCCAGCATTTGAAGCTGAACACACACCACTTGATAGACCTCTATGTTCAGCATAAAGATGTCTGACAATAACATTGTTATCTTTTGCTCAAAAATGCTTGATGTATAGCTGTAAAAAAAATGCTTGATGTATAGCTAGAAAAAAAAAACATTATTCAGTGTGAGCTATAGAATGACATTAAAACTATTTAATATCTGGTATATAAGAATAGCAGCGTATACACTGTTGTGCTGTAACTTTTCCTTCAATGGCAGCACTATTACACAATTTCCCATCACTTAGTTCTCATGCAATTGCAGCTGTCTGAATATTGGCAAATCATATTTGCCAGCAATTTCGTATGCATTAAACTGTGAACGTCCTCTCAGATTTCCTCTCAGAATAAATTAAACTGCATAGAAGAACCGGGAGCGGTGGATTTTTGTTAAAAAAAATAACAGGCTCCAGGTGGAGGTAGAAGCGCAGGTTTTTTCTAAAACCGGCTGATTTAGGTTGTTCTGTCGGAGCAAAGTGTTGGTTTCAGTGAATATGATAAAAAACATCTTGCTGAAGGCAGCTTTAAGAGAAACTGGGATAAGAAGACAACAAGAAGAATATGGGGCCAGAAGAAACAACAGAACAACATCTGTCCAAAGCAGGTGAGAATGTTTAATATTTAATTATTTTAGTTTTTCCCAAATGTCAAGACACTTTTCTTGAAAACTGTAACGCATACAAACTCAAAACAGAAGAAATGAAAGCTCAGCCTTAATTAAACAGTTTCTCTACCAGGTTTTCAAAACAATCTCTACAATTCACAACAATTCTATACAACTCTGCAACATCAGCACTGTCAATACATAGACTGCAGATTATTTATAAATGAATAAATGACCCTTGTAGAAGATGATATAATAGCGGAAATACATTTTCACAGACGCAAGCTTGGCGACTGCACCCTAGATGAGGCTTTCGACTGCTGACTTCTGTTTCGCTCTATGTTTCGGGTCGTTTCCCTGATAGCAGACCAACATTGAATCAAGGTTGAAACTTAAATAACATTAATTCAGGGTGCAAACCTGATGAAAAGTCAATGTTAAGTTTCAACCTTGATTCAATGGCACTTAAAACTCCAGTCGCCTCAATTACACCGGGAAGACACTGGTCTGCCATGTCTGTTGCTTTTCCAACAGTTAATGATGATTTCGTCTCTTGCGTCTCTCTCTTTTCAACTGAATGCTTCTGGTTCTGGAGCGAGAGTGCGTTCTTGTGTCACTCTTCTGTGTTGTTTACCTGATTAACCTGTTAAAGAGCAAATATTGCCTGTCCCGGTGTTTGTGCAGGCAGATTCTAGCGTACCGATAACTCTCATAAACTGCAATAAACTAGTGGTGTAATTTCTCTCTATCTCTCCTTGCTGCAGAGCCATTGAAACTGAAGCCGCTGATTCCCTCACGCTGGCCTGCATAGTTTTATATATTTAGACACACACAGGGCAGTGGCGCAACGACATGAATGCAGAAGTATAATTTTTGGCTGAGGCACCCTGAGTGTGTACAATTGTTGTAATTTCTAACTCATCAACTCAAATTTAACTTATATTTACATTTTGCCATGCCACAGTTACAATCTAAACTAAACCTTAACTTGTAGCTTCTCTTCCTCTAAAGTTGATCTATTATTATATTTTCTTTCCGTAAGGGCTGCCACTGTGTATCTATTTCACATATTCTTTTGAAACGCTTACATTATCAAACTCACATTGTTGTACATATGATGTGCTTTGTCCTGTTTCTATTATTGATTCAAGTGCTTTACTTTCACTTCTATGCTGGAAGCATTTTGACATGGTGTATGCTGTGGCCATCTGCTGGTCAAAAGCATGAATAGCACCTGCCAAACTGTTGCGTCGTTATGCTTTGTGATTAATGGATCAGGATCACTTTTGCCATATCAGGTTTTTCCCAACAGGCTTTTCAGGAATTCTTGTGCACCATAGTTGTAAGATCAGGATGGTGCACTGGAGAGTTCATTACATCAATATACCACCAATACCTGTGTTAGTAGGCATTGGCAATGCAAGGCAAGTTTATTTATATGGCACATTTCATACACAATGGCAATTCAAAGTGCTTTACATAGAAGAAATTAAAATAATAAAAAGAAATAAGAATAATTAAAACAGTTTAGAAAAAAAAATAAAATAAAATACAGTACAGTACAGTACATTACAGTTGGACGAACATTGGCACAGTGCTCATTCAGTAAATGCATAGTTAAACAGAAGTGTTTTGAGTCTGGATTTGAATGTGATTACAGTAGGAGCACATCTGATCTCCTCTGGAAGCTGGTTCCAGCTGCGGCTGGCATAATAGCTAAAAGCGGACTCGCCATGCTTAGAGTGAACCCTTGGTATTTCTAGCTGATATGATCCTAGTGATCTGAGTGATCTGTTGGGTTTATATTCAGTGAGCATATCTGCAATGTATTGAGGTCCTAGACCATTGAATGATTTATATACCAGTAATAATACTTTAAAATCAATCCTAAATTTAACTGGGAGCCAGTGTAAAGACCTGAGGACTGGTGTGATATGTTCATATGTTCTGGTTCTGCTCAGAATCCTGGCGGTAGCGTTTTGTATGAGCTGCAACTGTCTTATGGTCTTTTTGGGAAGGCCAGTGAGGAGTCCGTTACAATAATCCACCCTGCTGGTGATGAAAGCATGCACAAGTTTCTCTAAGTCTTGTCTGGAAACAAAGCATCTAATTCTTGCAATATTTTTCAGATGACAGTATGCTGATTTAGTTATTGCTTTGACATGACTACTGAAACTAAGGTCTGACTCTAGTGTCACACCGAGATTCCTGACTTGATTTTTAGTTGTTTGACCCCTAGAGTGAAGGTATGCGTTCACCTTGAGAACTTCATCTTTGTTTCCAAACGCAATGACTTCAGTTTTGTCTTTGTTTAATTGAAGAAAGTTTTGACACATCCAACTGTTGACTTCGTCAATGCATTGGCACAGGGAGTCAATGGGGCTGTAGTCATTAGGCGATAGGGCTATGTAGATCTGTGTGTCGTCTGCATAGCTGTGGTAAGCAATTTGGTTCTTTCTCATTATTTGGCTCATTGGGAGCATATACAGGTTGAACAGGAGTGGCGCAAGAATTGAGCCTTGAGGGACTCCGCATGTCATGGATGTCCACTCAGACTTATGGTCTCCTATACTCACATAATAACCTCTCCCATCTAAGTATGACCTGAACCATTTTAGGACTATCCCAGAAAGCCCCACCCAGTTTTCCAGCCTGTCAAGAAGTATGTTATGATCGACAGTGTCAAATGCAGCACTGAGGTCGAGTAGTACCAGCACTGATAATTTGCCTGAATCAGTATTTAAGCGAATATCGTTTATTATCTTTATGAGCGCTGTCTCTGTGCTGTGGTGCGGTCAGAAACCAGATTGAAAATTGTCAAAGTATCCATTCGAGCATAAGAATTTGTTCAGCTGGTTGAAGACAACTTTTTCAATGATCTTGCCTATGAAAGGAAGATTTGAGAAGATTTGAGCCTATACCCAGATAGCAACATTGTTTCGGCCCAGATCCGGCCCACATCTGGCACTTGTAGAATACGGATCTGGCCCACATGCAGCGTGGAATGACGGCCCTTGTGTGGCCCACTACTGTTTGCCAGATCTGGGCCAGAAGCAGGCCATAGCAATGCCACATGTCAGCCAAGAGCAAAGAAATAAACCAGAACTGGACCTTATCTGAGCCACAAAATCTGTGTATATTACATATAGAGTCATCTCAGCCTTAATAAGCCTGTTAACAAGCAGAATCACTGAAGGAAAGAAGAGAACAGAAAAAGAGACAAGCAGAAACACAAGAACTACAACTGACTTCAGCCACAGTCTAAGATGAAATCAACTGAAGAGAAAAGAAGACATTAAATCTGTGAAGATCTCAGCAGAGGATCAAACAACTCCACAAACAGCATTACCAGCTTCACTTATTACTGACCAGACTGACTTTATTTCTGTCAGACGTCTACAAAAGTTTTTATTGAGAATTAACAAAGGTTTAACTCTAATGTGTTTCATTTAAAGTCACCATAAGAGTGATTAGTGTTTCCATTAGTTGGGCTCTTAACTCTTAGTATATCTTACCTCTTAGTCTTTTTTGGCTGCTGTGACAGTGTGTTTGTCAAACACATTTGCAGCAGCAAAGAAAGCTAAAGTGAAACGAGATCAGGTGATCATGGTTACCTGTTGATGGTTTTATAATCATCATGAAATAACTTGATTCACTGATGTTTTTGGAATCTAACAATTGTGTTGATCCATTAATGCTTTCACATCACAAACCCTGTGTTACTGCAGTATGAGATCTAGCACTATTATAACAATCAGTTTAAAGCTTTTAACAAACATGAGATCAAAAGATTAGCTTATGCTGACACACACAGATATCAACAATCAGCGTATGCATCTCAACAATGGTGACAATCACAAATATTCAGATAAACAGATTAATTCATCACTGAAAAGCTATTAATTCACAACAAAAACAACAGCAAAAAAATAAAAGCAAATATTTAGAATCAAACAAAATTATAGGACAATTCAGCTGCATAATTTATTCATGTTGCAATGCATGCTGGGAATTTTGCACTATGCTGGTACCCAGCATGCATTGCAGCAAAGTACTTTTGATTGCCACCATTGTTGAGATTCATACGCTGATTGTTGATGTCTGTGTGTGTCATATTAAACAGACTTTTTGTGCTCATGTTTGATAAAGTCTTCTAACTGATTGTTATTATATTGCTAGATCTCATACTGCAGTAACACAGGGTTTGTGATGTGAAAGTATTAATGGATCAACACAATTGTTAGATTCCAAAAACATCAGTGAATCAGGTTATTTCATGATGATTACAAAACCATCAACAGGTAACCATCATCACCTGATCTCGTTTCACTTTAGCTTTCTTTGCAGCTGCAAATGTGTTTGACAAACACACTGTCACAGCAGCCAAAAAAGACTAAAAGGTAAGATATACTAAGAGTTAAGAGCCCAACTAATGGAGACACTAATCACTCTTATGGTGACTTTAAATGAAACATTAGAATTAAACCTCTGTTAATTCTCAATAAAAACTTTTGTAGACGTCTGACAGAAATAAAGTCAGTCTGGTTAGTAATAAGTGAAGCTGGTAATGCTGTTTGTGGAGTTGTTTAATCCTCCTCTGCTGAGATCTTCACAGATTTAATGTCTTCTTTTCTCTTCAGTTGATTTCATCTTAGACTGTGTCTGAAGTCAGTTGTAGTTCTTGTGTTTCTGCTCGTCTCTTTTTCTGTTCTCTTCTTTCTTTCAGTGATTCTGCTTGTTAACAGGCTTATTAAGGCTGAGATGACTCTATATTTAATATACACAGACTTTGTGGCTCAGATAAGGTTCAGTTCTGGTTTATTTCCTTGCTCTTGGCTGACATGTGGCATTGCTATGGCCTGCTTCTGGCCCAGATCTGGCAAACAGGAGTGGGCCACACAAGGGCCGTCATTCCACGCTGCATGTGGGCCAGATCCGTATTCCACAAGTGCCAGATGTGGGCCGGATCCGGGCCGAAACAATGTTGCTATCTGGGTAGTTGCTTAATATGGTCTTATCCAGATTGTTCTTTTTCAGGAGGGGCTTGACAACTGCAGTTTTCAGGGAGTTTGGAAAACTCCCAGAGAGAAGTGAAGCATTTACCACTTCTAGAAGATCTGCTTCTAAACTGTTTAACACACTTTTGAAAAATGATGTGGGAAGTGTGTTGCATGTTGATGTTTTAAGGTGCTGTACAGTTTCTTCCAAAATTTTGCCATCAATTTCTTTGAAATCAGACATAGTAACTACTTTCTCAGGTGGTTTGATCTGACTGACCTCAGTGCAACTCAAGGATGTGCTGATCACCTTTCTGATATTATTGATTTTCTCAGAGAAGAAAGAGGCAAACTCACTGCACTTGTTCTCTGAGAGCATTTCACTGGGAATCTGGCTTGGGGGGTTTGTCAGTCTCTCTACAGTAGCAAAAAGAGTGCGTGTGTTGTTTAAATTGCTGTTTATAATATTTGAGAAGAAAGTCTGTCTAGCTTTGCCTAGTTCCATATTGAAAGCATGAAGGCTGTCTTTGTAGATGTTATAATGGACTACAAGTTTAGTCTTCCGCCACATGCGCTCTGCTTTTCTGCATTGTCTTTTCATATTTTGCACTGCTGTTGAGTTTCTCCAAGGTGCTTTTTGTCTGCCACTCTTCTTCCTGACTTTAACAGGGACAATATCATCAATTATACCTTTAACTTTTGAGTTAAAAGAATCAAGGAGAAAATCAACAGAGTCTGCAGATATGCTTGGTGTTAAGGATATAGCCTTCATAAATAGTACACTAGTGTTCTCATTTAAGCATCTCTTCTTGACAGACACAGATCTAGCTTCAGTGGCAGGAGAGATCAATATATCAAAGAAAATACAGAAATGATCAGACAGTGCTACATCCTTAATAACAATCAATGAATAGTTTAGACCCTTACTGATAAGTAAATCTAGAGTGTGTCCACGATTGTGTGTGGGTCCATGTACATGCTGAGTCAGATCAAAAGTTTTTAAAACACTTTTGATTTCTTTTGCCATATTGTTTTCTGCACTATCTATGTGGATGTTAAAATCTCCAGCAATGGCAAAACAGTCAAACTCTGAGGTAATTGCTGATAACAGTTCTGTAAAGTCCTCAGCAAAGGCTGGAGAGTATTTTGGAGGCCTGTAAATAATGAAAAGTAAAATGCGTGGAGCACCTTTTAACACAATACCCAGATATTCGAAAGACGGGTAATTCCCAAATGATATTTGCTTACATTGATAGATATCTTTAAAAAGAGCAGCTAGACCCCCACCTCTCTTAACAGCTCTGCAGACACTCATAAAATTAAAGTTAGGGGGGGCTGCTTCATTGAGGATTGTTGCACTGGGGGTGGTGTGGCGCAATGGATAAGACACATGCCTTTGGTGTGAGAGACCCGGGTTCGAATCCACTGTGAGACATGTGTCCCTGAGCAAGACACTTAACCCCTAGTTGCTCAAGAGGCGTGCGACCTCTGACATATATAGCAATTGTAAGTCGCTTTGGATAAAAGCGTCAGCTAAATGAATAAATGTAAATGTGCACTGCAGATGTCTTCTAGCCAGGTTTCATTTAGAAGCATAAAATCCAGGTTGTTTGTGGTTATTAAGTCGTTGACTAGAAGTGATTTATTTTTAAGTGACTGAATGTTTAAAAGTGCTAACTTAACAGTCTTACTTTTCCCCACAGCAATATTAGTTTGACGTGTACCAGATTAGTTGGGTTTGCTGTACGGCTATTGAAGGCCTTAGACTTTCTATCTTGTAATAGAACAGCAATAGAGAAAGATACAGGCACACTGGGTTCCTGCTTGTTTTGTAAACATTTGAGAAAGTTACTGTTATCAGAGCGGGGACCCAACACACATCACTGAGAACTGGTACTGAATGTATTTAGTGATGGGTGATTGGTTTTAGTGTAACTGAGGTCAGCTGGTTGCGCTGTGCAGTAAACCTCACCTCTGACCTTGAGGCGCACTATAGACCTTGTTAGAACGCCCTCCTCCTTATCTGACAGGTCATGTTCCCCCAGCAGGCACAGGATGTAGACTCAAATGTCGGTCAGACGTTGGATTTTGGTTGAAAATGAAAGTCGGGTCATGATCCAACGTATGATGTCTAAATCAAACGTTTGTTTAACATCAAGCTCCAACGTTAGACAGACGTCGAATTTAGGTTGAAATAAGCATACACAAAGAAAAAGGTTAAATGCACGGCAGTATAATTATTACCAGATCACTACTAAACAGTTTGTCTGAAATCAGTGTTTGCTTTAGTTTTGCAGTTTGACTCTTGCATTTTCAACACAAGTTTAGGTATGGTAAGAACTCCAAGAGAAATTGCTTTCAGATGTCTTTGATAAATTGAATATATTCTTGACATTATGTGTCTTTTCTTTTGTTTAGACATCATGTTATTATTTTCACATTATTGATTATAAGAGTCCTGTGATTGTTCTAAACATGCACGCAGACATTAAATAATCAGCGTATGGATCTCAATAATGGTGGCATGCTTCATTCTGCAATGCATTTTGGGTGCATCATACAAAACTCATCTATGGCTCCCAGAATGTGAGTCTACTAGATGCTGGAGTTTCATTGTCAGCTCTTAAAAATATACAGAGGTGGGTAATCCAGGGCCAAAGAGTAAAAGTCCTTGCCATATGTTCATTCCACCCATAAACTCAGTCAGCTGATTTCACTAATTAGTTCTCTCTCCTGCTGAATTAGCAAATCCAGGTGATTGGAACAAAATACTGAGGAGGACTTTTACTTTCTGAACCTGGACTTTACACCTCTGCATAGCAATGCCACATGTCAGCCAAGAGTAAAGAAATAAACCAGAACTGGACATTATCGTAGCCAAAATAATCTGTGTATATTAAATATGGAGTAATTTCAGACACAGCCTCAGATGAAATCAACTGAAGAGAAAAGAAGACATTAAATCTGTGAAGATCTCAGCAGAGGAGGATTAAACAACTCAAACAGCTTTACCAGCTTCACTTATTACTAACCAGACTGACTTACGTCAGACTGACGTCTACAGAAGTTATTATGGAGAATTAACAGAGGTTTAACTCTAATGTGTTTCATTTGAAATCACCATAAGAGTGATTAGTGTTTCCATTAGTTGGGCTCTTAACTCTTATTATACCTTTTGTCTCTTTTGGCCACTGTGACAGTGTGTTTGTCAAACACATTTGCAGCAGCAAAGAAAGCTAAAGTGAACTGAGATCAGGTGATGATGGTTACCTGTTGATGGTTTTATAATCATCATGAAATAGACTGATTCACTGATGTCTTTTGAATCTAACAATTTTGTTATCATATTAATATTTTTTCACAACACAAACCCTGTGTTACTGCAGCATTAGATCCAGCAATATTATAACAGTAAGTTAGAAGACTTTAACAGACATGAGCACAAAAAAGTCAGTTTAATATGACACACACAGACATCAACAATCAGCGTATGAATCTCAACAATGGTGACAATCAAAAGTACTTTGCTGCAATGCATGCTGGGTACCAGCATAATACAAAACTCCCAGCATGCATTGCAACATGGATAAATTATGCAGATGAATTGACCTATAATTTTGTTTGATTCTAAATATTTGCTTTTATTTTTTTGCTGTTGGTTTTGTTGTGAATTAGTAGCTTTTCAGTGATGTTCTGAATTTATCTGTTTATCTAAATATTTGTGATTGTCACCATTGTTGAGATTCATACGCTGATTGTTGATATCTGTGTGTGTCAGCAAAGGCTAATTTTTTAATTTCATGTTTGTTAAAAGATTTAAACCAATCGTTATATTTCTGGATCTCATGCTGCAGTAACACAGGGTTTGTGATGTGAAAATATTAATGGAACAATATATTTGTTAGATTATAAAAACCTCAGTAAATCAGTCTATTTCATGATGATTATAAAACCATCAACAGGTAACCATCATCACCTGATCTCATTTCACTTTAGCTTTCTTTGCTGCTGCAAATGTGTTTGACAAACACACTGTCATAGCAGCCAAAAAAGACAAAAGGTATAATAAGAGTTAAGAGCCCAACTAATGGAAACACTATTCACTCTTATGGTGATTTCAAATGAAACACATTAGAGTTAAACCTCTGTTAATTCTCAATAAAACTTCTGTAGACGTCTGACAGAAATAAAGTCAGTCTGGTTAGTAATAAGTGAAGCTGGTAATGCTGTTTGTGATCTTCACAGATTTAATGTCTTCTTTTCTCTTCAGTTGATTTCACCTGAGGCTGTGTCTGAAATTACTCCATATTTAATATACACAGATTATTTTGGCTACGATAAGGTCCAGTTCTGGTTTATTTCTTTACTCTTGGCTGACATGTGGCATTGCTATGCAGAGGTGTAAAGTCCAGGTTCAGAAAGTAAAAGTCCTCCTCAGTATTTTATTCCAATCACCTGGATTTGCTAATTCAGCAGGAGAGAGAACTAATTAGTGAAATCAGCTGACTGAGTTTATGGGTGGAATAAACATATGGCAGGACTTTTACTCTTTGGCCCCTGGATTACCCACCTCTGAAAATATAATGTCTACAAGAAAAGAGCAGTGTTATGGAAGGTCCGGGAAAGGAAGAACTAATGATCTCTAGATCAAGATTAGGACACACGGGATTAAATTCAACACTTGCAATAATGGGGAAGAATGAAAATGGTATGCATGATGAATGTGATGTTTTAGAAACAGTAGAGCATGTATTTTTTTTTAAATGTAACAAATATGATGATCACTGAAGTACAGTAGTTTATTTAAAGGAGTGGTATAATGCCCTTTTCACAAGATGTAAAATATGTCTTTGATGTCCCCAAAGTGTGTATATGAAGTTTTAGCTCAAAATACCCCACAGATATTTTTATATAGAATGTTAAAATTGTCACATTTTGAGGGTGAGCAAAAAGGCACTGTTTTGTGTCTGTCCCTTTAAATGCAAATGAGCTGCAGCTTCAACAGATTGTGTCCTTTTACGTCAAATATCTCCCTTTGCTTTGAACTTTGAGCGTCGTAACTTTGCAGATGTTGTTTATGCTCAAACAGCAACAATACACACTAACTAAAGTTAGAAAAAGTGAAATCAGAATCAACCACCCATTTAATAATAAAGGATAGACCAGTAAATGTCATTGGGGATTGAGAGATTCTCAGATATATGGGGCTGTTTTAACCTTTTTGAAGAATTCAGGATTAGAGAATAGGATATAATGTATGGGGATTGTGATGCTTCTGCCCACCTTGAAGATTGAGAAGCCCAGGGCGGACGTTGGAGGAGCTGAACACGCAGCACCAGCAGAAGGTGGGTGAGGCATTACATCCACAAAGAAAAAAAAGTAAAAAAGAATATACAGATGCATCACCCATGTAGACTGTACAGTAGGTGGCGGTAATACTCCTAAGGAGTGAGCAGCCAATAACAAGAAGAAGAAGAAGAAGAAGAAGATGCTGGAGTTCAAAATGTTTAATGGACAATGAATCAAAGCCTTGCTGTAATAATACCAAAAAATTATAAAAAATTAAAAATAATAATCCAAAATTACTCCAACTCAAACATCAGTAAAATATACCACTATATGATGATTATATTTTTATCATCAAGTAGACAATATCATCTGATCACATTTTCTCTTGCTTTTCTTGCCAAAACAAACAGATACAACAGCCAGAGGAAAAAAATAATGTAAACACTGTTAACACTCAAACCAAACTAATATTTTCAATAAAACATCATCAACAACAAAAAAAAAACTATTTTAATTCTCAAGAATAGAAATAACTCAATCTAGTTAGTAATACGTGAAGCATGCTGTTTGTGGAGTTGTTCAATCCTCCTCTGCTGAGATCTTCACAGATTTAATGTGCTGCCATGCATTTTATCCTTTTTTGCTTATTCCAACCAAATTTCAACGTCTATCTGACGTTGGAGCTTGACGTCAAATAAGCATTGGGTTTAAACGTCAACACAACTTTCATTTTCAATCAAAATATGACGTCTGACTGACGTTGGATTAGTTGGAGTCCAACATCTTCCTGACGTCACATTGACATACTGTGGCTTGACATTGTAAGAAATGAAGAGTGAGGTTAAAAAACATTTGAGAAGGTTTTGAATGCAGTAGAACAGCTTTGAATCAACAGATCACCCACTGGCCCATTGGTCGCCCAATATATAAAAAAATCAGTTAACCTCATGGTATTTATCTTATATTTTATGCTTTCGTACAATGCATGCTGTATGAAGAATCTATTGAATGAAAATCACTTCGATCTCATTACAATACCCAAAATATAGTTAATACATTATTTTAATACGAAGAGAATAACGTGCCACAAATTTAAACTACCAAAGCACAAGTGATTGCTTAAAACTCTGAGTCTCAAATCTGTGCACTGCATTGAGTAAACATAGTGTAAACATTGTACTAAAACATGATACAATTTTGTTTTTATTTTATTGTTGAAACCATTTACATTAGTTTTTGTAGAAGTATTTAGGGTGTAAATACACACTTCTCATTGTGTTGACTATCTATAGTTTGATATCAGTTTGATAGTGATAGTAAATGATAGTGAAATGACAAGTGGACCCAGGAACTGCACCAAACGTGGCTGGATATGTTCGGTACAAACAATTGTAGGATATTGCATGCATTTATTTCTGGTAGATGAACAGAATTTGTTGATCATTTGAGGCTAGCTGAATAGGTAAATCATAGCTTTTTTTTTTTCTTCTCTTTTTTTTTTTAAAGTGTGCACTACTAAATTTGTTTTGACAGTTCTGGATTATAAGAATGGCAATACCAGTTTGCAACAAATTGTGTATTTTGTTAATCACTGTTACAAAGAACAAAATCTCAAACTGCCCAACTTAAAGAAAGACTGATCACCATAATGGTGACCAAACATTTTCAATAAAACATCAACAACTAAACCTCTGTTAATTCTCAATAAGAACATTTGTTGACATCTGACAGAAATAACGTTAATCTGGCTAGTAATAAATTAAGATGGTAATTTGTGGAATCCTCCTCTGCTGAGATCTTGAGATATCTAATATCTTCTTTTCTCTTCAGTTGATTTCATCTAAGGCTGTGGCTGAAGTCAGTTGTAGTTCTTGTGTTTCTTCCTTCAGTGATTCTGCTTGTTAACAGCAGGTGTTCATCAATAATGCTCAATCATCACTTAGCTAATCCCTTAATTATCTCATCAACTTTAACTCTGATTCAGAGTCACTTTAACACTCTTTAGAGTGGGACCATATATACTCTGAGCAGAGTTAATTTAACTCTGGGGATTTAGTTGCTTTTAGTTTAACATGATTTCTTGGTTCCAATGAAAGCAGCAGGTAGTGATGCTCCACTATTAACAGAGGCCAGTGCAGCGTTTCCAGCAGCTATGACTCCTGCCATTAAAGCTTCAGATAGTGTGGCTCCTTTAGCAGCAGAGGCCAGTACTGCACCTCCAGCTACTGCTGCTCCTGATATTAAAGCTGAACTCAGTGTTCCTCCAGCAACTGCTGCTCCTGCACACACTCCGGTTCCCACTAATGCCACTCCTTTAAACTTAGTAAACATCTTCATTCTTTCATCCTCCCTTATCTTTTCTTCTTCTTCTAACTTCCGTCTCTCCTTTACCTCTCTCTCCCTTTTCTCTATTTCCTCTATGTTCCTCTGAGCTTCCTTGTACATCTCATTTGTGTAATGCTCTCCTCCGTTCTCCATCACCATTCTCTCTATCTTCTCCAGCAGTTCAGTGACCTGTGATCGATTATCTTCATCTGTGTTATTGAAGACATGATAACCTCCTTTACACTTTCTAACTAGCTCATTAATTTGCTTGTTTTTTGTCAGAAACTCCTCTATAGATGTTTTTAACTGATCTCCTCTAGTGAACAGAATGATGGTGTAACAAGCAGCTTCTTCTCCAAAAATCTTCTGAATCCATTTCACTGTGTTTTTCTCCTCATCTGTGAATCTCACGTCCAGTCTGATGACCAGCAGAAACGCATGAGGACCAGGAGCAGACATGTAGACACACTTCACTATTTCCCCCTTCACTTGATCTTCACTGATTGATGTGTCACACAGTCCTGGAGTGTCGATCACTGAGATGTTTCGACCTTCTACCGTCTGCTGATGTTGTTGGCATCTCTCAGTCACAGATTCTGTAGAAAATTCTTCTTTAAACTCCTTTCGTCCCAGGATGGTGTTTCCTGTTGCGCTCTTTCCAGCTCCAGTTTTACCAACCATCACGATCCTGAGATCTGTGTGCTTTCCAAGTTTCTTATGTCTGTTCTGTATGGACTGTGACACTGAGGTTTAGAGCAGACAAATAAGAGATTAAGTTTCATTTACTTTTCAAGAAACATGTCATGATATTTGTCAAAAAGTTCTCACCTGCTTGGTTTGGATGTTGTTCTCTTGCTGTATGTTGTTTCTTCTGGTCCCGGTTTCCTGTTCCGCTTGTTTTCCAATATTTTGCTGGGTTCTGGACTGTATTTGTTTCTCCCATATTTTCAAAAGAGTTTCTCTGTGATTTTACTGATTGTTTTACTGCCTCCTCTTCATCATTCCTGTTTTCGTGTGGAACTTTGGAGAGTCTGTCTTCATATAATTCAGTTCTCTCAATTTTTGTCTCTATTTTTGAAAAAGAATCTTTCTTTTCAGTCACACAATGTGTTGTGCTCTTTTCCTTTACACTGTGCACGTGAATCGTCTCCCGCACTATTTCTTTCAGCTCTTGTTTTGTCTCTTGCACTTTCATTTCTTTCTCTTGTTTTATCTTTTCTTTTCTGCTCTTTAGTGGAGTTCTTAAGAAAATGGAAATGTCATAATGCTGGCCATCATTCTGTTTGACGATTTCATCAATCTTCTCTAGAAGCTTTGTGATGTGAGTTGGAATAATCTCACTTTTACTGTTGATCTCATGATATTTACCTCTGCAGTGTTTGATGAGGTTCTGAAACTTTCTACTATCCATAACGAGCTTCCATTTTCTAAGTGTTATTTTTTCTCTTCCAATAAACAGAATCATGGTGAACTTCAAAGCTTGAGCTCCAAAGTTCTCCTGAATTTGCTCCACAATGTTCCTCTGCTCCTTCTCAAAGTTCCCCAGGTTGATGACGAGCAGGAAGACGTGAGGACCAGGATAACAGAGGTACATACTCTTCATCATTTCATTCTTCATCTCTTCATCAGTCAGTTGAGTGTTGAAGAATCCTGGAGTGTCGATGATGGAGATGTTTCTGTCTTCTACTCTTCCTCTCTGTATCTCACTCTCCCTGGTTCTGCTCTCTTTAAATGCCTCTCGACCCAGCATTGCATTTCCTATTGAACTCTTTCCAGCTCCACAGACTCCCAGCAGCTCAATCCTCAGATCATGTGCACCACCTGTCAAACAGTTCATGTCATTATCTGGAGCTCTAGATGATTAAACATGCCTGCTTTTCATCCCCATGTATATTTTGCTATTTCACCCATTTATTTACTCATGTGCTGAGATGTTACTTTTGTTATTGTACAAAATGCATTTTGTTGACCCTTTGTGCACGTGTGCCGCACAAGTCCTGAAAAGTGAAGCCAAAATGTTTTGATCGCCCCCCCCGGTGGCTGATCCCAGTATAGGTCACAAACCCCAGCCTCTCCATGGAATCTAAGCTGACGTGAGACAATCAAATTACACTTCAAATAATTTTTCCCAAAGATGGTTTCTGTCATTTTAGGTCGTTTTTATCACGCTGATGTAAGTGTAAGTTTAATTTAAAGTGTAAGTGTAAGTGTAAGTTAAATAATTTGCTCTAGTTAGTTATTTGATGCTATAAAAGAGTGTGACGTCATGATTGACAGCTGAGATTGACAGTTTCTCTGAGTGAAGTAGTCACAGAGTCACCAACAGACTTTTTCCGGGATTTTTGTGAGGAGAATTGAGCTTCAACTTTAATTTCTACATTTCCATAACTGTTTATTTCACACCGACATGAGTTGTTCTGCAGTAAACTGTACTAACCGTCGGTTTCTGCGGGAGTGAGGGGCGGGACCTTGATATCGCGGGTCGACTTCACGCTCACTACTGTACAGACTCCGAGATGTCAGCGCCATATTGGGACCTTGGCGGCTTTACTTTTCTACAATAGAAGAGAGTGAAGTTGTGTTGTCCAATTTTTTTTGCTCAGTATCTCAGTACAACTTAAGCACCAATGCAAATTGTTAATTCATCCAGTGCTTTATAACATTTTCCTGCATGTTTAACTAGCCAACTAACTATTTAACTAAGTAGTTAGGGCTTAATGTTTAATGCAGGTTTGATTCTCAATACCTTCAGGAAATGACTGAGGCACCTAACCCCCAATCGCTCCCTGGGCACCATCTTAAACTTAGTGATGGCAATTTCAAAAACACTGCTTCATGAAGCTTCGAAACCTTTACGAATCTTTTGTTCTGGATCAATGGTTCGGTGCATGTATCAAACTGCCAGAGTCACGTGATTTCAGTAAACAGCTTCATTACGTCATAAATGTTTAGAAACACTTAGAAATTTCTATGGTTCATCGCTGGGGGCGATGATCTCTGTGAACCCATTAATATGAGGAGTCACAGAGAACCAGTGAACAAGACAAATAAACAAAACGAACCTTGACAATTGTATTAGATGATTAGATAATTGCATTTAAAAGATTTTACTTAAAAAAAATTTGCAATAGATTTGTATGCATGCATAGGTGTTTTATGCATGTTTGGCCTGGGTTTTTGTTGCATTTACACTTTTCTGGCCACTAGGGGTCACCGTGGAGAAGGGTGTCGGATTGTATTTCGAATATGGCACATTTGCTTTTAACTGTTTCAGTGTTTCACAAAGCCTCGATCTGCCCACCACTACTAAAACTAACTAACTAACTATAAACGCACTCGAGATTGTTAAAGTGTTAAAATAAGAGTGTTAAATGAACACTGAAGCAGCGTTAAAGTTAATAAATAATAATTAAGTGATTAATCGAGAGATGATTGAATATTATTAAAGACACCTGATGCTAACAAGCAGAATCACTGAAGAAAAACAAATAAATAATCACAATTTAAGTCACCATTATGGCGATCAGTGTTTGCACTTGGTGGGCACTTGACTCTTCAACTATTAACATTAGATTTAGTTTGGAGTTATAACAACCTGGTGAACAAAGATAAAAATGTGATCTGGTGGTGTTGGTTATGTATTGACATAATCATCATTTGGAGCCTAATCTCTGATTTAGGTTTAGTTTAATAATTATAGCAGCACTGTCTTTGTACAGCATTTTAGCATTTTCAATGTAATCCAAAGGATGTCTTAGTTTTCTAATACAAAAACTTTGAAAAAATAAATAAATTCTTCTTTAGTCACTCAAGAATCAGCCTGTGAATCTCAACAATTATAAAACATGTTGCAGTGCATTCTGGGTGCCACAAATCAAAACTCATTCATGGCTCCTATCATGCATTGTTGTATGAATAAATTATGATCTGAATTGTCTTAGTAATTTCCTTTATTCTTAATATTTTCTTTTATTTCTGTGACTTTTAGTAGCTTGTTTTCTAATATTCAGTTATTCTGTTTGAATTGCTCACGCATCATATTATGTAAACTGCATTTATGACAAAGAACTACACAGATGCAGATATTAACAAACTATCAATAAATGCACACACATTGTCCTCTGCTCTTGACACTGGCGCTGCTGCAGATTGAATAACACGTTGAATAAACGCAGACTCGGGGATGAGCCAAAAACTGCTGCTGGTTTCATGTAAGTTTTAATGGAGTTAATCACTAATTTTTGAGGGGGACTGGGTGGGAATTTAGGGGGGTTAAAGCCCTCCAAAAATGGGCCTGGACACACACACCCTGCCCATAGATTAACTGTATCGCATCATTACTCTAAACATTTCAACACCACATACGTTTTGGCCATCTGGTGGTCACACAGATGCACAGCACCTACACTTTCTGACTGATATACATCACATTGACTTCATTGCTCATTAGGCTTTCCACTATTAGGAGTTTATTAGCATTTTTTATTCTCCAAGTTGCAGCAAATATGAGCAGCCAACACTTACATCCCTGTAAACACTAGAAATATCAACAACAGTGTCATAGATTTAATAATAGATGATTAAAGTTTAGCTTTTCTGGTTATGTAACATTGTGAGAACTGACGTATGAATACAAACATTGTGACTGACGCTAAAATAACTTTTCGAGCCACTAACAGGTCGTGTCACATTCCTTTTGTTTATTGATGGTGATTCAAACTTGGCATAGAAGACAGATGACGTTACCTCACCATTATTTTGGTAACATCATACAGTATTTTAATCATGATACTCTTTACTTGTACATAAATATATTTTATAAAATGAATTAGTAGAACTGAACAGTAGAAATTTAAGGTTATAACATGGCGACTAAACACTAATGTAGATTATCTTCACTATTTACTTTATGATTTACTGTTTAATGCTGTCAACTACCAGCAACAAAAAGTATATGATTAATTTCTCAGTATGGTCTTAAACAAGCAGTTTCACATTAGGTTATTTAACTTAGACTGACCTTTATATGCTGATGCCATTATGTTTCACGCAGTTAGTGCTTGTTGTTCAAAGTCTGTGTTGTAAACTGGACCCAGGAAGTGTCTCTACACTCCCTCATACTGTAAAAAAAAAAATGTATGGCAGCGTCACACATTGGCTTTAATTTGACACGTTAAGACAAAGATCTTGCAGAACTACTGTATGTTTTGGGCCGTGACCAATGTTTACTCTGGCTTATAGTGCTTTGTCATATTAGTCATGGCAAGTACTCGAATGAATGTAAAAATAAGTTAATTCAGTTTTAAAGGTCAAGTATCAGACCAAAGGTAGAAAATGTGACCCTGGATCACAAAACCAGTCACAAGTCGCACGGGTATATTTAACCAACAATACATTAAATGGGTCAAAATGATAGATTTTTCTTTTATGCCAAAAATCATTAGGATATTAAGTAAAGATCATATTCCATGAAGATATATTTTACATTTCCTACCGTAAATATATAAAACATTTATTTTTGTGAGTTAATGCAGCACAGTAGTGAACATAAATGGACAACTTTAAATGAGATTTTCTCAATGTTTCGATTTTTTTGCATCCTCAGATTCCAGATTTTCAAATAGTTGTATTTCAGCCACAGCCTTAGATGAAATCAACTGAAGAGAAAAGAAGACATTAAATCTGTGAAGATCTCAGCAGAGGAGGATTAAACAACTCCACAAACAGCATTACCAGCTTCACTTATTACTAACCAGACTGACTTTATTTCTGTCAGACGTCTACAGAAGTTTTATTGAGAATTAATAGGGGTTTAGTTGTTGATGTTTTATTATTAGATGTTGATGAATGACTGTTTCGTTTGCCGTTACCATTATGGTGATCAGCGTTCACTTTAGGTTGTCTCTTGACCCTTGACATTTGTGAAGTATTGTTTTCAGCTATTGTAGATTTAAAAAAAATATATATATATTGATAAAGTTGATCAACTTGAATGCTTGATTCATTTTTCTTCAGTGTGTTGTAACTTCTATATATGTGAACACATATGGACACTATTAACAAATTACAGGGGATTTTGTTTTATAACATCCAACCTAAAGATGTATTTTAGGCAAGGCAAGTTTATTTATATAGCACATCTCATACACAATTCAAAGTGCTTTACAGAAATGAATTAAAATAATCCCAAATTAAGAGCAAGGAAAATTAAAACAGTTATAAAATGAATTAAAAGTGTAAAAAGATGATACATAGATAAACTTCTCATCTGGCAAAACACCGGTGTATCATATTTTTCACAGCTGAGATTTTCCCATGATTACACTGTGTCTGTGGTGTCCTTTCGGCGCCTAATACATCTATTGGACGTCTCCGATGGACCCGAGAACCCCCTAAAATCAGACCGGAGGAGCTCTAGGACTGACTCACTGACTGGGTGTGTTGAAGTGAAAGAAATAATTAAAGATTACTGATTATAACTGAATTCAACCAACCTGAAAAACAAGGTTTTACTGAAGCCTAGTTGATATAACCTGATTTCTTCAGCTAAGAAAAAAATATTTGCTATTTTTGATATAAACTTTTGCTTTATGTGATGAAAGTTATTTTCCACCTTGATATATATATATATATATATATATATATATATATATACACCACTAATATATATATATATATATATATACACCACTTTTATGTATTTGAAGACAGAAATAAATACATTATGACCTTAATTTCTTCAAAAATAAATCAGTTTGGTTGGGTTAACAGTATTGTTCATCATAATATCCAATGTATATTGTGAATTACTAAATAAAGACAAGTGTTAGTAACATTAATCATTGAGTGTCCACATCCTGAGCACAAGCTTCAGCACAATGGTAACCAGAACATTTAATAACAGAAACTCCTCTAAATGTCCAACATAGCTGAACATTAAACATTAATATAAACTACCAAAATATTTCCCGTTTCTGTAAAACACATAAAATAACGCTTAATACCTAAATGTACTCTCCTAATGCAGTCCATTGCAAAGATTGATGGGAACTACATCTCCACTGCCCAGAGGTGCGTTTCTCAAAAGCATTGAGAGATAAGTTGATCATAGATCAGTACATTTATGGATTAAGTGTTATTGTAAGTGTTTTTCAGTAAATGGAAAGATGTTGGTAGTTGATGTTAATGTATGTTACCATTGCGCTGAAGAGTAGCGCTGCCAGTTGATTTATTTTATTTATTTTTACATATTTATTTATATATTTATTGCTACTTAATTAGTAAAATAAAAAAAAAATTAAAAAAAACACAATATCTCATTGAAGCAAAAATGTATTGAGCAGCAGGTGCACATGTGTCAAATGTAGCCATGCAGAGCTTTATTGGAAATTGCATATTGGATCAATGTAACTCACTTAAGTTATAACAGCGTTCTCGTTTTTTATTACATAAACCTGATTGAATTAGGTTACAACAACTAAAATAGAATTTTTAGGTAAAATCAGGTAGAAATACCTCCTTAAAGCAACAACTGCATGTTAACTTTTTACAGTGCACATCTATTGGCAGAATATTCTTTTTTTCTTCTTCGTTTTTTTTTTCTTTTATTAGAGTACCGTGCCTTAGAGTTTCATGCCAATCTTAGTGCTCCTAAAGCTGCTGCTCCTACTGTTGTTGCCGCTCGTTCTGCTAGTGCTCCTCCTGCTCCTGGTCCTCCTGCTCCTGGTCCTCCTGCTCCTGGTCCTCCTGCTCCTGGTTCTCCTGCTCCTGGTCCTCCTGCTTCTGGTCCTCCTGGTCCTCCTGCTGCTGTTACTGCTGCTGCTGTTACTGCTGCTGCTGTTACTGCTCCTACTGCTGCTCCTTCTGTTGTTGCTGCTCATTCTGCTAGTGCTCCTCCTGCTCCTGGTCCTCCTGCTCCTGGTCCTCCTGCTCCTGGTCCTCCTGCTCCTGGTCCTCCTGGTCCTCCTGCTGCTGTTACTGCTGCTGCTGTTACTGCTGCTGCTGTTACTGCTGCTAAAGCTACGGCTCCTCCTGCTGCTGTTACTCCCGCTGCTGTTACTGCTGCTGCTGTTACAGCTCCTAAAGCTACTGCTCCTTCTGTTGTTGCTGCTCGTCCTGCTGCTCCTACTGCTGCTCCTGCTGCTGCTCCTGCTGCTGCTGTTGCTGCTCGTCCTGCTGCTCCTAAAGCTGCTGCTCCTGCTGCTGTTGTTGCTGCTCGTCCTGCTGCTCCTACTGCTGCTCCTGCTGCTGCTGTTGCTGCTCGTCCTGCTAGTGCTAGTGCTGCTCCAGTTCCTCCTGCTGCTGTTGCTACTCCTACTGCTGTTCCCCCTACTACTAGTGTTAGAGCTTTTTTCCCATAATCTTTAGCTTTTTGTTTCCAAGCCTCCCATTCAATTTTTCTCTGGGCTTCTCTATACATCTCATTGGTGTAGTGTTGTCCTCCATTCTTCCCCACCATCTTCTCAATCTTCTCCAGCAGTTCAGTGACCTGATCGCGATTCTCCATGTCTTCATTGTTGAAGGAGTGAAATCTGCCGCCGCACTCATTAACAAAAGCCATGAGATCATTACTTTCACTGATATACTTATCTAAGGGTTTCTTCTTCAGTTGATCAGCGTGAGTGAACAGAATGATGGTGTAACGTGCAGCTTCTTCTCCAAAGTTCTCCTTAATCCATGTCACTGCACTCTTCTCTTCTTCTGTGAATCTCCCCACTTTGATCACCAGCAGAAACACATGAGGACCAGGAACAGACATGTAGACACACTTCTCCATCTCAGTCTTCATTTCTTGTTCTGACATTGATGTATCAAGCTGTCCTGGAGTGTCAATGACTGAGATGATCCGGTCACCAATCTTTACTTTTTGACTCTCAGAGGTTTTAGTAATTGACTGTGGTGAAGCTTCTGTTTTAAAATGCTTATCAGAATCCTCTGGACCCAGGATGGTGTTTCCTGCTGAACTCTTTCCTGATCCAGTTTTACCCAGCAGAACAATCCTCAGATCTGAAAGTGAGAGGAGAAATTATGTTATTTTTGACATTGTGGAGACATTTGGCTGGGCCACACAAGTGTATCATAGAAATGATACTGTTAAATACATGTATCATTAAGTACAATTCACACAAAATGGTTCATTTACATATATTTGGTGTGGCTGCCTGATTGAAATGAGTGCTTTCCCCTTTAATTGTTGTGATGTCATGAGCATATATATATATATATATATATATATATATATATATATATATATATATATATATATATATATATATATATATACACAATTAAAAAAAGATTAAATAAGATTATCAGAAGTAAAAAGAAACCAATTTATCTCATGAGAGATTACAATGCAAAAGGGAAGAAGACAGAACAGGAAGTTAATTTCCTGTTCTGTCTTCTTTTGCATTGTAATCTCTCATGAGATAAGTTGGTTTCTTTTTACTTCTGATAATCTTATTTAATCTTTATTGGAATTGTTGCTTTTATATCTATATTTTCACTCCTATTTATGTGTATACTGATATTTTACGTATACCTGTTTGATTATTTTTGTCATTGTACCCTTTTTGAGTTATATTTTTGTTTTTTGCCTTAATATGTGGAAATGAAAGCACATGGTGATCAGTGTGTACATTTCTATTTATTTTATAGAGAATATTGAGGGAAATTTACATCTAAGAGGCTGATTATTTGCTCTTTATATCATGTATGTTTTCTGCTGTGCTATTGCTCTTGTCCTTGTTTTTTCCTTAGTCTTGAGGCAGGATCATGACAGACCCATGTTTTGTGTACAAGCACATGGCCTTGTGTTTGGGCTGTGTGCTTGTGTTGTCTCGTTCCCTTACCCCACCCCCTTGTTCTCCTCGTTTGTCATTATTTTTTAATCTGTATCACCTGTTGTCTAGTGATACAGATTTATGATTTATCATGATTTATCTAGTGATTGCTGTCTGTTAATTGTCTAGTCCAAGTCTAGTTTTGTGATTTGTATTTTTCCCCAGTCTATGTTATTTGCCCCCTTGTGGGTTTTGTTTTCCCTGTTTTTCTGTCTATAGTAAACTGTGTGTTTTGAAGACTGTCTGCACTTGGGTTTGTTTCTGAAAGTCATAACACTATTTCCTTGTATAATGTGATTTTTCTTTACTCAAGTTGTTTCATGATTTTGTTCCTTTTGCATTGTAATCAGATGGGAGAGGAACATTAGGAACAATTCACATCTACACAGCAAAACTCCAGTGTTAAACTCTACTGGGAGTTTATTTGGCTCCAGACTCAAGAGTGTTAGTGTTAACATATGAGTGTTAAATGAACACTGACGAGTGTAAAAGTTAATTAGATAATTAAGTGATTAATTGAGTGATGATTGAGCATTATTGAAGACACCTGATGATAACAAGCAGAATCACTAAAGGAGAAAATCACTAAAGTACACGTATAGTCACCATTATGGTGATCGGTGTTTGCTTTAGTTGGGCTCATGACCCTTAAACTATTAACATTACATTTTGTTTGGCTGTTTAACTGCCAGATGAACAGGGTGAAAATGTGATCTGATGGTGTTGGTTATGTTTAGACATAATCATCATTTGACCTGAATCACTGAACTCATAGTATCAAGTTTCTGATTAAGGTTTACTTTACTGTTTATAGTACTGGCGTTATATTTTTAGCATTTTCAATGTAATCCAAAGGATTTCTTACAAGTTGTTCTAATACAAAAACGTTGCAAAAATATATTTCATCTGGACACACAGACATCAATAAACAGCCTGTGAATCTCAACAATGGTGACAATAATAAAGCATGTTGCAGTGGCTGCCACCAATCACAACTCATTCATGGCTCCCATCATGCATTGTGGTATGAATACATTAGGATCTGAATTGTCTTAGTAATTTCCTTTATTTGTAATAGTTTCTTTTATTTCTGCTGTTTTTATGTGACTTTTATTAGCTTGTTTTCTAATATTCAGTTATTCTGTTTGAATTGCTCCCACATCATATTATGTAAACTGCATTTATGCCAAAGAACTACACAGATGCAGATATTAACAAACTATCAATAAATGCACACACATTGTCCTCTGCTTTTGACACTGGCACTGCTGGCATAGAAGACAGATGACATTACCTCACCGTTATTTTGGTAACATCATACAGTATTTTATTCATGATACTCTGTAGTACTTGTATACAAATATATTTTATAAAATTAATTAGTAGAACCGAACAGTAGAAATTTAAGGTTGTAACATGGCGACTAAACACTAATGTAGATTATCTTCACTATTTACTTTCTGATTTACTGTTTAATGCTGTCATCTACCAGCAACAAAAAGTATACGATTCATTTCTCAGTATGGTGTTAAACTAGCAGTTTCACATTAGGTTATTTAACTTAGACTGACCTTTACATGCTGATGCCATTATGTTTCATGCAATTAGAGCTTGTCGTTCAAAGTCCCTCTGTGTTTGTGTGTGAGCCGGACCCAGGAAGTGTCTCTACACTCCCTCATACTGTAAAAAAATAAATAAATGGCAGCGTCACACATTGGCTGCATTTCGACACCTAAAGACAAAGATCTTGCAGAACTACTGTATGTTTTGGGCCGTGACCTATGTTTACTCTGTCTTATAATGCTTTGTCATATTAGTCATGGCAAGTACTCAAATGAATAGGTTTAAAAATGTAAAAATAAGTTAATTCAGTTTTATAAAGGTGAAGTATCAGACCAAACAAATGTGGAGGTGACAAGCCAAATCTATAAAAAACTTTTAAAGAAACAAAATCATTGTAATGTTAGTTGCTTTTATCTAACTCTGCAAAATACTACACTGTTAGACCTTACCAGGTTTTTTTACAGTAAAATACTGGCAACTCTTTTTGAACAAATCTTTTAGGTGAACGAATCGTTCTCGTTCACGTAATCCATTGACTCATATTTCTCGTTCACTGAAATCCCTCCCTCCACAGCCGCGCGGCGCTATTGCAGCGCATGCGCAGCTCAGTGAACAGGGTAGCTCTGTGTTTTCAACCTGTCAAGAATGACTAAACCTCAAGCCAATAGCGTTCGAGTATGAGATGTGACGGAGCATGTGATTTGCTGGATGTAGTGAACGAATATGCCCTTCACTGACTGTGACCGAGTTGCTTTTGAGTCTGAACGAGAGAGAGATATCTTCTCGTGAACTAACTGGTACATGTCGTTCGTGAACGAAAAGAACCAGTTGTTTGAACGATAATGATGGCGAACAGATAGAGCTGGGTTTGTGTAGTCAGCATATTTGCATCAAAGAATGAAATTTACACTTTACCATTGTAATGAAATCAGTTTAATAACGCAAGCTGATGGTTAAATATAACAAAGACAAATTAACATTGTCATTTTTTACTTGGTTTGAGCTAAGTGGGCGGGGGGCACTTGACTGTTTACTTGATTTAAATTTACACTTCTCTTTACCTGCTTTTCTTATATTTTGTTTGTGTGTTTTAGACTTAGTTTTGTGGTATTTTGCACTTTGAAAAATTTACTTTACTACTTGTGTTCATTTTGTATTATCAAAAATGAATTAATTACGTTTTATTCATGTCATATGCACTTCTCTAAAAACTAAAACAAACCAAAAAATATGACAGTATTGGTTAGGTCTCATTTGTGTAACGTCAGCAAATAACATTTCAGTTCGGGCTGTGAAGGGGCATGTAATTGGTTGGATCTACTGAACGAATACACCTATCACTGAACGAGATCGCTCTGTTTCGAGTCTGAACGAGAGAGAGAGAGATCTGGTTCGTGAACGAATTGATCAAACTGGTACATTTTGTTAGTGAATGAGAGTAGGCCTACTGGGTAGATCGGTCATTTAGCATGTGATTCAATCTCATTCAAAGCGCAGTTATAGGTGTGCATATAATTGTTTATCATATTTAACATACATAACATAACTCAACGTTTAATATAATCCCAGATTTATGAATGTGTATGTCTGACCAAACAATTAAAATGTTAATTATGCAAGAAAACCTTGGTTTGGTCATCTGAACCTCTTATTTAGACTTATTTTATTAATTTAGTAAATAAGGCACACATTTTAACAAAGCCAAATCAGTTTTTTTGTAACAAGTAAATACGTTCGTTAAAACATAGCATAAAAGACACTCTTTTTTGCCACCTGCTGCAGTATTTATGTAATATATATTATATATAATATATAAAATATTCTCCATCACCATTCTCTCGATCTTCTCCAGCAGTTCAGTGACCTGTGATCGATTGTCTTCATCTGTGTTATTGAACACATGATAACCTCCTTTACACTTTCTATCTAGCTCATTAATTTGCTTGTTTTTTGTCAGAAACTCCTCTAGAGATGTTTTTAACTGATCTCCTCTAGTGAACAGAATGATGGTGTAACGAGCAGCTTCTTCTCCAAAGTTCTCCTGAATCCATTTAATTGTGTGTTTCTGTTCCTTTGTGAATCTCACGTCCAGTCTGATGACCAGCAGAAACACATGAGGACCAGGAGCAGACATGTAGACACACTTCACTATTTCCCCCTTAACTTATTCTTCACTGATTGATGTGTCACACAGTCCTGGAGTGTCGATCACTGAGATGTTTCGACCTTCTACCGTCTGCTGATGTTGTTGGCATCTCTCAGTCACAGATTCTGTAGACAATTCTTCTTTAAACTCCTTTCGTCCCAGGATGGTGTTTCCTGTTGCACTCTTTCCAGCCCCAGTTTTACCAACCATCACGATCCTGAGATCTGTGTGCTTTCCAAGTTTCATACTGTATGTCTGTTCTGTATGGACTGTGACACTGGGTTTTAGAGCAGACAAATAAGAGATTAAGTTTCATTTACTTTTCAAGAAACATGTCGTGATATTTGGGAAAAGTGTAATAAAGCACAAGTTCTCACCTGCTTGGGTTGGATGATGTTCTCTTGCTGTATGTTGTTTCTTCTGGTTCCGGTTTTCTGTTCCGCTTGTTTTCCAATATTTTGCTGAAATAAGAAAAGAAGAAAAGGGTGTTGGAACCAGCCCAGAATACTACGTTTCTGGGCGTGGTATGGAAATTCGGTTATGATGTGGGCACATATGTCTCCCGCGCGTATCGAGTCCATCCTGGCCATGGTGTCCGGGATAAAGCTAGGCCAGGCCATCACTGTAAAGCAATTTCAAAGACTGCTGGGCCTCATGGCAGTGGCATCCAACATAGTACCTTTGGGCCTTCTACACATGAGGCCCCTTCAGTGGTGGCTGGAAGCCAAGGGGTTTTCTCCGAGGGGAAATCCATTCCGTACAATCAGGGTTACGAGCAGATGCCTTCGTTCCCTATTAATATGGAAGAAACCTTGGTTCTTGTCCCAAGGGCCAGTGTTAAGAGCGTCATGTCGCCGGAGAACTGTTTCGACAGACGCCTCCCTCACTGGCTGGGGCACGGTCATGGACGGCCGCTTTGCCAGGGGTCTGTGGCAGGACCATCATCACTCTTGGCATATAAATTGCCTAGAGATGTTGGCTGTGTTCAGGGCTCTGAGGAGCTTCCTCCCAGACATCAAAGGCTATCACGTCCTGATAAGTTCAGACAATACATCAGTGGTAGCTTATCTGAACCGACAAGGGGGACTCAGATCGCGCCCTCTATCAAGACTGGCGCATCAGATTATTCTATGGTCCCAGGGGAAAATATTATCTATCAGAGCAATATATGTCCCGGGGGTTCAGAATCAGGGAGCAGACATCCTGTCGAGACAGGGGCTGAGGCCCAGGGAATGGAGACTTCACCCAGAGGTGGTGGAGTTGATATGGAAGAGGTTTGGACCAATGGAAGTGGATCTATTTGCGTCTCGAGAGAGGGCCCACTGTCCACTTTGGTTCTCCCTCACACATCCAGCCCCACTGGGGTTGGATGCCATGGTACAGGCCTGGCCAAGGCTTCGCCTGTATGTTTTTCCCCCGATCGCTCTGCTCCCGGGGGTCCTGGAGAGGGTCCGTCAGGAGGGCATCAGTCTTCTTCTGGTAGCCCTGTTGTGGCCGGCCCGAGTATGGTTTTCAGACATAATTTCACTCCTAATAGCTCCACCGTGGTAGATTCCTCTGAGGAGGGATCTGTTGTCTCAGGTGGAGGGCACAATATTCCACCCTCGCCCGGAGCTGTGGAAACTGTGGGTCCGGCCCCTGAGGGGGACCAGTACCTAAATGCTGGTCTATCAGCCGGGGTGGTTGAAACCATTCTTAGCTCTAGGGCTCCGTCCACTAGGAGATTATATGGCCTCAAGTGGAATGTCTTTTCCACTTGGTGTAGAGAACATGAGTTAGATCCAGTTAACTGCCCGGTGGCTTCAGTTCTGGAGTTTCTCCAAGATCGTTTCTCTGCGGGTCTCACCCCTTCCACACTTAAGGTGTACGTGGCTGCAATTGCGGCTTTCCATGCACCACTAAGTGATGGGCCGCTGGGGAGGAACCAGCTAGTCATACGTTTTCTCCGTGGTACATGGAGGATGAGACCGACAACCAGGACCAGAGTTCCTGCCTGGGATCTGGCGGTGGTTCTTGAAGGGTTATCCCTGGCCCCCTTCGAACCACTTCAGTCGGCTTTACCTAAGGACTTGACATTTAAGATGGCATTTCTCTTAGCCATTACCTTGCTTAAGAGGGCGGGAGATCTCCAAGCCCTGGCAGTTTCGCCAGCTTGCTTGGAGTTTGCCCCAGGAGGAGTTAAGGCCATCTTGCATCCAAGACCTGGCCATGTGCCCAGGGGCGTAGCAACCGGGGGGGGACGGGGGGGACACGTCCCCCTCACTTTTAGAAACCGGTGATTCTGTCCCCCGCATTTTTTTTTTTTCGGACAAATGCCCTGATTAAAACAATTTTTAATATAAAAATAAAAAATAACCAGGCAATCACCGAAAACGTGAGGAATGGATGATTCTGTTTAATTTCATTTGATGTAAGTGGCGATTGATAGCCTATAGTTGATAATAATATAGGCCTAATGTGCGCTGTCGAGGCTCGTGAAGTTATAACATTTTAGAAACAATATAGCCTAGTTAAGAAGCAATATATAGCCTAGGCTACACACGACCAGCTGTTTTCCTGAATGCCATCAAGATTGAAACCGTGACTGGTTTCATAACAGTTCAATAAACAAACAGTTAAAATTAACTTACATTAATTTTACTTGATGTACTCAAAAATGTACTCACTTACATTTTAGTCGCAATGACTGTTTTTGCTCTGTTTCAGCAGCGAAAATAGTCCCAAACAAAGATCACAGCAGAACGCACATCTCACAGCAACACTCGTTGCATTACTGAATGATTCAGCGTTTTGAACAAATCGGTTGAGTCAAAGATTCAATTAACTATTCATAAACTGCTTCATTCTGAATAAATCAACCGATTGAGCGAATCGTTTGAATGAATGACTCAATGACTCGCTCATTAAGACGGTCGCCTGCCGCCTCCTACTGGCGGTTTAGTTTCATAAAGTCTCATTCTTTTCAACATTCCTTATTTGTATATTCAAAAATATTTAAAATAATCTAATTTAATACAGTTATAATTTTTCAATGTAAATTATTTAATTTGATTGGTAACAGCCTAGTGTCTTATTATTTTAATTGAATATATTGATCAAATTTAAGAATTTAAAATGAAAGATGGAGCATAAAATTAGGGGGGAAATGCCTTTATAAAAGGTACAAAAAAAATTGTGTTTTCAAACAGTGATGTAATGAAACATTGACAATTTAAGTTTGAAGGGAGTAAAGCCTCTGTTTAGGCTATAAGGAAATGTAATTTTGCCAAAAGAAGAACTTTTATTTTAAATAAATGTTCATTTTAAATCAGCCTACTTCAGTGTGATATGTTACCATAATTTGAATAATTTTGTAGGATTGAGTGCGAAACAAACACAAATGAATCTTCCAGGTGAATTGTTCAAACATAATTTCTCACAGAACTGAACATTCCAGACACCAAATCACCAACCCCAGAGCCATAAAAGAAGGCTCCAGCCAGCCAGTCTCCGTTGACCAACGAAAACC
Organism: Squalius cephalus; assembly: GCF_949319135.1. Taxonomy (NCBI): domain Eukaryota; kingdom Metazoa; phylum Chordata; class Actinopteri; order Cypriniformes; family Leuciscidae; genus Squalius; species Squalius cephalus. Next base: position 11,502,585 of record NC_137123.1, read on the forward strand.
CCCAGCTAAGAACTTTATGGCCATGCAAGCTTCAAAGAAGATGAGCCCAACTAAAGGAAGAACTGGTCAATGTAAGATAGCTTGGAAAAGAATGATTGGCTAAGAGATAGCACAATTCAGCCCGATCAAGATAACAGCAGAAGCTGCTCGAGCCCACAACATTCCAGACTCCCCCTCCGTAAGGACCTCTGATAGACCTCAGGGTGTAAAATCGTTTCAAACCACAGAGCTGAGATTTTTACCTATAACATAAATAAAATCATTCAAGAACAATTTTCAATGGACTTATAGATCAAGCATCATGCAACGACATGATTCTATATTGTTCCTACAATAGATGGGTGTATCTGATATGCTTAGATGCCATACAATTCATGTAATTGTTATAATTGTTAGATTTTTGAATGAAAATGTGTTGCGTTTCATATCGATATGATCGTATGTTCTTAATTCAAAGGATGGCTTGATTGAAATCTGTGGAAAATGTTTCGGATTCTTATAATAGTAATAATGTCTTAGCTGTGGCCTCTGTACTCTTTGCTAGAGCTTAGAGAGTAAGGAGAGCACAGATAAGCTTGATTTATGATAAGAAGTGAAGAGAGCGCCACCTCCTAAACAAAGACAGTGTCTAATTGGTTAGAACTGATCCAGGAGGCTGGGCGGACATTTGAGTTTAAAATCTTAACACCAGAACAAAGTTTAGAGTTTTAGTGCAGAACCAAAAATGCAGCGGGAGATGAAGATCTAAGACAGACCAGTAACCATGTAAAACGCGCAGACGAAATAACCCAAATCAAGATCTGAAGAACATGGGTTAAACAGCTTCATTCAAGCCATCATCTACTCTTCTCAATTTCCTTTCTTTTCTTAGTTTCCTTTCTTTTCCGTTGTGAGTCTCGGTTCTAAGTTAAGTTTTGCGACAAGATTTCGAGCCACGTTTCTTCTGCAAAGCCAGCTTCAAACAAAGACTTTCATTCCGCCAGCACGCCACGTGACTGACCACGTGACCCAGACATCAGGCACGCGGAGACCAGCCAACGAACGGACCGGGAAAACCCTTTACACGCAACAAAAGGGAATCCCCAAAAGCAAAGACAAGCAAGTACTGCCTCCAGACTCTTAAACTGAACTGGTGTATTTGATACTGATTTAATAACCTAGGAAACGATAAAAGGGTTAAACTAATGATTGATGGTTCATTCAGGTTGTGTTTTATAAGTGCATAGAAACTTGGGATTACATCATCTCACTCTTAAACTCACTCTTAAAACTTAATCTTTCCTTACTCTCTTTCTTCCTGCAACGCGTATGAATGTGTGTGTGTCTGTGTTAGATATTAGTCTTATGTGTTAGAATAATCAATAAAGTCTTTGTATTTTAAAGAGAAATATTACTTGTGTTATTGTGCTTACAAATTTAATGTCTTAAACTTCTGATCTAAGTTACCTTGCTAACTATATAGTGTTTCACTATAGTTCGGATATTTATATCCGTTGCAGAGTTGATAGTTACAGCCAGTTCAAATGAACCGCGAACGAGTCATTTGCTCGGTTGTAATAAGTGACTCTTTTGAATTCCCTATAAATTAATTAATAAATCCTTTGAGCTAAATTGTAATCACTACAAATTACAAATATCCTACAATTTGATACCAGAATTTGAATAATTGTAATGTGATGATCAGATGCAGATATCTAAATCAGAGAATATCATCGGGCGGTTTGTGGGTGGATTATTTATTTTTAACAGTGGATTCGGGTGACTCAAAGTGCACCAGATTAATGAATTTATCTTTAAAATGTACAAAATTTTCTTCCGGGGGGGCATGCCCCCGGACCCCCCTAGAGGTACCAAGCTCCACCAACAAAAATAATGTGGGAAACACATTAGGGTATATGATGATCTACAAAAAAATACACATTTAATTATCTTATTATTAAACATTATTAGGATTTTACCACCTCCGCCTCGTTTTGAGCCAGGAAAATGAACATCACCTTTGGGTCACGTCCTATGGTCACATAAAGCTTTTGTCCCCCCCACTTTTATAATGGCTGCTACGCCCCTGCATGTGCCCAAGGTGCCTTCCAACATGGCAAGGTCTACAGTCCTGCAGGCATTTCATCCTCCACCATATGTGTCGGCAGAAGAAGAGAGACTCCACGTGCTTTGTCCTGTCAGAGCACTGACTATTTACCTTGAGAGGTCCTCTTCTTGGAGGAGGTCGGACCAACTGTTAGTGTGTTTTGGGTCACCTAAGAAGGGGATCCCTGCATCCATTTATGTCATAAATCATTCAGCCTAATTCATTCCTCTACACTCTCAGAAAATAAACAATCAGTAATTGGATTGTTCAGGCTATTGCCTCGGCCTACAAGGTGCGCAATTTGCCTTCACCTTTGGCCGTAAGGGCTCATTCTACTAGAGGCATGGCGTCCTCTAGGGCCCTCCTCTCGGGAGTGCCCCTCCAGGAGATTTGGGAGGCAGTCGGTTGGGCTAGCCCACACACTTTTATCAGGTTTTATAATCTGAACCTCCCTAGTACGCCTGGCGCACAAGTGCTCTCGTCCTAGCTTAGACCAAACTGAAACACATTAGAGTTAAACCTCTATTAATTCTAAATAAAACCTTTTGTAGTAGACGTCTGACAGAAATAAAGTCAGTCTGGTTAGTAATAAGTGAAGCTGGTAATGCTGTTTGTGGAGTTGTTTAATCCTCCTCTGCTGAGATCTTGACAGATTTAATGTCTTCTTTTCTCTTCAGTTGATTTCATCTGAGGATGTGGCTGAAATTACTCAATATTTAATATACACAGGTTTTGTGGCTCAGATAAGGTCCAGTTCTGGTTTATTTCTTTGCTCTTGGCTGACATGTGGCATTGCTATGCAGAGGTGTAAAGTCCAGGTTCAGAAAGTAAAAGTCCTCCTCAGTATTTTGTTCCAATCACCTGGATTTGCTAATTCAGCAGGAGAGAGAACTAATTAGTGAAATCAGCTGACTGAGTTCATGGGTGGAATAAACATATGGCAGGACTTTTACTCTTTGGCCCCTGGATTACCCACTTCTGGTCTCTGGTAACAATGCAACATGATCAGAGCAATCCAGTATTTATATAGCATGAGTTCTTTCAGCATTTTAATTAGTCTAATCTGGAGTATTTAATATGAATAACAAAATCTGTGTACAGTAAGTTTCAAAAACACATCATTGTGAAAGTGTAGCACTGTGATAATAGTTTTACCTTGATTCCTTGATTATCTTGCTTTCATAATCATTGGAAACCAAAATGAAAATCGAAATCAATTATGATTACAATTAATCGCACAGCCCTTATCTCCCCACATGACAGCTCTACTATTTATGGCACATTTTGTTTTTTTTCTCGCCGTTTAAGTTTCAAACTCTGTTTTGCTCTGTTTGTTCCTCCTCAGGATATGGCCTTTTTACTCTTGGAATTTTTTTTTTCAACATTCATGTGGATTAAAGGAGCAAACATTCAGCGTCAGAGTTAAAGAAGTGTATCGTGCAACCCTCCACAACCCCAACTATATTTTAACGTTAGCTTAGCTGTCCTTAGTTGCTAGGCCCCTGACATGCTTGCAAATAACTTATTTGAAGACTGAGGTCTCCGCGTTGACGGCATTGTGTTGAGAATATAGATAAACTCTTATCAGGGAGTTTTGAACAAAGTTGTGCAGGTGACCGACTTCATGATACTAACCATTCGTGAAGTCCTGGTAAACTCAGTCAGCCGTCTTCTCCATCAGTAGCATCTGTCAATGATGACATTTTCATGGGAATAAAATATTGATAAACACTCAGTGTTTATTTACACAGAGGATTCTTCACTTTTCAACGTAGAAAGTGTTCATTTAAACACTTCAAATGCGGTTTATATGGGAGCCACTGGCTGTGTTAATTTAACTAATGGTGTTAATTTCCGGATTTCAGTTTTGCTGTGTGCCGCATCCATATCACCCTGTAGCCCAAGACTGGTCACCCACTGAATCTGAGCAGGGCTGAGTCTCAGTATCTGGATGAGAGACCTGGGAAAACTAGGTTGCTGCTGGAAGAGGTGTTAGTGAGGCCAGCAGGGGGCGCTCACCCTGTGGTCTGTGTGTGTCCTAACGTCCCAGTAAAGTGATGGGGACACTATACTGTCAAAGAGCACCGTCCTTCAGATGAGACATTAAACCGACATTAAACTCTCTGTCATCATTAAAAATCCCATGGCACTTCTAGTAAAGAGTAGGGGTATAACCCCGGTGCCCTGGCCACATTCCCTCCATTGTCCTTTATCAGTCATGGCCTATATATACTGTATGCTATATATATATATATATATATATATATATATGCCTCATTCATACATTCATTCAGTTAAATTATTTCTGCTTTGAATTGATGTGTTATTTAGTTTATTTTGAGCTTCTGGCTGGAAGGGTATTTGTACAGATTACATTTGCTTTAGGAACCAGATGATGTTTCCCATTGGTGCCGTAACCCGTCCCGACTGCTGCATCACCGCAGGACTCCATTCACTTTTCAATTTCATTTTCACTGAAAAAAATATAAAATATAAAATGTTTGATATGCCTCAATAAACAAACACACACACACACACACACACACACACACACATGTCTGGTTTACTATCTTTGTGGGGACTACATAGAGGTAATAGTTTTTATACGGTATAAACTGTCTACCCATCACAGAATATATACATGTAATATAAAATGTAAAGATGTTTTATGGGGTGAGAAAACTTAACATAATTCAAGATGTATTATTTGGAATCTGGAATTACATATATATGTATATTTTTGTATATATCTGTATATATTTTGTATATATTTTCCCATTAGTGTTATTGTAACTATTGTTACGTTATGTTTATTTTTCTTTGTGTTAGGTTATTTACGTTGCTGTTTAATTTAGTTAAATTGGGTTTTGTTTGTTATGGGCCTTGGGTCTCTCTGACGAGAATACCACTTTATTAATTTATCTTTTTTGTTCAAATTAATTCTACTTTGTTATATCCCAGATAGCAACATTGCTTCTGCCCACATCTGGCACACATGGAAAGATGATCTGGCCCACATGCTGCGGTCCTTGGGCGGCTCACTCCTGTTTGCCAGATCTGGACCACAAGTAGGCCATAGCAATGCCACATCACCTGATCTCATTTCACTTTACCTTTCTTTGCTGCTGCAAATGTGTTTGACAAACACACCGTCATAGCAGCCAGAAAAGACAAAAGATATAATAAGAGTTAAGAGCCCAACTAATGGAAACACTAATCACTGTTATGGTGACTTCAAATGAAACACATTAGAGTTAAACACCTGTTAATTCTCAATAAAAGCTGACAGAAATAAAGTCAGTCTGGTTAGTAATAAGTGAAGCTGGTAATGCTGTTTGTGGAGTTGTTTAATCCTCCTCTGCTGAGATCTTCACAGATTTAATGTCTTCTTTTCGCTTCAGTTGATTTCATCTACACTGTAAAAAATTTCTAACCCTCCCAAATCAAAAATTTCAAGTGACCGATAACATCTAAATTTTTCAATTGGCCCAAATGAAAATCTGTAAATTTAATTTTTTAATTTACAGAATTTCACTTGGGCCAATTGAACAATTTTGATGTTATCGGTCACTTGAAATTTTTGATTTGGGAGGGTTAGACATTTTTTACAGTGTAAGACTGTGGCTGAAGTCAGTTGTAGTTCTTGTGTTTCTGCTCGTCTATTTTTCTGTTCTCTTCTTTCCTTCAGTGATTCTGCTTGTTAACAGGCTTATTAAGGCTGAGATGACTCCATATTTAATATACACAGACTTTGTGGCTCAGATAAGGTCCAGTTCTGGTTTATTTCTTTGCTCTTGGCTGACATGTGGCATTGCTATGGCCTGCTTGTGGCCCAGATCTGACAAACAGGAGCGACCCGCCCAAGGGCCGTCATTCCACGCTGCATGTGGGCCAGATCATCTTTACACGTGTGCCAGATGTGGGCCAGATCATCTTTACACATGTGCCAGATGTGGGCCAGATCATCTTTACACGTGTGCCAGATGTGGGCCAGATCATCTTTACACGTGTGCCAGATGTGGGCCAGATCATCTTTACACGTGTGCCAGATGTGGGCCAGATCATTTTTACACATGTGCCAGATGTGGGCCAGATCATCTTTTCACGTGTGCCAGATGTGGGCAGAAACAATGTTGCTATCTGGGTATCATTTTCATTTGGGCTGTGGGTCCTTCTTAACTGAGTTATTGTTATTTACTTTTGTGAATCACAATAAATTTATATTATAATTTATTGTATTTGCCATGGTCCTTTTGATCTGACGGCCTGTGGAATGTTTCTTTAACTTATTGCGTCTTACCCCTAACGGACGTAATACTGTTAAATGGCCTGTTAAAGGAGTCAGCATCACTCATGATTAGATGCAGATATTGCTTTCATTTGTAATAAACATTTATTAAAGTTTCACAAGCTGAAGGGAATTTCAGAAAATGTTAATTTTGTAGGAAGCAGTGATAAATATAGTAATTATAAAGATAATGTTACTCACATTTCTGGACAGCATTCACAGCTTAATCCCAGATTGTCATAGATGTCTTTCAAAAAGTCCAAACATTTGCAGCACATGTCAACCTTTCCTTCCACATCCACACTGGTGCTGTCGTGACATCTGCAGCTGCATCCGTTACCGCAGTTGTCCTGGCAGTTCTCACATCCGTCTCTGCTTTTCCCACAACCCATAACTCGCAAGTTTAACTTCACAATCTGAAGCAGTGAGCAGATCTGGAAATATTCTCAATATATGAGTGATCAGAATGTCATTGAAGTAAAAGGTCCTTAAGGAGGACAATCAGCATGTGTGTGTCTGACCAACCTTAAATATTCCCAAACTTTAGGCCTATTTATAATTATCACATGGGTTCAGGGAGTTCACAGACTTGCCAACCCGATGGTGATCATTAAGTCGAATCTTCATTTCGATAATGTACTAACATGTTTGGTTTCAATGTAAAGGAACATCATGTTTAGTTAACATTCCTATAGGCATTTTTATCTCAGTCCAGTTTACAATCACATATCTTATGGGCTGTAACTGACAGTAAGTTTATTGCACACAGAAAAAACAAGCAGAATCACCAAAGTGAAAAAAAAAAAAAATCACAAGTTTAAGTCACCATTATGGTGATCCGTGTTTGCTTTGGTTGGGCTTTTGTCCCTTAAATCTTGAAATTTAGATTTTTTCTGGCTGCTGTAACTTAGTTATAATAGCCAGATGAACAAAAGAGAGAAGGTGATCTGATGGTGTTGGTTATGTTTTTGACCTGAATCACTGAACTCATTAGATCCTAATCCATGATTTAGGTTTACTTTATTGATTATAGCTGCACTGTCTTGGTACAGTATAATATTTTAGCATTTACAATCTAATTCAATGGATTTCTTAAAATTTGTTCTGATTCAAAACCCTTAAAAAAAATTATTTAGACCATTTTTAAAAACCTGCACTTTGAAACACATTTTTAAAACTGTGTTTTCAGGCACCCAAAATACTGCTGTCATGTAAATGAACAGCCAAACAGATACATGTTTGTATGTTTTTAGTTGAAAATGGTGTTGTGTAAACAGCCTCTTACACTGGGGTTTTGCTGTGTACCTTTTAGGAAAACGTATTGGAAACAAAAAATAAAACTTTGTTGAGAACCACTGAGAACATGACAAAAAAAAAAAAAAAAAAAAAAAAATATATATATACATATTATATATATATATATATATAATCTAGCTGCAGTATTCAGTATTAACTAGATGTATGTGAGTGTCATATTAGGTAATTTAGTTTACACTGACCTGTATATTTTGATGTTGTCGTGTCTTTTGCTGTCACTCTGAGTCTCTCAGCATTTGTCTGACTGTATGAACTGAATAAAGAGTAACTGAAGGTGTATGAGGAAATGCTTTTGTTTTTGATTACGTTCTGTACTCTCCGTTACCTCTTAACACGTACCTCTTGTTGATTATGTACATCATTATGCAAATAAAGTTACAGTCAAATAATGAAAAATAACAAATGAATTTAAAACTGAAATTCAACAAACATCAATGCTTCTTAGTTCACAATATGAAATGATTGTTTATTGTCATAAAGCCAAAAAGACCAAAATGAAAATAAAAAAAACAAATAAAATAAAATAAAATAAAATACCATATTCTTTAATTTCTTTAGATTGTAAATCTAGATAGAGAGAGATAGATCAACTAAAAATGCCTTGAGGTAAATTTCTGTAGGTTTTAGGAAATTAAGTCTCACAACATTCTTGAGCTTTGAGGGTTTCAACAAATGTCTTTGGCTTTGTCTGGATATTTCATTTGATTTTGCAACCGTGTCTATTTTGTGATCAGCCTTTTTTGTTGCAGTTATGAGCCGAACTTTAACAGTATGTTTTTCATTTAGTTCCCGAGATCAGTTACACTGCAAAAATGATTTTACTCTGTATTTTTGTCTTGTTTTCAGTAAAAATATCTAAACATTCTTAAATCAAGACACATTTACTTGAGAAGCAAAGTGACTTAAGATATTAATTCTAGTTTTCTGAAAAATGAATCACATGATGTGAGTTTTTGCAAGGCACCCGATCTCAGGACTGGCGTTAAGTTATTTCTTATCAAGTGAAACAATATTCATCACAGTCAGAATTGTAGTTGCACAAAATATTTAAGAAAACTTAAATTTTACACATTTAAGTTTTAATTTATTTAATTAGCAGATTTAAATGGTAAACTGTAGAAGCATGTCAGAAATAATCATTACATCAACAGAAAAGCCTGTTTATGGATATGTTTATCATGTTTGTGAGGATAGACATTCCTCAGCTAACAGGGATCGTTCTCATAACTTTGGCTTACACAAAGTTCTCTCATAAGAAATGAATTTAAACAAGTTGAACAAGTTTTGAACTAGTTTTGAACAAATGTTCTTCCAGTAATGAGTGTTTGTGCATCATTATTTGGTCTTTAACAGGGGCGGACTGGGACCAAAAATCGGCCCTGGCATTTTGGCCCAGACCGGCCCACCACCACATAAGATCACAAATACCACCCGTCCTTGCGCTCCCCTGAATATGTATACCAACTCCTACTCTGTAAAACTACTAACGCCATGTAATGTGTAAGCAAGAATCAGTGAGAGTTGACACATTCAAAAAATTGGTGTTGAATAAATTGTAAACTTACCCAATCAAAAAGGATGCATGTGAAATCTTAAAAAAATCCTTAAAAAAAATCAGGAGAGGACATATTGTCTGTGTGTGTGTGACAGAGAGAGAGAGAGAGAGAGAGAGAGAGAGAGAGAGAGAGAGAGAGATAGAGAGAGAGAGAGAGAGAGAGAGAGAGAAAGAGAGATACAGAGAAGTATGGTAAAAGATTGATCAGTGATTGATAAAAGTAGCAGTTTATAAACTGACATGAGAAATGATTGATCCGATGATCACTGTTTTCCAAACAAATTGGTGTTGAATAAATGTTAAACTCAGAAAAGTCAAAAGGAGCCCTGTGAACCCCTTAGATGAATCCTTAAAACTCAAGACTGTGACAGAGAGAAAGTAATTATGATAAATTATTGATCCTAGGATAAGTGTCTTTAGCATTAGATAAACTGCCAACTTACCAAGTAAAAAGGATGCAGGTGAACTCCTCCTCCAATAAAGAACAAGTGATGGCATCCTGTGTGTGAGGGAGAAAGAGAGAGAAAGAAAATACACACGATAAATGATTGATCAAATGATAAATGCTTTCCAAAGTATAACACTGAATAAACTGTAAACTCACTTAGTCAAAAGGATGCTTGTGAACTCCTTGGATGAACCTTTAAAAACAAAAGAGCATTGTGTGTGTGTGTGTGGGTGTGTGTGTGTGTGTGTGTGTGTGTGTGTGTGTGTGTGTGTGTGTGTGTGAGAGAGAGAGAGAGAGAGAGAGAGAGAGAGAGAGAGAGAGAGAGAGTAGTAGTAGTAGTAGTAGTTATGATAAATGATTGCTCAGATGATCAGTGTCTCCTAGATAAAAGTAAAATTGAATTACTGTAAACTCACGGAGTGAGAGAGAGAGGGAGAGGTTCAGGCTTAAAGGAAACATAAGACAGCTGCTACATTGCAATGCATATTTTCATAATTATTTCAAAAACATCTTACCTTATTAAGCTACAAGAGCAGCTTTCTCAATAATTCACTCTTCTCAGCGACCCTATCGAGTCCAATGCCATGAGAATGTATTTTTCAGTGGCCATCATCATAAATGCCTCCAGTTTGTTTGCTGACAAAGTGCCCCTAAGTCTGCTTTTGATGAATTTGAGTGTTGAGAACGTTCTTTCACAGGCCACCTGAGTCAGGGAAACTGTAAGCAGGAACTTATATGCATATCCACCTGACAACATGTTGAACCGCCTGAGTATTTCATTGCAGCACAGAATTGAGTGGTGTACATTGACCTCGTACGCTCTCTCTGCATCACTTAGAGGCTCATCTTGAGCCATCTCTTCAGCCCTGCTTTTTTTTTTTCTTTGCTCTTTTCTGAGGCAATGCAGTCTCTACCTTAATGTCTGTTCCTTCCTCCCTTTCTTCAATGTTTTTATTTGTCCATTTCACAAACGTGTCCGCCGCTGCCTTCACACTTGAGAAATCCCTTGCTATGCGTTTGAGGCTCTCTTGTGTGGAAATCATCATTCGATGGGTCCATCCTTTCTGTCTGGAGGTACTTGGAGAGTGAAGTGGTTTGGTCAAATGGCCAAATGGCTTCCAGTGTGAACCATACATCAGTGAAAAGGCCATTCTCTGGCTTTCCAAAATGTCCAAACACTTTTTTGAGTGCCTCATGTTTGGCCCACCATCTTGTCTCACCAATGGGAGAGAGGCGCCTGTGGCTTTTTTCTTGACTTTGCTTCTCCCACAAATTAACCCTCTGGTAAGACTCCCTGATGAACACCGCTATGTCGTTTAGAAAATTAAACAGTGTTCCACTTTCAATGACTGTCTGAGTAGTGTCAGCAAGCACAAGATTGAGTACATGTGCATAGCACCACACATGCACATGAGTGGGAGATTGGTAGGTGAGGAAGTGCGGAAAATCCTTTGTATTGGCCCTGCATATTGGACGCCCCATCAGTTGAATTGCCTATACATAGGGCCTTGTCTAAACCAAGTTGCTCCAAGACCTCTGAGAGTAGGTTGACAAAGTATTGCCCAGTGGATGCTTGACACCTCACTAAAGCCACAAGCCTCTCATGCACAGTGTCAGTAACATATCTCAAGATCACTGAGCATTGATCCTGAGTAGTTATGTCTTGTGTGGTATCCAGCTGAACAGAGAACATTCCAGCTTTCCGGACATCATTAGCAATGAACTCTTTAATAAGATGCCCAATGGTATCAATTGTATAATTGATAGTGCTTTTAGAAAGTAGGGTGATTAGTGACCCTCTATCCCTCGTTCCACTTGATTGGTGCAATTTTTTGCTCTTCTCTATACAATCATTGAGATGCTCTTTGAGGCAGATATCACACTTCCCTAACAAATGATTAATTCCAAGAAGTTACCATGATCTATGGAGCTAAGACATCTGATTTCCAGCTAACATGCTGCTGATGTCTGCTTTGGAGCACCTCAAGAAAAAAGCTTCGGCACAGTTTTGATGTGCTACACTTTTTTCATGCTCCTCTGTGCGCTGGTGCTTATGTCTCCATTCTGACATTCCAGTCATAAATATGCTGGTGTCAGTTGTCTTCCGAAAAGCCATACACACATAACAAAACAATGCATGATGTCTCTCGGAATATGTGAGCCACTTCCTGTTGGTTCCGTATTTACACGTGATTACCTTCTGCACTACAGGTTTTTTGCTATCTGCTATCTCAACCTGGCTCAACAAGAAATGAGGAGAAACTAGGGTGATTTTTTTTAACATAACGATGCAATCATGTCCAGCATTATTGGATCTTCTGACAAAGAGGTACACAAAACTGCACTGGCATAACAATATGATGTAGGAAACAGACAAATAATTGCTCATTTAGTAAACAAATACAGCTGTGTAGATGTCTCAATTTCATTTCTGTATACTGTCAATGAACACCTACCTAATAAATAAGGAACAGAACATGAATAGGCTACTGCAAGCTGATTCACTGTATGTTGATGAATGATGATTCTAAATAATCCCTAAAAAGGTCTATATTATTTATGTTAAGTCACTTATGTTATAGCCTATTCTTGTTTCTGATGCAATATATATATGTATATATATATATATATATATATATATATATATATATATATATACAGTGGGGAGAACAACATACACTGCCGATTTTGCAGGTTTTCCTACTTACAAAGCATGTAGAGGTCTGTATTTTTAGCGCAATTTTCCACCGGACAAAATTGCGATTGTTAACTCATGATTTCTGTTCTGTCTGTGCGCACCAAACTTGTACTTCTATCTACTCCTCAACCAGACCACCTAGAGACTTCGGGTTTTCGGCATTATGTTAAGGAAGGTCTAATCTCGGGAACGCACAAAAAAAATCCTGGAAAAGATTTACTATCTCTTACGCCGCCTTCACACTGGCAGTTGAAATCAGCTCCGTAATATGCAATACGCCCCCAGCGGACGTCGTACACAACGGTGAAAAGCGTCGGAAGCACTGATCTATATAGAATGACATTATATATATATGTCATTATATAGATCAGTGGTCGGAAGCCTCGGAAGCGAGTATATTTAAATATTGAATTATTTAATTGTATTAACTGCCCTAATAACGTTAAAACATCATGAAAATAAAAAAATGACATGACAACTAATCGTTATAAAATCATTATTTATTTTATTAAAAGTTAAGAATCCAGGTTTGTTTATCAGTACCATAGCAACGCTAACTTCCGTTGGGATTTTCAGATAGAAACCGTCCGTAGCCTTTCGCAAGAGTAAAATTTTTTGAACGCATCCGGATGGCCAACGGACACGATTTTTTCCGCACCGCACTCGTTCGCACCTGGTTCGGACCCATTCGCATGCAGTCTGCGAATCTCCATAGGAAATGAATGACTTCCGGTCGTTTCGCTGCCGTATCGGAGCTGATTTCAACTGCCAGTGTGAAGGCGGCGTTTGTGTTGTGATCCCATGACGTCAGAAAATTGCGCTAAAACACTCACTGAGTTTTTATTACTTGTTTATCATAGGTACTCTTCAACTGTGAGTGACAGAATCTAAAACAAAAATCCAGAAAATCATGTCACCGGTCGAGGGTGGGCGCCAGATGACCAGCCGCTTCAACCCCCGACTCACGTGCCATCGCGAGGAGCCGACACCACAGAGAACACAGGAGGCAGACAACAATTTAAAAGTTAAAATACAAAGTCTTTATTGAGTAAAACACATTAAAACAAACTCGGATGCAGCCGTCGTGCCCCTCCCCCTCACAGAGCTTGAACAGGGGAAGTAATGATTTCACAGCGAGGCCAGCTCTCTTCACAGGGCTCAGGCGGACAGAGAGGAAGCAAGGAACTTCGCAGTAGAACTGGCTCTCTTCACAGGGCTCAGGTGGGCAGAGAGAGGTAAGGATTCAACAGCGGAGCTGGCTCTCTTCACAGGGCTCAGGCGGGCAGAGAGAGGTAAGGATTTCACAGTAAAACTGACTCTCTTCACAGGGCTCAGGTAGACAGAGAGAAGTAAGGATTCAACAGCGGAGCTAACTCTCTTCACAGGGCTCAGGCGGGCAGAGAGAAGGTGAGGATTCAACAGCGGAGCTGGCTCTCTTCACAGGACTCAGGTGGACAGAGTGAGGTAAGGATTCAACAGCGGGGCTGACTCTCTTCACAGGGCTCAGGCGGACAGAGAGAGGTAAGGATTCAACAGCGGAGCTGGCTCTCTTCACAGGGCTCAGGCGGGCAGAGAGAGGTAAGGATTCAACAGCGAAGCTGGCTCTCTTCACAGGGCTCAGGCGGACAGAGAGAGGTAAGGATTCAACAGCGGGGCTGACTCTCTTCACAGGGCTCAGGCGGGCAGAGAGAGGTAAGGATTCAACAGCGGAGCTGGCTCTCTTCACAGGGCTCAGGCAGACAGAGAGAGGTAAGGATTCAACAGCGGAGCTGGCTCTCTTCACAGGGCTCAGGCGGGCAGAGAGAGGTAAGGATTCAACAGCAAAGCTGACTCTCTTCACAGGGCTCAGGCGGGCAGAGAGAGGTACGGATTCAACAGCGGAGCTGGCTCTCTTCACAGGGCTCAGGCGGACAGAGAGAGGTAAGGATTCAACAGCGGGGCTGACTCTCTTCACAGGGCTCAGGCGGGCAGAGAGAGGTAAGGATTCAACAGAACTGATACTTTACAAACCCACGCAGGTAATAAGGGAAAGAAGATCAGGATTTCACCACTAGTTGACTTCCTTAAAGGGGGGGTACAATGGTGTTTCATGTATTCAGAGTTGTTTACAGTGTTAAAGAGATGGATTCTCATGCTAAACATGGGCAAAGTTTAAAAAAAATATTTTGGACGAATAACGGAGAATTTCTGTGCCGAAAATCTTACTTCCGGGTTGGTACAAGTTTCGGCTGGTTTTTTTTCGACCGTGGATCTAATGACGTAGACCAGAGTGGAACTCCTTATATGAGCATTTCTCCCGGGAAAAGCTCGCCCGCGCACACGTCGACTAGAGGAGAGCGAGACCGCGCACATCAACGCGCTTCAACAGGAAATCATCGGCAGCCAGCGCTGCATAGGATTTGTTCAAGAATGTCTCCAAAAAAGTGTGTTTTTGGATGTGAGGGAAAGCTTACCGTGTTCAGTTTTCTAAAGAACCCAGTGTTACAGGAACAGTGGATGCAGTTTGTTTTTCCGGGGCAGCAACGGAGTGTACCAAGTGCGGTTGTGTGTTCTGGTCATTTCAGTGACGAATGTTTTATTAACAAGGCCCAGGTCGACGCTGGATTTGCAAATCGTTTGCTATTAAAACGTGGAGCGGTCCCAGTGATAAAAGACCCCATTCATGTAAGTACAACTGGATCAGATTTCTGTCTTTTGCTGGAAATCAAGCACTACCGCTTGACTCTATAGCTCCGCCTCCAGGACCTCGGCTTTTTCCGGAGAGAATCGGAAAGCTGTATTTTTCTATTATAAATATAATAAAACTAAACACTTTTTGGATATATTAAGGATGCACTACTACTCTATAGGTACTCAAGATTAACATGAGATTAGGTGAAACTGTGCATGTTATGTACCCTTTAATAGGCCTCAAGCAGACAAATATACGGACGATGTTTCCACAGCCAGGACCGATTCCCCAATGCCGCCGCAATACACTTCCACTCGTGTTCCACTGTAACCCACACAAATCATCACACGTGATTATATCAATATACAGCACTGCAAAGTCTCATCACTCACAGAATAGGGCGTTGGCATGGGATCTGGTTCACTGTGCGTCACTACAGTCTCCTCGATTTTTCCCAATGAAGCGTGGGACCTTCAAACCTTCTCCAAAAAGACAATTTTATATGCCATGAAGTCTCATCACATTCTCCAAGATATTCCTCATATCGAAATTTAAACATAGAAAATTTAAACATCCTTCTCCAAATGACAACGTGTCCAAATCGCTGTCGCGTTCACTCTCTCCTGCACCTGTTTTGAATTATTCATTAATAATTCTCCGTCTTTGCCTGGAGTTCCCGGAACCGGAGTCTTCCGGGTCCCATACCGGAAATACTTCCCCTCGGAAACCTCGGCCGCGATTAAAGGTTCCGCCTCTCCTATATTCGTCACCCCGGTGACAATCACATTGTATGATTTTTAAATAATTACTTTGCATTTTATTGCATGACATAAGTATTTGATCACCTACCAACCAGTAAGAATTCTGCCTCTCACAGACTTGTTAGTTTTTCTTTAAGAAGCCCTCCTGTTCTCCACTCATTACCTGTATTAAAGCAACACTATGTATTTTTTCAACCTTCATAATATATTTCCAAGACCCTTGTGATGGTACATCGACTTACAATAGGTTGAATGACACGTCTGCCATAGCTTGACGGGGTCTGTATCGCTTTTACTGGCACTACGTAACTTCGGCAACCCGAGCACAAAAAGAACTACAAAATTCGACTGCTTTACGGCATATGTCACTTCCCCCACCACTTCCTCAAATACGGATGTGAGAGGCTAACCAGCGTTTGTTTATTGCTTGATATTATAATATTGACGAAAAATGGCTATTACCTACCACAAAAACATTGAATTGAATTAGCATTCTGTAAAACATTAGCCAATAGGCTACTATAATGACGCTGGCTTAAAAACGTGAACTACGCGATCTTTTGGCGTTTGAAAAAAAATAAAACCCATGAAAATATATTCATATGACATGCTGAAATATATGCCAATGTACCTGGGATGAAGACATTTCACACGCAATGCAGGCAGTCTGCCCAAGACGTGAGAACTCCTTCTGCAGAGTTTGGGGGTATCGGCTTGTCAACAAATGCACGTGTATCCCCTGGTGTAACCAAGACAGATTTTACGACAGTAGTAGAAGACAATACTGTTTCCCAACTGTAGGGGGACCCCGAGAGCAAAAGTTACCTGGTGTTGCTTTAACTGCACCTGTTTGAAATCGTTACCTGTATAAAAGACACCTGTCCACACACTCAATCAAACAGACTCCAACCTATCCACAATGGCAAAGACCAGAGAGCTGTGTAAGGACATCAGGGATAAAATTATAGACCTGCACAAGGCTGGGGTGGGCTACAGGACAATAGGCAAGCAGCTTGGTGAGAAGGCAACAACTGTTGGTGCAATTATTAGAAAATGGAAGAAGTTCAAGATGACGGTCAATCTCCCTCGGTCTGGGGCACCATGCAAGATCTTACCTCGTGGGGCATCAATGATCATGAGGAAGGTGAGGGATCAGCCCAGAACTACACGGCAGGACCTGGTCAATGACCTGAAGAGAGCTGGGACCACAGTCTCAAAGAAAACCATTAGTAACACACTACGCCGTCATGGATTAAAATCCTTCAGCACACACAAGGTCCCCCTGCTCAAGCCAGCGCATGTCCAGGCCCGTCTGAAGTTTGCCAATGACCATCTGGATGATCCAGAGGAGGAATGGGAGAAGGTCATGTGGTCTGATGAGACAAAAATAGAGCTTTTTGGTCTAAATTCCACTCGCCGTTTTTGGAGGACGAAGGAGGATGAGTACAACCCCAAGAACACCATCCCAACCGTGAAGCATGTAGGTGGAAACATCATTCTTTGGGGATGCTTTTCTGCAAAGGGGACAGGACGACTGCACCGTATTGAGGGGAGGATGGATGGGGCCATGTATCGTGAGATCTTGGACAACAACCTCCTTCCCTCAGTAAGAGCATTGAAGATGGGTCGTAGCTGGGTCTTCCAGCATGACAACGCCCCGTAACACACAGCCAGGGCAACTAAGGAGTGGCTCCGTAAGAAGCATCTCAAGGTCCTGGAGTGGCCGAGCCAGTCTACAGACCTGAACCCAATAGAAAATCTTTGGAGGGAGCTGAAAGTCCGTATTGCCCAGCGACAGCCCCGAAACCTGAAGGATCTGGAGAAGGTCTGTATGGAGGAGTGGGCCAAAATCCCTGCTGCAGTGTGTGCAAACCTGGTCAAGAACTACAGGAAACGTATGATCTCTGTAATTGCAAACAAAGGTTTCTGTACCAAATATTAAGTTCTGCTTTTCTGATGTGTCAAATACTTATGTCATGCAATAAAATGCAAATTAATTACTTAAAAATCATACAATGTGATTTTCTGGATTTTTGTTTTAGATTCCGTCACTCACAGTTGAAGAGTACCTATGATAAAAATTACAGACTTCTACATGCTTTGTAAGTGGGAAAACGTGCAAAATCGGCAGTGTATCAAATTTACTGTGTATATATAGATATTGAATAAAGTTATCAAACAGTCTGCACTGCATAAATTATAAATTACATATAGATTAATCCTTATTAAAGCTACGAAAGTTATTCAGTCAATAGCAGTAAGTAATTCTCTCTGTCCCCTTTGTTCTTTGATTAATTTTACTGACAGACAGCATCTCACTCGTGTCTCACTCTCTCACAACTCTTTACGTAAATTTTAGACTTTATTTACCTTATTTTCCACGACAACAAGGGTGACGCCATTACGTTCGTTTTGTCATCTTACTTCCGGCTGAGAGGGACTTCAACTTCCGGCTGAAAGGACCTACTCTAGTTTCTAGAAGTAATTCTATAGTTGTAACGGTAAAATATGTCAAGTATTATATAGCTGCCATAACAATTGGATTAAGAGGATAGAACAATTTTTATGTAAGCAGGCCAGCTACACTGTTAAAAAAAAAACTGTGAAATTTACGGTAAAAAAACGGCAGCTGTGGTTGCCAGTATTTTACCATAAATAAAAATATGGTGGCAACCTTTTATGTTTTACAGGACTTAAATTTACGGGCAAAAAAACACAATGTAAAAAAAACTGTGAAATTTATGGTAAAAAAACATCAGCTTGGTTGCCAGTATTTTACCGTAAGAAATATGGTAGCAACCTTACTTTGGACTTAAATTTACAAAAAAAAAAAAAAAAAAAAAAAACATCAGCGGGATTTAAATGTGTGGTAAAAAAACATCAGCTGTGGTTCCAGTACTTCCATAAAAAATACAGTACAACCCTTATATTTCATAAACCGATAAACATTATCATTCAATTTCACTAAAGTATTAAAGTCTGCTTTATATCTTTGTAATATACTGATAACCACCATAATAACACACGTGGTAAAAAAGAAAAGCACATGATGATTTAAAGTATACCATTAGTTTTCCATAAACTGAGGCACATGTTAATGTAAAGAAGGTGCACAGTCTCATACACACAAATACAAAACACCATCATGGTGACACACACAGGACTCCAAATAATGCCATAAACATTCATTAATCAATATATGATGTAATATAAACCCCAAATGTATACTGATAACAAAAACTAAGAAGAATTCCCAGGGAATTCTGGGAATGTCAATTTAGAGAAACAAGAAGAAAAAAACAGAACAGAAAAAAAGAGAAGCGACGTGCAGAAACACAAGAACTACAACTGACTTCAGCCACAGCCTTAGATGAAATCAACTGAAGAGAAAAGAAGACATTAAATCTCAGCAGAGGAGGATTAAACAACTCCACAAACAGCATTGCCAGCTTCACTTATTACTAACCAGACTGACTTTATTTCTGTCAGACGTCTACAAAAGTTTTTATTGAGAATTAACAGGTGTTTAACTCTAATGCGTTTCATTTGAAGTCACCATAACAGTGATTAGTGTTTCCATTAGTTGGGCTCTTAACTCTTATTTTAAACTTTTGACTCTTTTGGCCACTGTAATAGTGTCAAACACATTTGCAGCAGCAAAGAAAGCTAAAGTGCAACACGATCAGGTGATTATGGTTATCTGGCTTTCCACGTGTCCCAGATGTGGGCCGGATCTGGGCCGACACAATGATGCTATGTGGGTGCTGCTCCTTTACACACTGCCACTCCTGTTCCCACTAATGCAACTCCTTTAGCCTTAGTCAACATCCTCATTGTTTCATCCTCCCTTATATTTTCTTCCTCTTTCCTTATCCTTTCTTCCTCTTAACTTCTTTCTCTCTTCTTCCTCGCTCTGCTTCTTCTCTTCTTCCTCTATTTTCTTACTCTGTGTTATTGAACACACGATAACCGCCTTTACACTTTCTAACTAGCTCATTAATCTGCTTGTTTTTTTTAAGAAATTTCTCTATAGATGTTTTTAACTGATCTCCTTGTAGTAGTATAGGATTTTCCCTTTGTGTCGGTTACCCTTATATGGAAATGTGTAGATGGTATAATTAAGGCCTGTGTATTTTAATGCGTAGACATGAGGCACTAGAACGTAGGCTTTGTCATGCCCGCCCCTCTTCCGGTCTCCAGTGTCACTATAGTTGAGGAAGGTGGCGGAGGTTATGCGTGTTTTTCGTTTTTTGTGTGTTTTAAAGTGTCTATAAGATGCGTGTTCTTTCTATTTTGAAGTGGTTGCTGTAGCCGTTCCGGTGACGTATCCTGGGAGTTGCGTCGAGCACTCCCTGAGCACTACCTAAGCTTTTAGGTACGTAGGCTATCGCAATGTGTTATGATGTTTCTGTTTTGCTTAGTCGCATTTAATGTTTGTTAGTGTGTGTTTTTAGTGGAACATTCGTGATTGCATGCGAACACCTTGATATGCGTGATTTTCTTAGGGGTATGTATGAGTTAGTGCTTGCTTTATATTCCTTGATTGGAGCATTTCTTTGATCATTATGTTTTGTTTTGCAGTCTCCAGCGTATCACGTGGTGGTTGACTGCAGGTAGCGCTGCTGTTTCCCTTAACTTGGGTTATTTTTCCTGTTTTGAAATTTTATTATGATTGTTTTCATTAGGTTATTTCTGTACTGAAGTTTTGATTTGATCAGTGTAACTTGGGCCGTAAGGACCGAGAAGTGAGACCTATCACTTCTGCTACTAAAGATTGCTTTATTAATAATCTTCCTGATCAGTTTCATCATCTCAGCATCCCAGATAGCTTAGAAGAACTAGATATTACAACAGAAACGTTTAACTCTCTCTTTTCCAGCACTTTAGACACAGTTGCTCCGTTGCGCTTAAAATAGTCCAACACCGTGGTACAACGAGCACACTCGGGCCCTTAAGAGAGCAGCCAGAAAAATGGAGCGCAACTGGAAGAAAACAAAACTAGAGGTATTTCGCATTTCATGGAAGGAGAGCTCAATTACTTACAGAGAGGCTTTAAAAGCTGCTAGATCTGCTTATTTTTCAACCCTGTTAGAAGAAAATAAACATAATCCTAGGTATTTATTTGAAACGGTGGCTAAACTAACGAAAAATAAAGCTTCAAGCCCAGTAGTTTCCAAGCAACACAGCAGTAATGATTTTATGAAATTCATCACTTATAAGATTGATAATATCAGGGACAAAATTATAACTATGCAACCGTCTACTACAATATCGCATCAGGCAGTGCATTGTAGTCTCCCTGAGGAAAAATTTGATTCATTCGTTGCTATAGGAGAGGAAGAATTTACTAAACTCGTTAAATCATCTAAATCTACAACATGTATGTTAGACCCTATACCGACTAAGCTACTGAAAGAGATGCTTCCTGAGGTCATAGATCCTCTTCTTAATATCATTAATTCATCTTTGTCTCTAGGATACGTACCAAAAAACTTTAAGCTGGCTATGATTAAACCGCTTGTTAAAAAAACGCAACTTGATCCTACAGAATTAGTCAATTACAGGCCGATCTCGAATCTACCTTTTCTGTCAAAGATATTAGAAAAGGCAGTATCCTCACAACTGTGTTCCTTTCTTGAAAGAAATGATATCTGCGAGGATTTCCAGTCCGGATTTAGACCGTACCATAGTACCGAGACAGCTCTCGTTAGAGTCACAAATGATTTGCTCTTATCATCCGATCGTGGTTGTATCTCGCTATTAGTGTTACTCGATCTTAGTGCTTCATTTGACACCATTGACCACAACGTTCTTTTAAATAGATTAGAACATTATGTTGGCATCAGTGATGCGCGGGTTGATCCGAAATGAGCGGTCACCCGCGGTTACGAGTCATCCAAAAATATTTTTAATTATATTCGGGTTGCGGTCGGTCGGGTCGTTTGAAATAAAGATGCCAATTAAACCTTTGTAATTTATATAGTACTAGAGAGCATATGAGCGGAGTGGAGCGGTGAGAATCTCCGCTCATCACTCACGGAACTGTTCACCCCTCCGCTCCCCCGCTCAAAGCTACATCAGGCCGCTCCGCTCATTATCGCTCAGCGCTCAACGCAGTTTGCTCCGTGCTCCACTCAAATCGACCCCGCTCGCTCCAAAAAAGGAAAAAAAATCTACATGTATATCACTTTTAGCTTAGACCACAGCCTTACCTCCTAAAGAACTAATGAGCAACAACAACATTTTTCAAATAGAAATGTTTTATTTCAAATTACAAATTAGGCCTATGTAAGAAGGAATAGCCTACAAAGTCCTGTAAAATTAAACGAATAAATGGGCCTCATAATATAAATAACAATTATATAAACAAAAATATAACTTACATAAAAATTTTAAAAGTAAATTTACTATTAGGCCAGAATTTTGATAAGTGAACTTTTGCGCAACGCGCACGATTAAAATTTAAATGGGCCTATCCTATATCCATTGTAGGCCTACACACAAACTGCTGTAAAATAAAACGAATAAATGGGCCTAATAATATAAATAAAATTTATATAAACAAAAAATATATATAAAAAATATACATAAACGTTTTAAAAGTAGACTAAATTAACTATTAGGCCAACATTCTTATAACTGAATTTTTGCGCAGCGCGCAGGATTACAATTTAAAAATGGGCTTGTATCAATTGTTTGAATATTACGCTATATTTAATTTACACTTTGTTACATGTTACCGTACTCAATTTGCTAACCTTTTGCTTTCTTCCCAGCGTGTTCACATAGCACACTGCATGTTTTCGAGAGATGTGTCTTTTTAGATTCCAAAATGAATCTTTACTGACTGAAACGATTTCTCCACATTCGTTTTCTTCTACAGTTAGTTTTATATTATAGTACACCTGTATGACTTCTTATTTTCCTTTTTGAAGTAGGCTACTTTTTGAACTCCATTATTGAGCCGAGTTTTGACTGAAAATAGAATCCATCTTGCAGTCATCAACAGTAGACTGAGTCAGGCTAGACTGAGCATGCTTCAGAATCGTGGTGTGCGCTGAGCGAAATTGGAGGGGGAAATAGGGCGACGCTCCGTCCTTTTAAAAATGCCGCTCTGCGCTCTGTCCAAGTTCCGCCCGCTCGGGCTCCCCGCTCGCTCCCTCTCCACTCCGCTCACATGCTCCACAATTTTCTATGAAATACATAGGCCTACACTTTATTGGCTGAATAACTGGCGCGAAGATGACGCACGAGCTCAGTCTGCAGGTAGAGATGGAGGCGGCAAGAGAAAAGGTGAAGACTGGGGAGTGGAAGCTCCGCAAATACACACAAAGTGTGGGAGACATTTGCCGAAATAATGAAAGATGATGACCAAAGTGCTGGCTTTGTCATGTGTACTTCTTGCTATGCATTTACTACTTTTAAAAAATGCGGGTCAGGAAGCGGGTCGGGTACAATATTTTCTTCTTTTTTTTTTGCGGTCCGAGTTGCGGGCAGGTTAGTTGAAAACGTTGGTCGGGTGCGGGTTGTTTATACATTGACCCGCGCATCACTGGTTGGCATTACGGGAAATGCACTAGCATGGTTTAAATCATACTTATCTGACCGTTATCAGTTTGTAGCAGTAAATGATGCTATGTCTCATCGATCACAAGTTCAGTATGGCGTACCACAAGGCTCAGTACTAGGACCGCTGCTGTTCACTCTGTACATGCTACCATTAGGAGATATCATTAGGAAACATGGAATTAGCTTTCACTGTTATGCTGACGATACTCAGCTGTATATTTCTTCAAAACCTAACGAAACTTATCAATTCACAAAATTAACAGAATGCATAGCGGATATAAAAAATTGGATGACTCGTAATTTCCTACTTCTAAATTCTGAAAAAACAGAGTTTCTAATTATTGGACAAAAAACTTCCTCACGTAATAACCTAGAATACTGTCTAACACTTGATGGCTGCTCTGTTAAGTCTTCGTCGTCGGTTAGGAACCTGGGTGTGCTCTTTGATACCAATCTTTCATTTGAAAGTCACGTGTCTAGTATCTGTAAAACTGCATTTTTCCATCTTAAAAATATATCTAAATTACGCCATATGCTTTCATTGACAAATGCGGAACAATTAGTTCATGCGTTCATGACCTCAAGGCTAGATTATTGTAATGCTCTACTGGGTGGTTGCCCTGCACGCTTAATAAACAAACTACAGCTGGTTCAAAACGCAGCAGCTCGAGTTCTTACCAGAACCAGGAAGTATGACCATATTAGCCCAGTTCTGTCAAAACTGCACTGGCTCCCTATTAAACATCGCATAAATTTTAAAAAAATTGCTGATTACTTACAAAGCACTAAATGGTTTAGCTCCGCAGTACTTGAGCGAGCTCTTAACGCATTATAGTCCGTCACGTCTATTGCGATCTCAAAATTCCGGCCAGTTACTAATACCTAGAATATCAGATCCTAGATCCTAGAATAGATCCTTTTCCTATTTAGCACCAAAACTCTGGAACAGTCTTCCTACCATTGTCCGGGAAGCAGACACACTCTGTCAGTTCAAAGCTAGATTAAAGACACATCTCTTTGACCTAGCATTCACATAATACATTATAGACTTCTATAATTTAATGTTAGGCTGCATAGATTAGGTCAGCCGGAACCGGGAACACTTCCCATAAATCCTAATGTACTCGTTACATCATGAGAAGAATAGCATCTATGCTAATTTTAGTGTTTATCCCGAGGTTTTCCTGCAGCCTGCCGGATCCAGGCCGTATCCAGATCTGACGCAGGACCTTCGCCTGGACCGATGACAACGCAGTGCTGAAGTGCCAACTAGTGTCTCCCTATGGAGGATCCCTCTACCACTATACAGATAAGGCGTTGTCAGGAAAATTCGTTTCGTGTTCCTACCCCAAAGCAACAAAATAAAATTCTTTATCAAAATTTATAAGGAAAGACAAGTACTTTGTTTAGGCTTGGCTTGTAGGGAATTCCAAACCTGCGTATTGTCAAACGCACATAACTATAGAACCCATTCTAAATGCGCATGTGAACGCCATCAGTGTTTCTCACAGGTTCGCGTTTAAAGTCTGTGTAGAGGGAATGGTGTCGTCTTAGCGGCCCCTAATTTAATAACAAATGATCGTTGCGACGGAAGCGAATCAATCAAAACTAACTTTAGATGGAAAATAACTTAACTCTGCTATAAAGCCAAAACAATCTCTGTTACCTTAAATTATACGCTTATCTCTGTAAAGCTGCTTTGAAACAATCTACATTGTTAAAAGCGCTATATAAATGAAGATGACTTGACTTGACTAGTGCGTCCATCTACCATTTTGTAGTGCGTCCATCTAACCGTCACTCCTGTTGAGTAATCTGGGCTGGGGGTTTTGCCAGTGAGGTAGGACGTGTTATTCATGCAACTGAATCTGTCAATCATTATATTTTGTTTCTTATGTGAATGATTTGATTATTTTTTATTTGTACCGGACCCACTAAATTTCTCCTTTTTCCCTAGTTTGAGCCAAGGCTGGGTGCGCTGAGGGGGAGGCTAGTCCCCTGGGTGAAGCACATTGCTGTGAGTTTGGAGCACCAGGGTATGAGCACCTCTTCCTATTGTTTGCTGTGCACGCACGTGGTTGAGAGCACAATTTATTCCAGCTAGTTTGCCACCCCTAAGGTAAGCTTTAGCCTTGCAGTTTCTTTCTTTTTGGTAAATGAACTCATTTTGTTATATCTTTTGGTGGGGAAGGTACAGTATTTTCTTTCAATTTTGAGGTTGGTTTGACTTGATTTGGCCTCTTCATTACGGATGTCTGGAGAGGTGTCCTTTTAACGTTGTGATTTTTTTCTCCAAAGTTCTCCTGAATCCATTTAATTGTGTGTTTCTGTTCCTTTGTGAATCTATCGTCCAGTCTCATGACCAGCAGAAACGCATGTGGACCAGGAGCAGACATGTAGACACACTTCACTATTTCCTCCTTCACTTGATCTTCACTGATTGATGTGTCACACAGTCCTGGAGTGTCGATCACTGAGATGTTTCGATCTTCTACCGTCTGCTGATGTTGTTGGCATCTCTCAGTCACAGATTCAGCAGAAAATTCTTCTTTAAAAACCTTTCGTCCCAGGATTGTGTTTCCTGTTGCGCTCTTTCCAGACCCAGTTTTACCAACCATCACAATCCTGAGATCTGTGTGCTCACCGGGTTTAGATACATTATAGACTTCTATAATTTAATGTTAGGCTGCATAGATTAGGTCAGCCGGAATCGGGAACACTTCCCAAAAATCCTGATGTACTCGTTACATCATGAGAAGAATGGCATCTACGCTAATTTTAGTGTCTGTGTTTATCCCGAGGTTTTCCTGCAGCCTGCCGGATCCAGGCCGTATCCAGATCTGACGAAGGACCTTCGCCTGGACCGATGACAACGCAGTGCTGAAGTGCCAACTAGTCTCTCCCTATGGAGGATCCCACTACCACTCTACAGATAAGGCGTTGTCGGGAAAATCCGTTTCGCGTTCCTACCCCAAAGCAACAAAATAAAATAAAATTCTTTATCAAAATTTATAGGGAAAGACAAGTACTTTGTTTAGGCTTGGCTTGTAGGGAATTCCAAACCTGCATATATTCAAACGCACATAACTATAGAACTCATTCTAAATGCTCATGTGAACGCCATCAGCGTTTCTCACAGGTTCGCGTTTAAAGTCTGTGTAGAGGGAATGGTGTCGTCTTAGCGGCCCCTAATTTAATAACAAATGATCATTGCGACGGAAGCAAATCAATCAAAACTAACTTTAGATGGAAATAACTTAACTCTGCTGTAAAGCCGAAACAATCTCTGTTACCTTAAATTATACGCTTATCTCTGTAAAGCTGCTTTGAAACAATCTACATTGTTAAAAGCGCTATATAAATGAAGATGACTTGACTTGACTAGAGTGCACAGACAGCTTTATAGCAGAAAAAATAAGATCAAATTTACATTTCAAGAAATGTGTCATGATATTTGGGAAAGGTGTAATAAAATGCTATTTCTTACCTGCAGGCTTTGATTGTTGTTCTGTCGCTGTCAGTTGTTTCTTCTGGTCCCATTTTCCTGTTCCACTTGGTTTCCAGCATTTTTCTGGTTTCTGGACTGTTTTCTTCGTTTTTTTTTTTTTTTTTTTTTTTTTTAAATGTGTTTCTCAGTGATTTTACTGATTGTTTGACCCCCTCCTCTTCATCATTCTTGTTTTCTTGTGGAACTCTAGAACATCTGTCTTAATCTATTTAAGTTCTCTACTTATGATAAATAAAACATTTCTTTTCAGACACAACATTTGTTGTGCTCTTCTCCTTTAATATTTGCATTTTATTTATTTCCTGAATGTCTTGTTTTGGTCTTGTCTCATGTCTCTGTCATGTTTCCTGTTGTGATGTGATTCCCAGTTATAGTCATGTGATCCGGCCATGTGTTTCCTTGTCTGATGTGTCATGTTGTCATTGGTTCATTGTTCACAGGTGTCCCTTGTCTTGTCATTAGTCTTGTGTGTATTAAGCCCTCATGCCACGTGTCCTTAGGCTTGTTCGACTTCATGCAGCTCTGCGCAGACCGATCGGCGGCTGACTTGAAGCAGTGCATGCCGGTTAGAAATTTTGTCCGACTTGATACAGCGCCGACGCCACGTGATTGTGACGTGTGCCATCAAAGTACCGCGAGAGCGATTTGAGAGTAGCCGGAGAACTCAGCCAGCGCAGCTTCTCAAGAGCGGCTGCACGAGGGCTGATGACGGCACAGCTGTTCTACGATTGGCCGGATTCACCGCATGACAACGATCATGTGTGTTTTGTGTTTATTCGAACACCTTTAGTTCCTCTAAAGCTCTCAAATCAGTTTTTTATAACAGTAAACACTCTTTTCATGTAGTTACGATGTTATATTGTGTCATGTTTATCAAATTAAAACTGATTAAAAAACGTAGACTACACTTCATTGATAGTAGCTTATGTTGAACTTTATTCTTGTTGAAACATACTCTGTATAAAACCGTACATAAAGTATTGAATGAAAATGTCTCTGAAACATCTGTGCATTATTAGGCAAATATTGCATTTATTTCACTTCAGCTGTGGTAAAGTATGCAAACACCACGTGAGCGGTCACTACGGGAACCAGAAAGTGTCTGACTTCACGTCTCCGTTTGCAGCTCCTCCCGCCTGCACGCGGCAACTCTCGCCGATCGGTAACATCCAGCCGCAGCCGATGTCCAACACATCTTGTCAAGTATTATTTCCCTGTAACCACTGTGGTAAGCACCATGTACATGTCCTTGTTTTATGTTTGATCACATGTTGTAAATAAACTGAACTTGGGTTCTCTACAAACTTGCCTTCAGTGGATGAACATTACACTGAACCAATTTTTTGCTTGCTGTATTTTTCTATCATTTTCTTCCTCTGTTTGTTTTTTTCTTTCTTTTCTTTTCCGCTCTTTATTTGGTACTGAAAGTAAATCTTGTTGACATTCTGTTTGATTTTATCAATCTTCACAATAAGCTTTGTTATGTTAGTTGGTAGTGATGGGCAAATTAAGCTTTGTTGAAGCACTGAACCACTGAGAAGAATTGTTTTGAAAATGGGTTCATTACTCGAAGCTTCAGTAACTGCGACAGAGGATGTGCTGGGAAAATATGGCACAAGTTGGGTGTGCTTGTGTACAGTGGCGGATTTAGGAAATTGGGGGCCCAAGGCGAAAGCATGTTTTTCTCAAGAAAAAAAAACTCACATAATGCTGTAAACATGTATACAGCCCTATCAGCTGGTAGTATTATTTAAGGTTAAAAATAGCTCAAATTAAACATAATGCGTTTTATTATAATAACAACTTTAATAATACAAGTAAAAAATATGCCAAACATGTAATATTACACATATTTATCAAAATACTCTCTATAGCTCTTTTGTCTAGCCAACTAACATGCTATAACATATATTATAGTCATTAAACGGCTTTCCTGAGGTAACGTAACGTTAAATGTTATGTGACAATTGTTCTCCAGCTGTTTTATTGACGTCTTTCTGCGGTTGAAAAACACAGATGTATTGAACCGTAGCCTATTATGTATGAGGAATATACATTTCGGTAAGTTGTACTGTATCTTTCAACATTGTTCATTCGTGTTTATTCACTATTAGCTAGTAGAGATGATCGGTTCACGTGCCGCTAGGGATCTGTCGAGTCACATTTACAAGCGCCAAAACAGTATTTATAGTAAGGGGGTAACGTAAGAGGGGCGAACTGGGGAGAGGAGATGGCTCTAAAAATCCACGTATATCCATGTGAGTGTGTTAATGTTATCCTCACCTAGCGCCACTTCACAGCTAGCTGCTGCTGTAGCGGCATGTTCAACGCTTTGGACGTTGTTCTTCCTGTCTGTATCCCCCAACAGTAACTTAGCTGTAAAAAAGTATGTAATCTTTGGCAGCGTTGCCAAATACTTATCGGCGTCTTTTCGCTTTTTTCTTTTATTTGAGCCGGTTGGGTAACTTCGTTTCATTTTCGCGTCTAGACTCATCTTGCTTCGTCTCTGTTTGTGTACGTCCCAGTCCTCCTGTCACTGCGTGTTTATCTTTCGCGCCGCGCACCGTTACGGGCTAGTTCATTTCATTGTGAAAGTCAGGGGTGTATGTGTAGAGACGGATAACCATGAACTGGACATTTTAACTACTACTTCAACGTTTCAGCGTATTTCTTAAAGATATTAATACAATTTGCCATGCTTTTGAAGCGTTCATAATGATAAGGGGCTTTTTCTTTTCTTTTTTTTTCTTTTTTTTTGAGGTTGGTTGGGGGCCCCCCTACTACGACCGCTGGTAGGGGGCCCCAAGCAGCCGCCTACCTATGCCTCTATGTTAAGACCGCCACTGCTTGTGTAACTATGGCCAGGGGGTATGTGGGATAGGGAACACTTAATTTTTATTAAGGAACAATATTTTTTCCACACTTTTTGGACTGAGTCTGTTTCTTTTTTGCTCACAACTATAGCTATTACTATAGGCTACTGATAGTTACAGTCCTATAACTCTACTTTTAACCTAATATGTAATAATAATATTTAACAGCCAGCGCACATACCTTATCAGGAGCGATCAGAATAAAGTTTTCACACATGTCAGAACGACCTCTCTTCCTAGATGCTTCCATAGTAATTAAAATAAATATGAACAAACTAATGCTTGTCATAGTAGAGTCTACTACGAACCAAACACAATGTTGTGCATTAAAGTTTTTATGCTTTGAGCGCTACAGTTCAGACTGGAAACGATGCGATAGTTGCATTGGCAGCACTGACTGGTTAGTGTGTGGCAGTGGTGCTGCGAACCACTCAGAAGATTCATTCAGAGAATGAAGCAGTTGCTGCTTCGGACGTCATGTCACGTGATTTTTCTGTACTAAAGCAACCTTCGGAGCAGTGGTTCAAATGGGACTGTAGTTAATAGTTTGAAGCACGTATCAAAGCTTCAGTGTCAGACTGCCACCACTATTGGTTGGATCAATCACAGTTTTACTGTTGATCACATGATAATCATTCATGCAGTGGTTGACTAGATCCCAAAATTTTAGACTAATCTGAAAATCCATCCATTCTCTCTTTGACATTTTTTTTCTCTTCCAGTAACCAGCACCATTGTGAACCTCAAAGCTTGATCTCCAAAGATCTCCTGTATCTTTTCCACAACATCCCTTTCATCCTCTTTAAAGTTCTCCAGGTTGATGACGAGCAGGAAGATGTGAGGACCAGGATCAGAGAGATCCAGACTCTTCATCATCTGCTTCTTCATCTCTTCATCAGTCAGTTGAGTGTTGAAGAATCCTGGAATGTCGATGATGGAGATGTTTCTGTCTTCTACTCTTCCTCTCTGTATCTCACTCTCTCTGGTTCTGCTCTCTTTAAATGCCTCTCGACCCAGTATTGCATTTCCTGTTGAACTCTTTCCAACTCCAGAGACTCCCAATAACACAATCCTCAGATCAAGTGAATCACCTGTCAAACAGTTCATGTCATTAACCCGATGTTGTTGCCATCTGTTGGTTACAATGATGAACAGCACCTACTACTGTGTTC
Organism: Squalius cephalus; assembly: GCF_949319135.1. Taxonomy (NCBI): domain Eukaryota; kingdom Metazoa; phylum Chordata; class Actinopteri; order Cypriniformes; family Leuciscidae; genus Squalius; species Squalius cephalus. Next base: position 11,533,531 of record NC_137123.1, read on the forward strand.
CGTTACACTTTCTGATTGATGTACATCACATTGCTTTCATTGATCATCAGGCTTTACACTATTAGGAGCACCACATCTGTCAGATCATGATTACACCGTGGAAAGTTAATTGGCATTTTTTATTCTCCAAGCTGCTGCAAATAACACCAGAAACATCAGTAGTGCCAGTTCTGAATAAATGTAATGGATGATTCATTTTAGCTATTCAGGTTCGCTAAGTTAGTGAGAACTGACATGTGAGTTAGTGAGAATACAAACATTGTGAATGATGCCATATCCACTAACAGGCTTTGTCACATTCCTTTAGTTTAAGGATGGTGATTCAAACTTGCCATTGAAGACAGATGACAATCCCTCATCATTAATTTGGCAACATCATACAGTATTTTAATCATGATACATAATTAAAAACCCAGATAGCAAGCAACCATTGAAATAATTTTAAATCAATATGAATGTATCAATGTTAAATGCACTGATTAAACATCACTTGAAAATAATCTTGAAAATGAAACACATTTCTGTGTGGCTTTAAGTCAGTCGTAATTGTTGTGTTTCATTTTCTGAGAGTGCAAGCATGATATTGAACCAGCATTACATTGTAATATTAATTTAATGCCATTAACATTGATTTTTTTGATGACATTTCAACATTTTTTTTTCAACATTAATTGCAGGTGCAAAAGTGATGTTGCTTCAATGTGGTTAACATTGACATATTAATATTGATTTAACGTTATTTCAATGGTTGCTTGCTATCTGGGATACTAATGTAGATTATCTTCAGTGTTTACTTTCTGATTAACACCAGCAACAAAAAGCACAGTATACAGTATGATTAATTTTACTCATACTGTAAAAAAAAAAAAAAATTCAGACATCACACATTGGTGCTCCTCCATGAGAGATACGAGACCGGTGCGTCTCACTGTGTCGCTCATTAGTAATCACGCCACCGGCCTCGCGCCGTTCTCCCACAGCCCTCAGCCTCGTCCTGCTCGCCACACAGACCAAAGGTAGAACACTTGTCTCTCGAAACAGGTAGAAATACACATACAAATGTGGGGGAAACAAGCCAAATCTCTTTCTATATAAACAACGAGCCAATTCTATAAAAACATTCTTTGATCTTTCTGTATATTTGACTTTTAAAGTGCATATGAGTCATCATGCGTAGATAAAATGGATGAAATAGTTTTTGTTGTATTTGTACAGTTACAAACACAACAGCACTGTAAACTAACAGATTAAAATGTTTTGGACTGCAAGTAAATAGTGAAAAATTGGAAGGAAAATATTGGTTTTCGATCATCAAAATAATAGCAAGTTGCATGTGATTGAAAAAGGACATATTGTGCCCCTTTTCACAAGATGTAATATAAATCTATGGTGTCCCCAGAATGTGTCTGTGAAATTCCAGCTCAAAATACCCCCCATATCATTCATTATAGCTTGTCAAATTTGCCTCTTTTTGGGTGTGAGCAAAAACGCTCCATTTTGTGTGTGTGTCCCTTTAAATGCAAATGAGCTGCTGCTCCCCGCCTCCATTCAGGAGAGGGCCAATCCTTAAAGCAGCACTCAGTAGCTTTGGGATTTCTTCGCTGTATTCTCGCTTTTTGCTCGCAGGTTTCTCTCTAGAGCTCCCCCCACAGCTTCGGAATAGATATTTGACAACACTGTTGTAAAAACTCGTTGGCGATTCTCAGACACCAGAGGCTAGTATAGATCAACGACATCAAAGCAGATGGGACATTCTTTAAAACGTCTTCTTCATTCGGGTTCGGACAGTGTGAGGGAGCGAAATAATGACAGCATTTTAGCAGATTTCTTTTGCCGTAAAGCAATTGTTTACATCACGAGACCTGATAACACGCGATACTTCCTGAGGCGGCGGCCGCCCGGCCCGCCGGCTCAAAGTTGCAAGTGCGTATTTTCCGCTCACGGGCACCAGGGGGGTGCGAAACGACCACCATTCAACCCAAAATAAGTAATATAACCATTCCAATGACTCCGAAGCTGTTCAGTTAACCCCCTGGGGTCGGCTATCGCGAAAAAAAAAAAAAAAAAAAAATAAATAAATAAAAAAAAAATATTAATTTTTATCTTATATGCTTGTGTTATACATCAATCGATCCTGTTTAGTGTGTATTTTTTTTGTGTATGCTCATAATAAAAACAAAGTGTTGTGCTTTTCGCCAAATAAAGAAAAATAAACATGATGCGAGTTCTGCCTCCTCTCCGTCAGTGAAGTCAATTCTGAAACGCGTCCGAAAATGAACTGTAACTCAGCGAATACTCAGTCAAACAGGCATACAGTCACACAGGCATGAAGCTTGAATTCTCTTCTTTTAAATGAAGTAATTTTTATAAAAAACAAGTATTCACAGTTTATGTAATATGTATGCAAAGAGAAAGATGTCAGTCGTTCTCATCTCAGCTAATTAAGTTTTAATGTGCTCCGCCCACGGAGACCGCGCTATTCAAACGCAAATGTGAGGCGATCCAAACAAACCTGTGAAACGCCCACATCAGCTGGATAACACACACCGCGAGTTCACTTTCAGACTTATGTACTTTACGATGCTGTGAGGAATAATACTTGATAATAATCCTGCAAAAATTTACCTCAGAAGTTCTGGAAGTATCATTTCGAGGAGCAAACGGATCCCGCTGAGGAATAGGTCAGTTCTATTTGCTTTGTTCTAATCGGAATGAATGAACGCACAGATGCGTGCTGTTGTGGAGCTACTACAGCTGGCAAAAATACTGTTTTAATATGAATCGCGAATACAAAGAAAGATTACACTGGAAATATAGTTACAATTTTAAATGTTGTTGTAATTGTATAACCTTAAAAAAAAAAAAAAAAAAAAAAAAATATATATATATATATAAGGATAGATGTAAACAAAATCTTAAAAGGTCATTATAAGCCTTCTCTTTAAATAATTTTATTATGCTTTATTAGTGACACATTTGGGAAGAGAATATATTCCAAATCTGAAAATACAGTATGAGAACAATTAACTGCACAATTACTGGAAATGTTTACCTTGGATATTGTACAATTTGCAAGCAAAATTTGTGGAAAAAAAACAACAAACCAGTTATATATTGTCCTTGCATTCTTGTGGCTCAGTCACACACCTGAATGAAAGGCTCATTACGTATGCAGCCTCATTATGCGGGCCCCATTGACTCTGCAGGTGTGAATCACGCCCACCCGCATATGGCCTTTCCAAACAAAAAGTGTTTTACAAGATTTAAATCAATGTATTGTGTTATGTGAATGATTAGGCAGGATGATTTTCACATCATTTTGAAGAAAAAATTCTAGGCAACGTCATCCATTAGTCAAAAGTCTTATTTACATATATTTAGAATGTGTTTTATGGCCTTATTTCAGAAACTTTAGTTTAAACTTAGTTTTTTGTTTTTGAAAAAAACATACATAAACATTATTCTATCAAAGATACAAACATGTACATGCAAGTTGTTCACATATTATGGTAGCCCTGTTTGTGCTAAATAGAGTGAATTTACACCTTTGCCATTAATATGTTTATAAGCAACTGAAAAAAGCACAAATGTCAGGGCATGTCAGAACATCTCAAGGACCCCAAAAACCCCTCAGACCCCAGAGGGTTAAGGTAAAAAAGATACTTAGTTCACCTTTAACACGAGCTTTGGATACTCCGACAATAACAAAACATGCAAATCTCACTCATCCAAAATCTCAGAAATAACCAGTAGCCTTACGGAGAGACTCAGGAAGAGTTTGCAACTTTTAGACGCACCTGGGCATTTCTGAATGATTAGTGGATTATTTATGTACTGTAGTTGTTGTGGAGTTACATTGATTCATTTCATCATTTCATTTTCATCATTTCATTTCATCGACTTTCATGTACCATCATGTTTAACTTTTACACAAGTTGACACAGTTCCCTGAGGTCTTTATAAGATAGATGTGATTTTTTTTTTGTCAAAATACCACAAGGATGAAACGTGGAAACGTGCAGATTAATGGGTGGTAATATTATAACTAGATGTACCGCATGGCGGTACAAAATATGACCGCCGCTCAGGCCTGCACTGGCTTTCCACAAAAATAAATGACGTGGAGCAATTTGGCTGTATTGCGTGTTTATGTATATAAGTTGTATATTTTAAAAGACTGTCTGGAGTATTCCTGTAGATCATGGATAATTTAGAGTTTTGTAATTATTTGCCATTACTATTTAAGTTTTATATCAAAAGTCATTAGTTTAAACACTTAACATCCATAATGTGAAAACGTCACATCCATAACAGTGGTTTTCCCTACATAATGTATTACAAAAATGAGTTTCAAAAACACACTTATTGTGTTCAAGCAAGTCTTTTTCATCGGCAGTTTGTTTAATAATTCACAGAGTTTGTAGGACACTTGTAAAGTGTGTGTATTTCATGTTATGTCCATAACGCTGATAAAATGTATTCATAGTGTGTGTCTGTGTGTGTGTGTGTGTGTGTGTGTGTGTCTGTGCGTGTATGTATGCGTGCGTACATGTGTGTGCGCGTGTGTGTTTGTGTGTGTGTGTCTGTGCATGTGGATTTGTATGTGTGTGTATGGGTGTGTGTCTGTGCGTGTGGATGTCAGTGTGTGTGCATGCTTGCGTTTGTTTGTATTCCTGCATGTGTGTGTGTGACAGTATCATCCTAAACCAGCTACCCTTCGCTCAACACCACCATCTACAGGCCGATGAGTGTACAGTCACTAAATGTGCACATAAATGAATTTATTTTATACCCCCCCATGGATGAAATTCTACGAAACTTAGCATACCCCAGAGGATGTCAAGTTAATCATACACATGAAATATGGTGCAGTTCTGAACATCTCCACTGAAGATAGGGGCGATTAAAGCAGAATAATATTGCATTTTCATTTTTTATGGGAGGGGCGCAAATCACAAATGAGTGATTATGGGCTAGGTTGATGTTGGCCCTTAAGACCAACATACCATAAAAATGTCTTCATCCTCGGTGCCACGGTTCAGGTAGTTATTTAGGAAAAACTGCATTTTTTGGGTTTGGGGGGGCCCAGCGCGGGGGGGGAGTGGCCCCCGGGGACCAAACGGAAATTTTCCGTAAAAGTCTAGTGGGGCTACATGCCCACCAAATTTCATGTTCCCCGGTGTTTCGGTGTCCCTGGTATCGTTGACCAAAAATTCAGTAGATGACGAAAAAAAAAAAAAAAAAAAACTTTGACAATCCCTATATGACCGCTTTCGCTAGCTACGCTAGCGGCGGTCATAATAAGATCCCCTTCCTACTTCTGGACGGCTTATTTAATGGCATGCTTGCAGATAAAGGCTTACCAAAACAAAATTACTGGGTTTTCACGTTTTCTGGGTTGGTAGATGCACTTAAACACTAAGGGTGTAACGGATCGCAGTTGAACTTTGTCAGTTAGGCTAGTATTTTTTGATGTAGTCAACTCCTCCCCCCCCCCCCCCCCCCATATATATATATCATTTGTATTAATTTTTTTGCTGATCCAAAACCATAAATGATCCGAACCGTGAATTTTGTGATTCATTCCACCACTATTAAAAAGTCAGATTTTCATGATATGTCCCCTTTAATTTCTTCTTGCTATGATAGTCATTGATCTGCTAATGAATAGTCTCTCATGACTCCATACTGCCACCTACGGCTTTGGTATGAACAGAGAAACACATTTGTGTATCTATTAGTTGCAATGTGGCCTTCATATGAATGCACAGTGTATGTATTTGTGGTGTGTATGTTTGTGTGTTTGTGTGTGTGTGTGTGTGTGTGTGTGTGTGTGTGTGTGTGGGTGGGGGCTTATAAGTGCTTGCCGTATTTATGTGTGTGTTCACATAATGATGAGATGATGTTGTCCGTCGCTCAGATGCTGATTTACTCCCACATGTGAGAACAAAGAGAGTGTTTCTACACACACAGATGAAAGTTTGACAACATCAGCTCGACACACAGACGCTCCTCAGACACTGTAAGTACTGAAGATATATAATATAAATTATGTATAAATATATGGTAACACTTTATTTCGATAGTCCACTTTAGACATTCTACTAACTATAAGTATCTTTGCAACTACATGTCAACTAACTCTCATTAGAGTATTAATAGACTGTCTGCTTAATATTTGTTAACACTTAATTGTGATGCAAGTAACTTGGCAACTGCAAGTCAACTTATTCTACTAACCCGAAACCTAACACGTAACCATAACCTGACAGTCTACTTCAGCTTACTAATACTCTAATGAGGGTTAGTTGACATGTAGTTGAAAAGTTACTTATAGATAGTAGAATGTCTAAAGTGGAAATAAAGTGGAACCAAATAGGTATACAGTATATACATGCAAATTATCTTAAATATAAACATGCATGTGTATTTATATATACAAAATAATTACACACAGTACACACATATATTATGTAAACACAAACCTTTATTTTGGATACGATTAATCACGATTAATGTTTGCCTAGCACAAATTTTTATATATTTTTAAGGGAGGGTCATAAAACTCTTTCCCAAACCTAGCGAATGTACACACACACACAAAAAGGAAACTTTTTTTTTTTATAAATAAATCTCCTGTATTTTAAACTCCATTGTCTTTCACAGAGTGAATCAATCATTGGTCATGGCGAACACGAGTCTTCAGGTGATGGGTCTGGTGCTGGGCATCGCAGGCTGGGGTTTCGGGGTCCTGGTCTGCGCCGCCCCCTGGTGGCGTGTGTCTGCATTCGTGGGGGGCGAGCTGGTGGTGTCGCAGGTGCTGTCGGAGGGGCTGTGGATGACGTGTCTGTCGGAGCGGGGCCGGCTGCAGTGTAAAGCCTACGACTCGGGCCTCGCGCTCACAGCCTCCGTCCAGATGTGCCGCGGCCTGTGCGTGTTGTCGCTGTTCCTGTGTCTGCTAGCGGTCCCGCTCAGCGTAATCGGGCTGAAGTGCACGCGTTGCCTCGGCAACGCTCACGAATCCAAGGCTCGGATGGCGCAGGTCGGCGCGGTGCTTTTCCTCCTAGCTGCGTTTTTCTACCTAGTGCCGGTGGCTTGGACCGTGTACGTCGTGATTCGGGATTTCTACGACCCGAGTGTCGCCGCACCGCTCAAACGTGAACTCGGATCGGCGCTCTACCTGGGATGGGGCGTGACCGCGCTGATGCTGGTGGGCGGGGCTGTGCTATATTTAGGCTCCGCCTCCCCTGGAGCTATTCCTGTGTTTGGACGAGGAGGAAAAGCGAACCCTCCCTCCACGGCAGAGAGTAAACCGGAGAAAGTCTTTGTGTAAAAGGAAAAAGAATCAACCTGGAAAAAGTGGTCACATACAAGGTTTAATCTTCAGAAATTCGGGAATATCATTATTTACGCACTGTCATGTAGTTCAAAAACTGTATGCGGTTATTGTTTTCCGTGGAACACAAATTGGAGAGTTTTGCATAAATTTATGCAGCTCCTGTGATTTAACTCTTATTATCCATTCTCATGGATTCTTAATTTTCATTTTTTATTTCTACTTTTGTGTGCTAGAAAGAAATAACACATTGTTTTGGAACGACATGAGGGCAAATTTTAATTTAGACAGTCCAATTGCATTAAGAAATCTGACTGTCCTTCAAAGACTGAATTTGGGTACATTTACAATTCATAAAGTCTTTTATTTTGATTTCTAATGAATCTTTTATAGGAGGTCAATTCAAGCTCTGTAATTAGTTTACTCTTTTTTTGGTGCTGTTGTTGCATAACAGTCTCACATATTGTTTTTGTTTGTCTTTTTTCCAATGCTCAGTATAATTAATGATTATATCTCATGTGATTTTATTTATTGATGTATTACTGTGCATTATTTGTCTAATAAACCTCATGTAATAATATAGACTGACTATGTGCACATGTATATGTTGATGTGTGTTGACAACATGCGTTGGCAGAATATCACACAACACAATAGCAGAATACAGCGCAGGGACAATAGACACAGTGTCCACTGTGAGCCCGATGATGTCATCACAGTGTTCGTGTTCCATAGAACTCCTTCAGAATCATCCGTCACGAGAGGAGGAGGAATGCAGAAACATCAACACTTCAGAGACACCAGGAAAGAGTGAAGGGTCTGTTAGTTCTGAACGGGGTTCATTTCAAACCCTTGCTGGTTTAAGCGGGAACATTATTGATAAGGAGGGATTTATAGGCCCACTGAAGTGCCTTGAAACGTGCAGCATTATTTAGTGTGTTGACGGAATTTCCCCTGAAAAGAAGGGGCGGGGCATATTGAGCAGCTCCTCCCTTTTTTAAATTAGCCAATAGCGTTTCGTTTATATCACAGAGCTGTTGAGCTCAGTAAAGCCGCACTTTCCTCCTAACCGTTTCTCCTCCTAATCTCATCCATGTCACTTTAAAATACATCATTCTGTGTTGAATTCAGATGGATCCGATGTGTTTTCTGGTCCACAGAGACTCGCTCATAGGATCCGCTCTGTGTATCGTGTCTCTGGATCAGAGCTGCGGAGGTTCACGTGACACTAACATGAAACCAAACTTCATTCGCCCCGATGGAAAGCATTTACACTGTCTGAATCGTTCCCTATCCCCTATATAGAGCACTATGTGCCATTAACCATGTATAAAATAGTAAATGTGTGAACAAGTGACTGATTTTAGCTACAGCTTCTGCATTCATTTACAGTGTAGGGGGCGGAGCTTCAGATTCTGGAGAGCATCTGATTGGACAGAAAATTTGATGAGAAGCAGAAGTGCAGAGTGATATCATCAAAATCATTGAGCCCTATAGGCGGAAGTGAGAGACTGGCGGAAGTTTTAAATACGTACATCTTCTAAATGCGAATTGTGTCATTGTTTTGGAGCAAACTAGCTTATATATAACTATAGAAGCTTGTTTCCACCACAGAATCTCACAATTGTGAGTTTACATCTCGCAATTCTGACTTTTTTTCTCAGAATTTCGAGCTATAAAGTCAGTATTGCCTGTAATTGTGTGATATAAAGTTGCAATTGCATATTTTAAAGTCAGAATTGCGAAATATAAACTTGCAGTTGCGACTTTATATCATGCAATTCTGACTTAATGTCAGAGTTGCAAGATAGAAACATGCAATTCTGAGAAAAAAAGTCGAATTGTGAAATAAAAAGTTGCAATTACCTTTTTTATTTTTTATTCTGTGGCGGAAACAAGCTTAGATAACCGTAGATAACAGTAAGAGTAACGTACTAAAAGCCAAAACACTTTTTCATGGGGACTTTTAGCATGAGCGTTTCAGCCGCAGTAACTGAAGTACTGCAAATGTCCACAAGATGACAGTCAAGCGCAAGATCCCATATACAAGTATTTTTATTTAAACAGAAACAAACTTCTATTCTTTTTTCTATTCAGCATTTCTTCTCAGTTTCTCGTTGTCTTTGGATTTAGATTTTACGTTAATTATGATGATACAAGCACAAAAAGAGTATAAAGGTCTCAGTTAAATATTAATAATTATATTTAATTATTGACTAGTTTATGGATATGTCATATATTTTGTGCATAGTTTCGCCACCTGAAAAGCAAAGATCGGGGTTCTGATGGCAACAAATCCCTTAAGCAAATGATGATGATGATGATAATAATAATAATAATAATAATAATAATAATAAAGAAATGTTTTCTTCATGGAACTGGCAGCTGATAAAGATACTTTAGATTGTCAGGTTAACTTTTCAATGTTAAAGTACTTGATTTTTAGACAGACGATAAATATTATATGGTAATAGATGATAAATTATATGTTATTTTTATTATATGGTAAAATGATAAATATTATATGGTAAATATAAGGCCTACATTATAAATTGACATTTTATAGAAAGATAGTCATTCATTCAGTCAGCCATGTCTCCGTTTATTGTTTTTTTGTTGTTGTTGTTGCATAACAGTCTCACATATTGCTTTTGTTAGTCTTTTTTCCAATGCTCAGTATAATTAATGATTATATATTTATTAATTGATGTTTATTGATGAATTTATTTACCTGATTTTTTAGACAGACGATTGATATTAGCCTATATGGTAATAGGCCTACATAACAAATGGACATTTTATAGAGATACAGTCATTCATTCAGTCAGCCAGCCAGTCATGTCTCCAGAACAAACGTTTACTGGCACACTAAACATTTTACACAACAGTATTGCAACTCTGTTGTGCCAATGCAGTGGCTCCACTCCTGCTCTAGAAGTTGCGTGTGAATGAGGAAGGGCCTCGTCTTAAAGTGACAGTGCAGTAACTCCGAGTCCCTCCAGTAGCAGTTTTAACATTAGCGGCTACTGTCCCTTTAAGAGTCCAGCCCTCGTTCTCAATGAACACCGAACACTCGGATTGATGTTTTTTTCTCTCTCTTTTTTGTGCGTTTGTAATGTGTGTGTGCCAGTAGGAGGATCTGGCGCACCGGGAGGCCGTTCCAGATTCCTCGCGAGCAATTGGCTGCTCGTGAACTTTGCGACGCTTTGTTTGTCCGCGCGCACCGGTCACGCACGCCACGCACTCGGCATGTCTCGAGCACATCGGAAACATCACCGTTCCGTTCTTGACCTCGCGGAAGATTAGCGAGATCATCCACGCACGCAGCAACGCGCAGCACGGGACGCGTCGCTCGCAACCAGCACGAGAGAAGAGAAGTTAACGGGGACCGGAGAGATGGCGGAGAAACGCATGTCGCGCTGGTATTTCGGTGGGATCGCGTCGTGTGGAGCCGCTTGCTGCACGCACCCGCTGGACCTGATCAAGGTGAGTGTGTGTGTGTGTGTGTGTGTGTGTGTGTGGATGGTTAGTTAAGGTAGAATGCCAGATAATCGGTCTAATCTTCATCCCCAGAGGAAGACGACATCCGCTCGAGCACATGACTTGTGTGTGGCTTTGAAGAGAAAACTGTGCATATAGTTCCTCATTTTGATAATTGATATTTAAACATATTGAGAGCCCGAAAATATCGGCCAGACTGATAACACAAATCTGAACATATTTGGCTATTTTAACACTATTATCATAATTCTGCTAGTCTGTTCTAAAATATTTTCTGAATATTTAACGTCAGAAAAATCAGACAATATTTGGTCATTGTAAATAAGTTTGTGTGTTCCAGAATCTCCCGACACACACTTGTCAAATTGCAATGAATGTTTGTTAAGCTTATATCTGATAATTTGCATAATCTTTGGCCATTTTAACACTATGGACATAGGCTACTTGTAGTTTTTCAGATTCAATATTTGCCAACATAATTTACCAAATATTATCAGATAATAATCACTCTATCAGTATAATGCTTGTATTTTGTCCCAAAATCTACTGACAGCCTTGTTAAATTCTAATGAATATTTCACGACTGTAATATTTGGCCATTTTAACAACTTGTTGAATTGTAACAAACATTTTACATCCAATAAATCACATAATATTTGTCCATTTTAACACTATCAACATATAAATGCTTATTTATTACAAAATCTATGGAAAACCTTGTGAAGATGTTACGTCTGATAAATCGGTTTGACCATTTTAACAATATCAACATAATAATCCTTGAAATAATTTTGTCTTTCCCAAATCTACTGACAACCTTGTCAAATTATGATATACATATTCAATCTAATTTTGTGTAAAATGAGTGTTTGTTTAACTTTTTTTTATCAAAGCAATTTTGTACATATTTAAATTTAAGCTTAAATGAAAAGCATTTAAATGAATTATATAAATAGTGAATAAATTCATCCTGCACTTTAGCTGTTAAAATCATTGACAGGCAGATGTCAATAGTCTGAGGTCTGATTTGGGATCAGTTTATTGTCCTCATGTGATGTCGTGTGTGACTAAACCAGAAGAATGTGTGTGTGTGTGTGTGTGTGTGTGATCACATTATAACAGGACGGATGTCAGTCCGACTCCCAAAAACGTCCTGAAACTGTTGAAGGGCGTTTAATTACGGTGTTGTAGTTCACAGACGCTCACACTCGAGGTTCTCTGTTGTTCTTGTAATGGATGTGAGGCTTATAATAGAGTTGGATGTGTGTGTGTGTTAATTGTTTTCCAGAACTGTACTGAAGTATTTCACATGGACAGTGGGAATGAAAGGCTGTAAATGTTCTGCATGCTGTACTTTTATATTAAAGGCCAGTGGTATTTTAGGATCAGCTCTCGCTGCTTTATGGGACAGGAAGTGTTCATTCACTATCGACATCAGTATACAAGCGTGTGTGTGTGTGTGTGTGTGTGTGTGTGTGTGTGTGTTCATGCATGCTTTTGTCCAGATTCGTCATGAGTCGCACACGTGTGAGATCGGCACATGTCTGCCATCTGTGTGTGTCCAGTTGAGTCCGGTTTGCTGGACTTTGACTATCTTGTCTTGCTTTGACCTTCAGTGTGTGTGTGTGTGTGTCTGCTCCATGAGACTGTAGTTTTACTGTGTGTTTTTTCCTCAGTTTCACAGAGAAAAGTATCAGGTGGCCGGAAAGCACCGGCAATGAATGAAACACGAATGAATGAATTCAAAGAAGGAGAGCGAGTTTATTGAGTTTATTTATTGAGCAATCCGTCATTTCTCAGCCTCAGATCTTCTGAGGGCTCTCGTGTTTTTGAGAAGATAACAGGCTGAATGATCTCAGATTGTCTGCTATTCACTAAAACCACACAAAAGCCACAGATAAGTGCCCTTCAAACACACACACACACACACACACACACACACACACGCTCACACACACACTGGCTGAAGTTAAAAACAGCGTGTTGTGAGTTCAGAAGTGGTGCTTGACCCGGTTACCCTTCAGACAACTGTGTGTTTAAAGAGAGACAGCGAGACCTTCGTGAGTCCAATCTGAGCGTGACCTTTGACCTTTATAAATCATCTGCAAACGCTTTCGTTTGTTAACATTAGTAAACTACGTTAGTGAACACGAACTAACGATGAAAAACATTTATTGACATTTACTAGTAAATCATTAAAATCAAAAGTTGCATCTCATAATATTATTTAACGGACCACAGCTGACATTACAGATACAGTGTATGTTTATGAACTGATATTAATAAAGATTAATAAGTGCAATAACACATGAATTGCTCATTGTTAATGTTAGTATTGCATTAATGTGAACTAATGGAATTGTATTATAAAGTTTTACCAATGGTCTGCGAATAAACAGGTAAAAACAGGTTGATACAAGTTGCAAACATATTTCTGTAAATAGCCTATTCTTCTTGATATTGTAATATTTCCCCTCTATATTCTGCACACTTGATCTTGTTTATCGCCGACCTGTAAAACTCCTGTTCACTCTCTTCAGAGTTACAGTGGCGTTATTAAACTGCATACAATAACAAAGAACATCTACTTTGAGCAGAATGAAATGAAGTTATTGTTGGCCACTATTCAAACCCTGTGTGGGTGTGGGTGTGTGTGTTTGTGTTTGTGTTTGTGTGTGTGTGAGAGAGAGGTTTTGTTATAACCTGTTGCTGTGCAGGTATTTATGTAATGCTTGAATGAGAAAATTGTTGCACATTTTACACACTTGAGCTCAACTCCGTAGCTCAACATCAGTATAACAGGAACTGTCTGTCTATTTGGATAGATAATATTTACTACACGCGATATATACATTTTCCTGAAAAGTGCATCCTTTTATTCACCAAGGATACATTAAATTGACCAAAAGTGACAGACATTTATAATGTTACAAAACATATTTAAAAAAATGCTGTTCTTTTGAACTTTTTATTCTATTCACATAGAAAACAGCTGATTTAGAGTGCAGTAATATTTCACAATATCACTGTTGTTAATGTATTTTTGATAAAGATAAATGCAGCCTTGGTGAATAGAAGAGAAAAACATACACACGCACACACACACACACACACATCACTCAACTGACTCATTTATATAGGCCGTATATTTTAAACCAGACACAAAATGCGTTTAACACTTACATTTAGCAGACGCTTTTATGCTAAGCGACTTACATTGCATTTCAAGGTACACATTTAACATTGTTATCAGTTCTTGCTTTCCCTGGGAATCGAACCCATGACCTTGGTGTTGCAAGCGCCAACGCTCTACTGTTTTGTGTTGTGTGTGAGCTTTTTTGTTTTTATTGTATTTTGTATCTGTTTCAGACTCATGGGAAGGAAAATGCTGTTTGTTGTTGTTGTTTGTGGTGCTGGTGATGTTGTTGTTGATGATGATGATGATGATGATGATGGTGTTGTTGAACAGGTGCACCTGCAGACGCAGCAGGAGGTGAAGATGAGGATGGTTGGCATGGCGATGCACGTGGTGAAGAGCGACGGTGTGCTGGCGCTCTACAACGGCCTCAGCGCTTCCCTCTGCAGACAGGTCAGATCCCGATCCCATTCATATCCGGCATATCCGGAATTCTGGGAAAACTGAACACTGATAACGCCTGTGAAACTGGAGACACGAAATATGACACCAGCCACTTTCACACAGACAGCCTTTGCCTTGCATTTAATGTGTTTTTTCCGTTAGAGAGAGAAAGGTCATGTGATCAATATAGCGTGTGTGAGCTTTAGACACTGATGTAAAACTCAGAGAGTTTGAGTGGTGAAGAAGCGGACACAAAGGAATTCACTTTGTTTATTTACTGAACATCTTCTTGGTTTGCCTGAGTTTTGGAAAAGATGCAGATGACAAAACAAAACTGAGTTATGAACGTTCACCGTGATAATGCAGAACAATAGTGAGGACGTCATCTTTATCAACAGAACTGATCTACACAACGGCATGAACGTTCACCGTGACACTGCAGAAAGCCTGAACAATAGTGAGGAAGTCGAGCTTTCAGATAAACGACATGCAACACTCACCAGAATGACACATTCACTAACACATTTTGCCCTGTCTTTCAGATGCAGATCTGGCAAAAAGTGTTTCATGGTGTTTCAGTGCTGCGTGTGAATGATAACAATAGCTATAAAACACAAATAAAACAAAACAATAGGTGTAAAACTCCTAAAAGAGAAGCTGTGGTTGTGAGAAACATTAGTCCAGTGACTTGTGAAAGTGGCCATTATGAAGCGTTGGATTACACATGTTTCCGTATAGTCAACCGTTATGAAACTCCTCCACATTATTTCCCATCTGTGATCCTGTAGAGAAGCCGTTCATGTTCCCAGTCTGTGTTTATTCATGAAACTCAGCATCTTCAGTTTAAAGTGTGAAATCTCTCATGGTTAAGTGTGAGATTAAGGGCTGAAGATTAATGTTAGTGTGTACAGGCTAAACCTCTCTAACACAGAAGATGAAGATGATGATGAACTGAACGTGTCTCTCTGCAGATGTCGTATTCTCTGACGCGGTTCGCCATCTATGAGACGGTGCGAGACATGATGGGCAGCGGCAGTCAGGGACCCATGCCTTTCTATCAGAAAGTCCTGCTGGGCGCGTTTGGAGGTGAACACACACCAGCACACAATCACACACCAGCGATCACCTTATGATGAGATGTGATCATAATTAGATGTAGAGTAAGTACCTAAAGCTTTATTTATGAAGCAACTTTGCTTTACAGAAGAGAAGTACATTCACAGAAAAGAAAAAAATATATAATAAAAAGCTTTTTATTTTGGTACAGCCAACAAATTACCACACAGAGAGAGAGAGAGAGAGAGAGATACATAAACATGAACGGGCACATAAACACACAATGATGTCTAAATACCCGTCTCAGCATGTATTCTCTTGGTTAGCCTGTCATAAGTGAACAGTTGAGAGAGTTTATTCAGTCTTAAAGTGACAGCACACACCTAATAATTCTGCTGTTGTCCGTGTCATTAATGTTAATAAAACAACAAAATGCAGCTTTAACAAAGATTAAATTATTACTTTCTACATGAACAATTATTACATTGTGGTTTTTTTTTACATTTAGGCCTAATTATTCATTTCTGTACCTGAATACTACCGTTAGACTTTTGTATTCATCTCTGCTTGTAATTTGTTTTATTACTGATTGTTTTATTACTTATTTTATTACTGACTGTTCACTTGTCTTTAATAATGTTTGAACTTTATCAGTTAGGCTAGTAGTTTTTGATGTGGTATCGAAGAACTTCAAGTGAGCTTTAAGTAAGTGAACTTACATTTTACTAGGAAAAGTAAGAGGATCTTGAATTGAGTTGTGAAGGATACAGCCAGTGAAGGGATCTGAGTGTTGTGAGTAATGTGACTCTAGTTTTAGAGCGAGTTCGCATTCGTGCAGCTGCGGTCTGAACTCTTTTTAGTGTTTAATAGAGAGAGCTCTTTGGTAACCCAGCAAAAACACTATTGCAGTTATCAGGTCTAGACGTAACAAATGCATGAACGAGTTTCTCACTGTCAGAAGGGGAGAGAATGTCACGTACTGTGGAGATGTGTCTGAGGTGATAATATAATGTTTTTTTAAAACTGAGGTCATGTCAATCACGATTCCCAAGTTCCTGACCTGATTACTGGCTGTTAGTGATAAAGAGTCAAGATATGGAGCAATAGATGTTCGCCGCGCGTCATTACCGATAACAAGTACCTCTGTCTTATCTGTGTTTAGCTGTAGCTCTGAGACATCAACACTGTTATGCTCTCTAATCTATGCAGGACAGTACGGTGAAAACTGAATTGTGGGAATCTGGTGCAAGTGAAAGATAGAGTTGAGTGTCATCTGCATACTGGTGAAATTAAATATGGCATTTAATGAGCCTATTAAGCGTGTATTGGTTAGATATTAGAGGAAGGAAACTCAGAGGTGAAGAGCAGGAGAGTCGGTTGTATCTTCGGCTGGATTCTTCATGAAGAAGAACACGAGCTGTTCGGCATTGTGTCTAATGAAGGCAGTGCACATTGTAGCTTATATAGATTTTAGGAGGCAGTGCTTAGAAATGGAGAATGAGAACCTGGCTGACGACCTCAACCTTCATCCTTCCCTCGCACTTTGTAACACATCTTTCCCTCGCGGGTCAAAATGACCCGGAGCCCTAAAATTATACTTTTTTTTTTTTTTTGTCCAGAAAGCTTATTTTATGTCATTTTGATTATATTTTTCTATTTTTTAATGCATTTTTTTTTGGAGATTTTTATTTAATTGTATTTACCTTTAAATTACTAGATTTGATCAATAAATAAATAATAAATAAATAGTCATTTAAGCACATTCCTCACATTCGTTCAACTTCAATTTAAAATAACTCACAATTTCATGCCTAAACCTTTTAATTCAGCTCAAAATATCTCACATTGGGTGTCTTTGCCGATCTCTTGCGGGGAAAAAATATATATAACATGATATTTCATGACTCTAGCCACTAGATGGCCTTAAATCTCTATGTGGATCAAATGAGCTGTTCCGCTGGGTCCTAAAGTCAGTTTTGTCTTCAGTTTGCATTTAGATACGCATGTAGACATTATAAAATAATTTTTAGATTGAATTTTGAGCATTTTTAGGTTTTTCTATGTGTACTGAAGCATTCCTCGCATTTCATTAATTCCTAAAGGGGTCGAATTGACCTCGCAAGAGAAGGATTTGTTATATTTTACAATTTCAACCACAAAACTCCTCAAATCCATAAAAAAAGAAAAATGTGTGTATTCATGGTTCAAGTGCAACCATGGAAAGGATGTAAATGAAGTATCCAGGTGTAGGAACTCGCCCCAGACTCTAGACTAGAGTGTCACCAGTCCTAATACAATAATCATAACTATACAAAGAACTAAGAGCCATTAAAGACAAAGGGTGAGAGTCTCAGTAATCTGACTCATTTGACTTACAATAAAGAGAACAGGACTGGCAGGAACCGCTTGATAAAATCTTTGCTTAAACCGAATCAGTCATCTGATGTCGTCATCTTTAATGCTAAATACAATGTACTTCCCCATAGTTTTTTATGTGATGTTCTGTAAGGATGTAAGATCAACAGATCTTACACAGATTCTTAAGTTTGTAATTCCACAAGGACCCAAAACTGAGCCTTGAGGAACACCACAAGAAATGACGTAACGCCTGACCGACCCAGACATGATAGACCGACCCAGATCTGAAGTCGGTCGAGTAGAATCACATGATCATCGGTGTCAAAAGCAGCACTCAGATCTAAAAGAACAAGGATTACCAAGTTTCCTGAGTCCCAAATAACTTTCAGAAGCCAGACTGAAATATCTCTCTAAATTTATTGGATTTAGTCTAATATCTCTCTAAGTTTATTGGTGTTGAGAGTTATTAATCTGTATGGACACTGTCTTTTCAGTTGTTTTGCCAAGACATGGTTGATTAGAGATTGGTTTGTAGTTCCTGAGCACAGAAGAATCAAGGCTGTTTTTCTTCGGCAGGCCCTAACAATTGCAGTTTTACAAATTTATGGGAAAAGTTTTTGCTGAAGGGACTGAAAAATGATATTCAGGAATCAGGATGTCTGGTAATATGAAGTTCATAACAGTTTTGAGAAATTTAGTGGGTTCATAGAGCATAATTACAGCAATTGAAAGTGTGGTAAATGTGCAAGAGACCCATCGTGTTTATCGCTCGCAATTCACTTATGAAACTACTTGAGCTTATTTAGACAACATGCTGTATGAAATTTTATAAATGCATGCATAAGTGTTATTTTAGTATAGTTCACTTACTATTATGGTTTTTATTAAATATGAACTCGGTTTGCTCAAAATATTGTAATTTTGTTTTGTTTTTGTAACTTTTTGTTAGTTTCAGTATGTATATTTGACCTATATATATATATATATATATATATATATATATATTAGTGAAGTATATATTGTATATTAGTTTTTATTTCAGTTTTATTTATTTTTATATTTTCATTTGAAAGTTTGTCTTTTTTTGTTTTTTTTGTTTTTTTATAATTTTTGTTTATATATAATTTTGTTTAACTAATAAAAAGGACAAAAATACTAAATTAAAATAAGTTTTACCTTTTTTTTTTACATATTTTATTTTCTAGTTAATGTTTATTTCATTTCAAGTAACGACAATATTTATTTTTTAGTTAACGATAATAACCCTGATGCATATATAAATCAAAATATATTGCGATATCCTCTCACAGTCTGTGTTTCTCTGCAGGATTCACCGGCGGCTTCATCGGGACTCCAGCGGACATGGTGAACGTTCGGTGTGTATTGTGGGCTTTGTGTTACTGATGTGTGTGTTTTTTTAGCTCATCTGTGTCCCATCTGGTCGTGCGTGATTATTTCATGTTGTTTATGTCTTCAGGATGCAGAACGATATGAAGCTTCCTGCAGATCAGAGGAGAAAGTGAGTGTGTCTCCATCTAAAAACAGTCTTTACACTCCAGACAGTCATGATGTGATTTACCTGAATCATGTGTGTGTGTGTGTCGCAGCTATAAACACGCGCTGGACGGACTCTTCAGGGTCTGGCGGGAAGGTAAAGCACATTTCTGGATCTCTGACTGTCATTAACATCTGTACATGTGTGAATGTCTCTCTAAACATGCTTTTCTCTCAGAGGGAACCAGGAAGCTGTTCTCAGGAGCCACTATGGCGTCCAGCAGAGGAGCTCTCGTCACTGTCGGACAGGTGAGGGAGCAGTGCATGATGGGAGGATATCAAATATCTGTTACTGATTATCCTTAAAACATGCAATACACTGTAGAATTGAGATTTACCCCAAAATAAGTGCCTAAAGACTCAAGAGTATAAAGTCTATCAGGGGCTGGTTTTATTTCCACACAGATGGATACATAAACGCTTGAATCCACTGTGAACTGCATTGGATTAAGATTAGCATTTTTTTTATTTTATTTTTTTTATTGAGTGTTCATCAGAGAGGTCCAAGACCCCATAACTTTTGTCACATTTGAAACACAAATACAGAAATAAATATAATGGATTTGAGGAGTTTTGTGTTGTTGAAATTTAGCACTTCCCTCGCGGGTCAGTTTGACCCTTAGGAATGAATGGAATGCGAGGAATGCTTCAGTACACATAGAAAAACCTAAAAACGCTAAAACTTTACCAAAAAATTACATTATAATGTCTACATGTTGTATATGAATGAATACTGAAGTGACTGTAGGACCCAGGGGAAACGGCTCATTTGCTCTATATAGAGCTATAAGGCCATCTAGTGGCAAGAGTCATGAAACATCATGTTATATTATTATTATTATTCCACAAGAGGTCAGCAAAGACACCCGATGGAAGATATTTTGAGCTGAATTAAAACGTTTAGGCATGAAATTGTGAGTTATTTTGAATGTAAGTTGAAAGAATGTGAGGAATGTGCTTAAATTACTTTTTATTTATATTGATTTAATCTAGAAATTTATAGGTAAAATATAAAATAACAAAAATTCTCCACAAAAAAAAAAAATTGTATTAAAAAAAAAAATAATTATAAAAATGAAATATAATGAGATTTCTGGACAATAAATAAATAAAAAATAAGTATAATTTTAGGGCTTCATGTCATTTTGACCCACGAGGGAAGGATGAGGGCATGTACCTGTTTATGATGATGAAATGATGCTAAACGTGTGTGTGTGTGTGTGTGTGTGTGTGTGTGTGTGTGTGTGTGTGTGTGTGTGTGTGTGTGTGTGTGTGTGTGTGTGTGTCAGCTGGCATGTTACGATCAGGCCAAGCAGCTGGTGTTGGGCACAGGACTCATGGGAGACAACATACTCACACACTTCCTGTCCAGCTTCATCGCTGTGAGTACCGGAGCCTCTGATTGGTCAATCATAGGATATTTTTGATAACTGATAGTTATTGGACAGTGTTGATTATATTTACTTGTAGAAGTGTAATTGTTTTACATTTTAACTCTTTCCTCACCATTGAAATGTCCGTGTTCTCACTGTTATGCGGTAGGGGGCGCTATTACACATCTTCTGAAAGACAATCTCCTGATCAAAACACAGGAGAAGCAGCAGAAACATGCGATCTCATATGCAAGCAGATGAAAATGTAAAATGACGCGATCATCAACATTAAACAGCATATAAATTAAAACTGCCTAATGTTACTGAATGAAATGTGGACCCAGGAAGAGCTTTAGGGGT
Organism: Squalius cephalus; assembly: GCF_949319135.1. Lineage (NCBI taxonomy): Eukaryota > Metazoa > Chordata > Actinopteri > Cypriniformes > Leuciscidae > Squalius > Squalius cephalus. Next base: position 11,554,649 of record NC_137123.1, read on the forward strand.
GTTGATGGACTATATACACACACACAGTCAAACCAAAAAGTATTCAGACACCTGATATAATTTTTATATGTTTTTACTAGTGTGTGCAGGACAATAGAGTGAGGAGAGCAAAATAAAGTAAACTGTGACATATTATACCCAAATATTCTTCATACAGTGACTACCAGTAACATTTATAAAAATCTGGGACCAAAAATGATTCCGACACTTTGATCTTCAGTGTGTTTTCTTTAATTGCTAATGCTCTTTTCACACACAGACTGAACTAAATGAAGCACTGCTTGGTGATCGGTTGAGCTAAACTGGTATTATATAATTGTGTAGTTAAATTTAACAGCTGACAGATATTCAACATAATTAATTTATGAGACAGTCTGACAGAAGGATGGACAAAACCAGAGAAATATCCACTGATAACTTGTCATATTTTATTATCATTTTCTAAACCATAGCGAATAAACTGTGATAATGTGAGAAATGTTGAATGTTGGTTTGACTGCACATGTCATGTCATGTTTCTCTGTTCAGGGAGGTTGTGCGACGTTCCTCTGTCAGCCGCTGGACGTCATAAAGACGAGATTAATGAACTCCAAAGGAGAATACAGAGTGAGTTTCCCCTCTCTCTCTCTCTCTCTCTCTCTCTCTCTCTCTCTCTCTCTCTCTCTCTCTCTCTCTCTCTCTCTCTGATCATAGTTTCATTATGTTTATCACTAATTAGTAATATGTGTTTGTGTATATTAGGGTGTGATGCACTGCCTGTCTGAAACCGCCAGACTGGGACCACTCGCCTTCTACAAGGTACCAGTGTTGCTTTATTTTTCTTAATTTCTCAAAATAACATTGTGATCATGCTACATTTTCTAAATGTCATAATCATTAGTTTATGACAAATATTCATTACATCAATGAGCTCATTATATCTGCATTCAATTATTACATTGTTTAAATTAATACATTTCTCGCTAACTGTGATTTTGTATATGTACATTTCTGAAACACATAACTTAGACGTTTCCTCTGATAACAGATCACTCTACATTGTAATGTGGACTCGTGTATTTGCTGTAAAGCTGCTTTGAAACGATGTGTATTGTGAAAATAAATGTGAATTGAATTGAATCTTTACTGATGGTTTTGTGAATCGTCTGACAGGGTTTAGTTCCGGCCGGGATCCGCCTGATCCCTCACACCGTCCTGACATTCGTCTTTCTGGAGCAGCTGAAGAAATACTTCGGCATCCTAGTGATCAGCTGAACTTTGACCTCTTGACCTTTCCCCTTTGGCCTCCTCTTGAAGCTGCACTCACTGCTGTATTCTTTCTGGACAGTCTCTCTCTTTCTCACACTACACAGTCATGATAGACGTCACACACCGAACGTAGCGAAAGAGGACTTCATCTCTATCCGAGTGCCAAACCGGGACAACTGAACTGGATCTTCTGGGAAAAGACGACTGGACGCTCATCCTCATCTCTTCAGGGTGAGGTTTAGATCATGGATGTTATCTATCAGGATAGATATGTTTGTAGATTATGAATGAATGATGATTCCAATTATTATTATTTTTTTTTAAATGCTGCTGTTCATAAATACTCCTATTGCTGATAAAGGGATAATTCACCCAGACATAAACATTATCTCATCATTTACTCACAAACCTGTAGGATTAGGATCTCTTTTTGTTTTCTACATAATGTGTTCATGCATCTCTTTTCCATTTAATAAAAATGTATTGTTTCGTTAGGGTGAGTAAATTATGACATTTTTGCGTGAACTATTCCTTTAAGACATAAAATGCACACACAAAACGGTCCATATTTACGGTTTTAAAGTTTAATGCAATTTGTATGAATTATGTTTTAATGATACAAATACTGTATTTTCAAAGATCTGTATTTGACACTGCACAGATATGTTGCTGAGTTTGATTGACAGATGTTAATTAGGGTCAGGGGTCACAGAAAACATTCAAGAGGACAGAAATAAAACGAGTTTTACTTTTATAAACCAACTGGCAGCATCAGAGGAAAAGAAAACAAGAAATGACCGACTAATGGGGATCCAACGTTTTTTTGCAATGTGAAAGACGATTTGTCATTATATTTCCGTTCTGTTCATCTCTGTTTGTAATAATTCAACAATCGACACGGATCCTGCATCATTTCTGACAGAAATGAGCCTCTGTAATTCCTGCAAATGTGCTTGTAGTTTTTTGTGTTTCAGTGTAATGGGGGCATTTAGTGAATAAGTTGCACAAATTACTTATTACTAATTCAGTTTCACGGTTTGGTCCTAAATTTCTAGATTTATCTTAGTGTTTTACTTGAACTAAGCATGTAACAACAAACGTTTATCACATATTTACTTAACGTTTAAACTTAATATTTTAGATTAAGTTGGTAAACTACCATATTGGTAAATGCATACAGACAGTTTGATGATTTGACACTAAGAATGAAATCTGAACACTGGAGAAGCCTTGTTTACCCGTGACCAGCAGAGGGCGCTGTGTCATGCAGTGAATGTGTGTGTGTGTGTGTGTGTGCTTGTGTGAAGTGTTAAAGGGATAGTTCACCCAAAAATGAAAATAAGCCCATGATTTACTCACCGTCAATCCATCCTAGGTGTAAATGACATTCTTCTTTCAGACGAATACGATCTGAGTTATATAAAAAAAAAGGCTCTTCCAAGCTTTATGATGGCCGTAAATGGCTGTTTCTGTTTTGAAGTCCATCAAAGTGCACATATCCATCATAAAAGATGATGGATAGATGCACTTTGATGGACTTCAAAACAGAATCGTCCATTCACTGCCATTATAAAGCTTGGAAGAGACAGGACATTTTTTTTAATATAACTCCGCCTGCATTCGTCTGAAAGAACACCTAGGATGGATTGACGGCCAATTTTCATTTTTGGGTGAACTATCCCTTTAAGGGTTTGCAAGCGAGTTTGTGTTTACCTGGGTACGAAAAATGTTTGTCCACAAATTGAATTGTAATTTATGGTTTGGAAATGGAGGTGTTTGTTGCTTGAACAGAATGTAATTTAGCTGCTCCCTCTATCTCGAAAAAAAAAAAAAAAGTGTGAATATGCAAACTAAATGAGAGATGAAAATGGTCTAAACTGAAATTGTGTCAAACAAAAATGGAAATAAAAGTACTAACACCAGAAAAATGTGACAGTTTTTCTTTAACCTTTTGTATATTTATATTACTTGTATTTAACGCACACATATCAACAGATCTCTCAACATGTTTTCGTTCTGGTAATACAAGCAATGATCAGATGCAGAAGTGCATAACAGTGAATGCCGTATTTTGTCTCATCTCGAAACGGGAAACTCACGAATATATGCATGCTTGTTACCAGGGCAACCAAATATCTCAGACACCAAATAGTGCAACGCTGACCAAAATGTGACCAAAAAGGCGGCTACATGACATTTGCCTACTTCTGTAAAATAACCAATCACTGTCAGTGAAACCCATAGTAATACCCTTGCAGTTTCACTTTAGTGTGTCGACAAGTGAAAAGGAGATTGATCTGAACACAGGTAAGAATTGAGTCTCCATTCATAATGGTCATAATCTGTAGGCTATATGATGCTAGGCGATTTGTTCAGTTTTGTTTATTATGTTGACAAGTTTTATGTTGGTGATTAGTGATTATAGGCCTGGACAGATCACAGCTTATCCACAGCCATAACACACACTTTCGCCAAACAAGCATTGGATGTTATTTAAATGTGAATAACAGGCAAAGTAATAAATAGTAAAAATGCTACAGTAACCTTTTTGGTTAGTCTTCTATGGTGCTCAAGTCCACCTGGGAAGTCGTGTTTAAAACGTCAGGTGATTAACTACAAAAAAAAAAAAAAAAAAACATGTTTTTAAACTACTTATGAAGAACAAAGAATGTGCATCAGGTGTGTTTTTTTTTTTTTTTTTTTTACTTTTTTTTTTTACTATTCATTTATTAAGTCACTTTATCCTTACATAGGCTATATATTATATAAATGTTTCAATGCCATTATATTTTGTTGTAAATAAAAAAGCCTGATGATGTCACTGCTAAATATAGCCTACTGTGAAAAGTTTGTCACTTGTGTAAACCTGCTGAAAATAATGCTTCCAAAAATAATGTCAAAAAATTGATCAATTAAATTCTATAAACTGAATTAGTTTCAAAAAAAAATTTTTTAAAACACTTTCAAACACTTCCGTGTGCGCTCAAATGCTCCCGTGTGTTGATCATTGTAGCCAATCACAGACATATGATGAGCGAGTGAACACAACAGCCAATTGTTTACGTGTTTACGATTCTGCTCAACAGCATTCAGAGTAACAATTTTAAAATTTCAGGGTGTATTCACACCAGGAAAGTCCGATAGTTCACTTGCTTTGGTCCGGACCAAATAGAATGTTGATTTTTTTTGTTTGGTACGGTTCGCTTTCACACTGCTCTTTTTGCAAGTGAACCAAAATGTGTAAACAAAACCACACGTGTGCTAAGGTCGTCCATTCATTGGACAGGAATTCTCAAGCAGGGAAAAGCAGGAAGTGCACAAACAGGCTCAGCATGGAGATATTTCGTTATGTAATATTTGTTATTTTACTGATTTGGTGTTATTCTCTACAAACGCAATATGAAGAAACTAATGAGCATCATATGATACAATGTCATCTATACAATGTTGTAATTAGGATTTAGAGAAGACAACGACGTGCTGCAAGACGGTTCCGGCGGAGAGAACAAACTTTTAAACCATTTAAGCGCGATAAGACAAAAGAGAACGCTCTGTCTGTGAATGTCCTGATGCACACACGACGCGCAGAAAGACGCGCAACAGTATCGCGTGCACAGACAGCGCGCCGGAATTCTCTTTCTCTTTCACGCTTGAATGAACAATAAGACACCATTATGCCAAAATGTCCGTTTTGTTAAGTATCCTCATAAGAGCAGTCAAATAAAAAGGCGCAGTTTTCTGCAATTGGGTCGGTTCATGTTCACACCGTAAACGAACCGTACCAGAGTTCGTTTGGAACCGTACCGAGACCACCTCTTCAGCTGGGTCTCGGTTCGATTGTTTGGTCCGCACCCAAGTTCGATTGCTGTATTCACACCTGCCCAAAAGGTCCGCACCAAGGGGGGAAACGAACTAGAGTTCGATTCAATCGAACCAAACAAGGCAGGTGTGAATACACCCTCAGGACCGACTTGGTACCGAAGTGGGTACTCACAGGTGTCAACTAGTCCAATGGCAAGAGTGAATGTCACGGGCGAGTGACGTCACGACCAGGAAAGGATAAAAGCACATCCGGTCTGACCGGTGTTAGCCTCTGTGCCTCAGCAAGTGCCTCTGTGTTACAAACGGTCTGTCATATTCATTGTTGTCTGACACAAAATCATACAGCTCAGTATCAGTTTATATAATGCCATACAAACACTGATTCAAGTTGTGTGCTTCTCCCTGCCCTCGTTATCTCACGGATGGGGATACACACGAACTTTGTGTGATGTGTTTGGGAGCGGAGCATGCTCTGTCAGCCGTCGAGGGGGCTGACCATGAGCATTGTGAGAGGCTGCTGCTTCGCACGCTCCGCTCTCGCCTGTCACTCTTAGATGAGGGTGTTCAGGTGAACGTTCCCTGCAGTTCGGGCCCCGCTGCTTCCGAGACATCGCAGAAGCTCTTAACGTGGGGATCGCAAATGGATCTCAGGGCGGGGTTTGGGATGGGTCCCGCCCTTTTTCAGCCTCTACCCGTGTGATCCAGTGCTCTATCTCCGGAGTTGGAAGCCCGCCCTGCTGTTCCTTCCGCCCCGGGGGAGAGACTGGTGCTTCAGCTGTCTTGTTCCGAGGAACTAGATGTGCTGAGCGTCGAAATGGTGGAAGATGAATCGCCAGCTCTTTCCCCAGCGCATAAGAAACTGGTGAAGGTGTTGTCTCGCGCTGTGTCTAAGTTTAACACAGAATGGCCAGCCGAGAAACAAGGCGCTCGTCCCAAAAGTTTATTAGATGAGCCCTTATTAACCTCAAGCACAGTACCTCCATCAAAGGGACTTCCATTGTCCATTGTCATAATCTGCAAGAGAATTTAGCCCCCAGATCCACGTCTACTCTTATATAAGGGGGCTAAAAGAACATGGTTATGGGGCGAAGCCCAAAGTAGAACAGGCGCCTGCCAGTTATCTGTCCCCAGCCTCGGCATTGTCCCTGAAGTCCCCAATGCTGCCCACTAAGCCACTAATACATAATCTATGCTAGTGGGTAAAGCATATACGGCAGCAGGTCAGACGCTCGTTATGAGGTATGAGGCCTTCATACTATGGCATATATTGCATATGCTATACGCCCTGAAGTGGAGAGTTTTTACTTGGTGTAATCTATGACAATGGGATCCAGTCAAGGTTCAAGTTTCTTCAAGATAGTTTCTCATCAGGGTTATCTCCTTCCACACTGTTTCCTTCCATAAGGTAAATGTTGCGGCCATAGCAGCCTACCACATCCCCCTGGGGGGTTTATCTATCGGGAGAGATCCTTTGATAATAAGTTTCCTTCGTGGCACACTGAGACTGAGACCTGCAGTTCGTACCAGAGTTCCAGCTTGGGATCTGGCACTTGTTCTAGAAGGTTTATCCTTTCGAGCCCCTTGATTCTGTTCAGAAAAGTTTCTGACCCTCAAAACTGCGTTCCTTACTAGCCATTTCCTCACTAAAAAGAGTAGGAGATCTCCAGGCCCTATCAGTATCTCCTTTGTGCCTTGAGTTTGCACCCAGGATGGTCAAAGCGTTCCTCTATCCGAAACCAGGATATGTACCAAAGGTTCCAACCAATATACAGCGGCCTATCGTACTGCAGGCATTCTGTCCTCCTCCCTTTAAAGATCAAGACCAGGAGAAATTTAATCTCATCTGTCCAGTAAGAGCACTGGACACATAGGTCCACAAAGCTGCCATGTGGAGAAAGTCTGATCAGCTGCTGGTATGCTTTGGGCCCCCTAAAAAAAGGCTTTCCTGCATCCAAACAGGCTGTTAGCAAATGGATAGTCGAGGCTATCTCTCTTGCATATGAGGTTGTGGGCCAGCCTTCACCTTTGACCACCAGAGCCCATTCTACTAGGGGTATGGCGGCCTCCAAGGCCCTAATTTCTGGGCTGTCCCTTCAAGAAGTTTGTTATGCAGCGGGCTGGTCTTCGCCGCTCTTGTTTGTCAGATTTGGATACCCCTGGGTCTAGAATTCTCAAGTCGTGACAGTTTTAACATTACAGGTTCTTGGCCGTACGGCGTTCAGGCATTCTCGTTCCCAAAACAGCATTGTCGCAGTGCGAGTTTCCCTCGAAAGGGAACGTCTCAGGTTACGACTGTAACCCTAGTTCCATGAGTAACAGCAGCAGCAGGGACAAAGGTCATATGGGCTGTATCTGGGCCACACGCAGTAAGCCACAACTCACACTAAGACCGATTTGCTGTGTGTGGCCCTGATACGGCCCATATGGCCTTTGCCGCTGCCAGAGATGAGCCCTTTGTGCCATAGTTTTCTGGATTTTGTCTGTCTCAGTTTTATCTGTTTCTTTTTTCGCAGATAAAGTAAGAGAGAGAGAGAGAAAAAAAAATCAATTATATCACAGAAAGATGCAGAGGAACATCATGGAAGAACCTTCTATTGTGAATATTATGCTGTTGGGCTCGACTGGATCTGGAAAGAGTGCTTCAGGAAACACCATCATAGGAATTAGAAAAACATTTAAAGAAGATTTGTCTCCTGAGTCTGTGACCAGAACCTGTGAGTCAGCACAAACAGAGCTGGATGGACAAACAATCACAGTGATCGACACTGTAGGACTCTCTGATACATCAGTAAAGATTAAAAATGCTGAATCTCAAATAGAGAAGATGCTTACTCTTCATAGTGTTGATGTGTTTCTGCTGGTGATCAGACTGGGTGAGACATTCACAAAGGAGAGAAGGAATGTTATGCAACTGAGCCAGCTTTTTTTTGGATCAAAGCTCTTAACTCACACAATAGTGCTCTTTACTCACGGAGATCTGTTACTTGAGCCAATAGAGAAATATCTGAATAAATGTGAAACACTGCGGTCAGTAGTTGATCAGTGTTTGGGAGGTTTTCATGTTTTTAACAACAAAGATGAAGATCGATCTCAGGTCACTGAGCTTCTGGAAAAGATAAAGAGTCTGCGAGAGAAGAATGGAGACAGCAGATACACAGAGCAGGATAAGAAGACTCTTCTACTCAAACAACATGATGCTGCAGTATCATTATTAGCAGGAGCAGTGGCAGCAGCAGCAGTAGGAGCAACAGCAGGAGCAGCAATAGTAATAGGAACAGTAGCAGGAGCAACAGTTGGAGCAGCAGTGGGAGCAACTGAAGCAGCAGCAGGAGCAAAAGCAGCAGTAGGAGCAGGACTAGCAGCTTCAGTGGGAGCAGCTGCATTAACTATTGGGAAAGCAGTGATAATGGGAGCAGCAGGAGGTGCAGCTTTGGCAGCAGCAACAGCAGTTAGTGCTGGAGTATATCTGTGGTACGCTAAATAATTCTTATAATTATTGACAGTTTCTTATTCCTTAGATTCCCCTTAGATTTCTTACCCCACCCCCCACCCCATGTGATGTTGCATATGTAACAGTGTTAAACAAAAGAACATTCATTTTTATTAAACAGTTTTGATGTGTGAATTCCATAAAAAATGCATTTTGTTATAATCATTGGTGTTGGAGGGCTCCCCTCCTGTGGTTATTTATGGTACTGCAGACAGTATATTTTGTCCCTATAGATGGGTTTCCGTTTCTCGAATTACCCATTATCCTTTGCGGCGCGCCGCCATGTTGTGTGTCAAAGCTGTCATGCTCATGTTTACCGCCTTTTCATTTACCCAAGTATTTTTGACTCTTTTGTGTTGAGATAACGATGACAAATTCCTCCAAACCTGATGCTAGCTCACATTGTCACATTGCAGGTTTCCAGAATGCGACCATTTTTGGAGAATGTGCGAGTTAAAATTTTATGTGGTCGCATTTGTGCGAGTGCATGGTCATGTACTACTCCGTTAAATTCACGCATGAATTCTCCTGCATTGAACTTGTTTTAGCGCCCGCCAAAATAAATTTTTGTCCCGCCAAAGACTTATTTGATCGGTGAGTAATGTAGATGAACTGCTGCACTTGTGACAGGGCGCATGTTTAACTGAAAGAACGAGCAGAAAGAGAAGAGAGAGAGCCGGTCGCGCGCGCGCTCTCTCTTCGGAGAGCCAGGCGAAAGTGTAAACAAGACTTCACCTTCTCCAAACTAAGCGCTGTCTTGCTCTCTCCCTCGTGGAAAAGTTAGTCTGGAGCCCTGCATTGACGGTTCACATCGCTGTAGCCAGGCGGCTGATATCTGCACAGCCCTTATTATACGGTAAGTTACATTTAGACTCAGTGTCAAGACAACAACAACACAACGTTCCGAACTAATTTAGTGTAGGAGAGAGATGGAGAGCAAAGGCACGGAGCAATGTGCTCCAGGTGTAGCCTCTGCCTCTGGCTTGACCAGCTGATGTGGCCACAGAGAAAGTGATGAAGGTGGACAATCGTCAGAGTGTGCTTCTGCCCAGCCTGAGCCAACACCTCTCAAGGGCTGTGTCGATAGTAGCCGCCTGGGTACAGCGATTTGACAGCCGATGAGAGCTAACGTTAGCACATTTAGCTAGCCCATCTTGGAAATGATTAGATAAAGTGTCACATCTCCAGAGCACAAAACCTCTAAATGTTTACAAGAGCAGCACTGAACATTAACTCCAGCCAAACGGAGAATAATCATATGATTTTCATGATCAGAATAAAGCCCAGTTTATTTGACGATACACAATATTATCATGCTCCGTAACACAAACGCTTGACCCACTTGACACACAAGATGGCGCCGTAAGGAGTTGCGGGAGAAATGACATCATCGTAAATCTATCTATTATCTTGCTGTAGATTCGAGTGTCGCTGCTGTGGTCTTTCATGAATGTCTGCAGTAGTTTCTCTTCAGATAACGTGATTTGTACTTGTTCTATCTAAAAGAATAAATCAGAGTTGAAAGAATCCACGTGTGAGTGTGTCATTCCACATCCATTCCACAGTCATGATTTTCTTATTATGTGATTTTCATGAAAAATGCAGCATGTTTATTACACATATTTTGGGTTCTTTAATTAAGCGTTACTGTTTCAAATTAATATGTTATATTGTTGCTGGAGATGGATGTGTGTGATTGGTTACGTGCATGTGCACATTTTTTTTTTTTGCATCATTGTGTACATTTGTAGAGGGAGTTCTCGAGATACGCCTCATTCACTAGCCTAAAAAGTGAAGAAGCATCGCTTGAAAATGTGTTCATTTAATATCATCTTTACAGATATAAAATGTACAAATACACACCATCATTGTTCTGCTCGAGTTGCGAGAAAGACTGTTCACTATATTGTTTTTCCGATGTATATGTGAGTCTTATGTCTTTGTTTTTAGCGTTAATGATCGTTGATGTGCATGTCACCGGGTGACGAATGGGAACTTTGGGGAACGGAACGAGTTACCCTGGGGGGAGACTTCCGGTGTGACACCAGGCCGGTTCCGGCGGCCTGTCATGGCCGCCCGTATTGACAAGCGGCAGCTGCAGCGGCTAATCAAGCGGTCACTGGAGCGCGTGTCTCCAACGGGGGATTTAAAAGCGGCGTTTTGAAGAGGCACGAGGAGAAGAGAAGAGGCAGAGCGGTTGCGAATTAAAGCGTGAGTCACGAGAGCAAGAGAGGCAAAAGTGGTGGATTCTGTACTCACCATTGTTGTTCTATGAACAGAGATCCCGTTATCCGCCGCTGCATTCTGCCATTACTGTCCTGTGGTAAGAAAAGACTCAGTTATTAACTGCTGGATTCTGTACTCACCATTGTTGTTCTATGAACAGAGAGATCCTGTCATCCGCCGCTGCATTCTGCCATTACTGTCCTGTGGTAAGAAAAGACTCAGTTATTAACTGCTGGATTCTGTACTCACCATTGTTGTTCTATGAACAGAGAGATCCTGTCATCCGCCGCTGCATTTCGCCATTGCTGTCCTGTGGTAAGAAGAAGACTCAGTTATTAACTGCTGGATTCTGTACTCACCATTGCTTTTCTGTGAACAGAGAGATCCTGTTATCCGCCGCCGTATTCTGCCATTACTGTCCTGTGGTAAGAAAAGACTCAGTTATTAACTGCTGGATTCTGTACTCACCATTGCTGTTCTGCGAACAGAGAGATCCTGTTATCTGCCGCTGCACTCCTATTGCTGTTGCCCTGTGAAAGAAAGGTGACACTCAGTTATCTGATGCTGTCCTGTGAAAAGAGAAGGCCCACCGTCTGCCGCTACCTACCGGTAGTCCCTTGTGTCCTGCCCGCCACCTACTGTCGTCTGCTGTACCTTATCTGATGGTCATTGCCCTCTATCTAGTGCAAACTGTTGTCTGCTGTTCTTCATCGGACGGTCCTGGTCCTTTGTCCAATCCCCCCTTTCCCCTTCACTGTGGTTCTACGAGCAGAGATACCCAGTCATCGGCTGCTACTTACCTGAAAGCTCACGCCCTTTGTTCCCCCCACACTGCTGTTCTGTACAAGTAGATGGCCAATTGGCGGCTGGCCTGAGTCTTCTTCCATCAAAGACTCTTTTGACCTGTTTCAACGAGCGGCCCCTACGAGGAGTTCTGTGACAGTGACATTCCCTTAAAGTTGTTTTTACATTAAATAAAAAGAATTAAGCTTTTGTATCACGTCGTTGTCTGGCCTCTTGGTGTACTTTGGTGTAGCTCCTCCGGAGTGGTGGGTGTTCTCGGCCCTAGAGCGGTGACATGCACATGGTTTGCATAAATGTGTCGCAATTAGCATGCGCTGAAGATGATTGAAGTACAGACCATTTTAATTTTCATTATAAGAAAATTCCCACTCCTCCGTGAGAGATACGAGACCGGTGCGTCTCACAGGTGTCGCTCATCAGTAATCACGCCACCGGCCTCGCGCCGTTCTCCCGCGCCCCTCAGCCTCGTCCTGCTCGCCACAGTAAACATGATGAATGGCGAATGTAGAACGCAAAAGCCGAATCCTGGACATTTTGGGCGATCTCGAAATCCCGACCAGACTCATCACGGAGACTCACTAGTAGTCTAGTCTTTTTGTTTAACTGCGCGCTCTTACCGGTAGGCGTGGCTTGGGAGTGGCCTCGTAGAGCAGCGAAGCAAGTTCATTCTGGGAGTTGTTGTCTTTCATCCACATAAGCCAAAAATACATTTTCTGGCTTTTCTCAGTCTAGAAAGCTCCAAATTCAAAAATAATTTCACATTTCTTCTACATAAATGACCCATTTTAAATACACATTCATCTTTCCAGAGGTGAAGTATCCCTTTAAGTTTTATGCAAAATAATTGTTTAGTGTTTTTATTCATGCTTGTTATTTTTTTATTCATCCGTGACCACGTTGTTTGCTATTCTGATCATTTTGCTTTTTTTTTTTTTTTCAGTTTGTGCAATATATTTTTACGTGTTTTTAAATGTTTTATTCTCGGTTATTATTTTTTTATCCATGGCTGAAATACATTTGACGAGATATTGATCCCATAGTAGGAGTGTAAAAAAACAAAAGAAGATGATTATGGCTGCCTTTTTTTTTTTTATTCAGTTGTTTAATTGTTAAACAACTGACAACTGCTGTTATACAAACAACTGTTATAACATTCTAAAAGCTCTTCATTCCAGATACTACTAACTGGTAGGTGTATTCACTAGGTTGCTTCAGAGGCATTAGATACTGTACTACATGCAACAATGCAACTATAATAAAACAATGCATTGACATGTACTTTTTACTTTTGATACTAAAGTACTTTTAAAAATGAGTACTTTTGAACTTTTACTTAAGTAAAAATGTAATGGAGTAATATTTGACCAGTATCTGTACTTTCACTCAAGTAATACAGTTGTGTACTTTGTCCACGCCTGCTTGTTAACATCAGGAAGTGAAGTGAAACTTGGTGGAGCTCATCTTGATTCTTCACACAGGTGAGTAGATGTTAAATCTATAGGGTCTCCTGTCATGTATTAGTGTTCATAATGGTCATAGTTTTATATGACACTTTTATAATTTGTTCAGTTTTGTTTAGTTTGTTGACATTGGTGTGTTGGTGATCGGAGCTATTATAGGCATACGCACGTCACACCAAGTGTGCCTGCCTAAACGCACACACTGTCAAAACAAGCACTGGAAGTTATTATGAGATTAACATCACATCATGAAAAATTGCTACGGTAAAATAATCTTATGAAATTCAACGACTTTAGCCTACTTTGATCTGCCTGTACGTGTTTTGAGAAGTGTGTTAGTGTAGGAGCGTTAGGAGCTCAAAAATGAAAGTAGGCTATAGTAAAACTATTTCTACTTTTTTTTTTACAAATGTAAATAATGAAATATAGACCTGTTTTGATCCGACAAGCCAGTGAAAGTAATGGAGTTCGTCGTCATTTTGATGGCTGCAGGTACAGTACCATATTGGCGCTCGTGCTTCAGTTTTTGATGCAGAGGAGTGAGGACAGGTTGTCCTTCTGCTTATTTTCTTTCTGATCGATTAAAGATGAACTAGTTTAAAGATGAACTAGTTAAATAAACATAAACGCCACCACACAAAGTCATATTACCACTGCAATACAACTGGTAGCCTAATTTTAATCAATTTTGATGAACTTGCTTGCTTTTATTTAAAAAATTAAATCCATTATTTATTTTTCCCCCAATAATGGGCAAATATATTTGGGGTGTAATGCTACACAAACATGGTTACGTACCTCGGTGTTGAAGTATTCGGTACAGCAGGGGGGAGAAAACTAAACCCAAAATTACTTATTTTTTCTTTTTCTTTTTTTCTCAAATATGTACACGTGTTTAAATCAATTATATTATTTTTTTTAAAAAACTATAGGGAGCCCTTAATTACACATTACTATAATATTAAAGGTACCAATTAACAACCGAGCTCAAATGATTAAATTGCTGCTATTTATTTTTAGATATAATAATAATAATAATAAAAAAAAAAACGTAATTGCACATAAGGCTGGTTTTCCATCAACTTCTAAATATAATCATAAAGTTAATTTTCTACTCCAATTAATTTTTATCATTTACACAATGGCTGCCATAACTTGTAGTCATGACACATTTATTTAAACATACATTAAATAATCAAAACATTACTGACAGGTTAAATAAATATAATAAATATGCTTATACAGTGCATATATATGAAATGCTCCTCTTTAGAGTTCATTTCTCTAGCGAACTAACATGCTCCGGACATTAAATGCCTGAGGTAAATGTAATGCGTGAGATATTATTCTCAGGCTGTTTTATTGATATCTTTCCGCAGTTGAAACAGTGGTTGAGAGATTGATCGATTGTCTCTTCTTATTCTTCTGCGCTTTTTACTGGTATCAAACAGCGTTGCAATGCCGCGCGTCCCCTTCTGGATTGGAGTTTGGATCGCCTGTAACTGAATGTATTCCTTGCGTGACTGCATGCACCGAGCCGTGACGTCCTTACTGTACATTTGGGACGAATACATGTACCCAGGGGCGCTGCAAAGACCCCGCATTTTGAGGGGGCTCCTGAGGTCTAATAATTTAAACAATCAGAAAATGTTAATATAAACACACAGCAACATCTCTGCATCCCCCTCTAGTTACGCTGGCTATGCTTTTACCGCCTCGCCTCAGCCGACTTAAACTGATGCAGAGCTTATTCACAGTACTGTAGATAATGCATGATTTGATTTGTTAAACATGAAAAGGACTTCTCTGTCTGACATGGCCGCTCACTCTAACCTTTAGCCTAGATAAATGTGCGCTATTATTAGGTTAATCTCCAAGGCCCAATCCCAAGGCGCCTATCCCTAACCCTTCGCCTACCCCTTACCCTTGCCCCTTGAAACAGAGGGGCAAGGTGTAGGGGTGAAAATATTCCCCTAAGAAATGGGACACCACTACTACACCGTTACACGTCATTATACGTCGTTGCTAGCGCTTACGTCACAGGAGATGCGCTAATGTTTATCACAAACTTCCAAGATGCCGTCGTCAGCTGTAGTCTTGCGTGAGTTACAGCTATTTTTTTGCATTTTTCTTCTGAAGTTCGCAGAAAACAACAGAGATGACGATATCTTCGACGCCTAATGCTGCTTTCACACCAAACGCGAATAGAGCCTCTGGCGCGAGTGATTTCAATGTTAAGACGCGTTTACGCGCGTCTGAAGGTCTTGCGGCGCGAATGAGGCGTTTAGCGCGGCGCGGTGGACGCGAATTCGCCTCATTCGCACGTCCACTTCGCTTCAAACTTTAGCTTTTTACACGTGTCATATTGTTAAAGAACTTTAGTGATTTTTTTGCAAACGTTTCTTTGAAGAACATGACCGTAAATATGAACACAATATTGAATGTGACATAAAGAAAATGATTATTGGCAGTCATGTTGCCTCTGTAGCCGGTGTATGCAGGTACATTTCTCATACCCCTTCGTTTGAAGTGTGGTCCCGAAAAATCTTCGTTTCAAGGGCTATCTGGCCCTTCCCCCTCCCCCTACCCCTCCAACCAAAAGAGAATCAAGACAACCCTACCCCTTCACGGGAACACGCTAAACGGAGGGGTAGGGCCAAGGGGTAGAGGCAAGGGGTGAATTGGGATTGAGCCCAAGTGTTTGTGTGGAGTGTGGAAGCTGAAGAATAGCGCACTTTACTGCATGATACGGAGGCGCCGGCGTGATCACAAATTTGAACCGGAACTCAGCGAATACTTGCCTTACAGACATAAATAGAAAAAAGCTTGAAATGTCTACTTTTAAACAAACCATTTCAAATCAAAACAAATACTCTCTGTTTATGTAATCCATATGAAAGGTGCATTTCTCTCTATAGGCACGTTCACTGAGAATATGGCGAGTCAGCATCGTCAACTACATCTATGCCGCTGAAACAGACTCAGAAAACACTAGTTATTAATAAACAATTAAAATGTCTCCTTCACAATTTTTTCCTTTTGCTGGTGCTTTTTGGCAAGCTTTATGCATGCGCTTGTATGTTGTATAATTATGTCTAGGTAACAAAGATATGTTAAAAAAAATATTAGAAGGGCCTCATTATTTAATTGTGCCTGGGGCCCGACCTTAATGCAGGCTCGCCTATGCATGTACTGTTACACCACTATATCTATATATATATATATATATATTTAAGCTGTGTAAAAGGCAACAGGTTTAGTTAATTTAATTAACAAAATATGTTTCCTTGTAATAGAGAGAGAGATGGAGAGGAAAAAATCTGTTCCACTCACAGACAAGATGCGGAAACGCAGCATAGATGAACCTCCTTATATTAATATTATGCTGTTGGGCTCGACTGGATCAGGAAAGAGCGCTTCAGGAAACACCATCATAGGTGTTAGAGAAACATTTAAAGAAGATTTGTCTCCTGAGTCTGTGACCAGAACCTGTGAGTCAGCACAAACAGAGCTGGATGGACAAACAATCACAGTGATCGACACTGTAGGACTCTCTGATACATCAGTGAACATCACAGACGCTCAGACTCAAATAGAGAAGATATTGCATAGTACGCGTGATGGTGTTGATGTGTTTCTGCTGGTGATCAAACTGAGTGAGACTTTCAAAGATGAGGTCATTGCAGCTGTGAAATGGATCCAGAAAATCTTTGGAGCAAAGTTCTCAAATCACACAATAGTGCTCTTTACTCACGGAGATCTGTTACATGAGCCAATAGAAGATTATCTGGGAGAATGTGAAACACTGCGTTCAGTAGTTGATCAGTGTTCAGGAGGTTTTCATGTTTTTAACAACAAAAATGAAGATCGATCTCAGGTCACTGAGCTCCTAGAAAAGATTGAGTCACTGAGGAGAAAGAATGCATACAAGAGATACACAGAACAGGATTACAAGCAGACTCAGAGAGCTCTTCTACTCAAGATATGTGCAGCAGCAGCAGCAGCAGCAGGAGGATTAGCAGTAGTAGCAGCAGCAGGAGTAGTGGCATCTATGATGGGAACTGCATCAACTGCAGAACAAGCAGCAGTAATAGGAGCAGCAGGAGGTGCAACGGGAGGATTAGCAAGCACAATGGGAGTAGGAGTAGCAGCAGCAGGAGTAGCTATGATGAGAACTGCAGAACAATCATCAGTAATAGGTGCAGCAGGAGGATTAGCAGTGGCAGTTCTGGCAGTAGCAGTGGGTGCTGGAGTCTATTTTTTGGCAAGAAAATATAGCTCTAAAGAAAAAGATAAAAGTAACTAAAATACTGTATCATTACAAAACATGTATATAACATGAGTAGAACAAACTCATTTGAAATAAACACATTTACTTCCACATGTAGACAGTCAATGCTTCAAAATAAGTAATCAGGTAGGTTAATATGGAGGCAGAATAGTCTCAATTATAATTCACGCAAAAAACATGATTCACACATGCGTAGACAATTTCACATGCATGAAACCACATACACACAAAAAATTCACGTGCGTGAAAAAAATATACATTCACAAAAAGCAATTCACATGCGCAAAATAAAATTATATATACATAAAATACATTTCACAAATGCAAAACACAATTCGTAGATATACAACTGTGCACAAAAACCTTTGAATGTTTAAAATGTACGAGTTTATCCTTGAATGTGAATGTGCAAATCGTCATTTACGTGTGAATCGCCTTGGATTTGTGTGTGTGTTTTTGAGACTTTCCTGGCAGCGAACTCCTCCTACACAGAGCAGTCGTACTCTTTAGCCAATCAGATTTAAGCTTATCAATCGACCAATCAGTATCAAGTGAGGGCGGGCCTACCTGCATGTTACGTCATCAGCTTTCACCAAGGACCGGTTCGTGGCTGAGCAGAGGTATGTGCACTGCAGTTGATCAGATTATTTATGTGTTTACTAAAGTTAAAGAGTTCGAGATCAGTTTAAGCTATAGTTTATGAACTGCTGTTTAGTCCACATGTGAACATAAACATTTATTTTTTAGTATTGATGGATTTTCATGTCCTTTCCACCACACATTCAACTGATGATAATGTATGTAATGACGTGCATATGGAGAAATTTTTTTTTAAGCTGCATATATTATGTAGTTTTATTGTTTCAGATTTCCGAGACAAATGATGTATGAAGTTGCAGACAACCAGTATTGTGATCTTACCATTCCTACTGTAATTCTTTCAAAACAGTCATGTTGCAAGCCATCCATTTTGACAGTTGTTTCAACAAGAGGTTGAAAGTGATGCATTGTTACTGTATTAAAGGGATAGTTCACCCAAAAATGAAAATTCTGTCAGTAATTACTCACCCTCATGTTGTTCCAAACCCGTAAGACATTCGTTCATCTTCGGAACACAAATTAAGATATTTTTGATTAAATCTGAGAGTTGTCTAACTCCTCCATAGGCTTCTAAGGGACTGAAACTTGCTGGCCCAGAAAATGTATTAAAGACATCATTAATATAGTCCAAGTGACTCCAGTGGCTCAATCTTAAGTTTATAAAGCGACGAGAATACTTTTTGTGCGCAAAAACAAACAAAAATAACGACTTTATTCCACTTTTCATTACCTTCTCTCTGGGCCTCGGGTCTTTTCACGTAGTGTTTAAGCGTAGCGCGTCTGTGTTGCACGTAGCGCGTCTGCTAATTTACGCCTGCATGATAGGTAGCGCTGGCCGAGAATACATTTTGCCTCGTGTATTTCCCATTTGGCATACTTTATTGTTATAAAAATATCCCGAGCCGCATGAAAAACACACACAGAGTATATATCGTCGTATTCATATTTTTATTTGGCTTCATGTTTCATCTGTATGTTTCTCTCAGCTCTAGAGCGAATGAGCTCTGACTCATAACAGACACGCACAGAAGAAAACAGCACTCGCTCTTCAGATCGCATAATTCAGTGGAAAATTTATAGAAATTATAATCTGTATAAACACTGTCCACTCTTCACCACTCTCACACTGTCCACTCTTCACCACTCTCACACTGTCCACTCTTCACCACTCTCACACTGTCCACTCTTCACCACTCTCACACTGTCCACTGTTCACCACTCTCACACTGTCCACTCTTCACCACTCACACACTGTCCACTCTTCACCACTCTCACACTGTCCACTCTTCACCACTCTCACACTGTCCACTCTTCACCACTCTCACACTGTCCACTCTTCACCATTCTCACTCTTCACTACTCTCACACTGTCCACTCTTCACCACTCTCACACTGTCCACTCTTCACCACTCTCACTCTTCACCACTCTCACACTGTCCACTCTTCACCATTCTCACTCTTCACCACTCTCACACTGTCCACTCTTCACCACTCACACAGTCCACTCTTCACCACTCTCACTCTTCACCACTCTCACACTGTTCACTCTTCACCACTCTCACTCTTCACCACTCTCACACTGTTCACTCTTCACCACTCTCACTCTTCACCACTCTCACACTGTCCACTCTTCACCACTGTTCACTCTTCACCACTCTCACACTGTCCACTATTCACCACTGTTCACTCTTCACCACTCTCACACTGTCCACTCTTCACCACTCTCACACTGTCCACTCTTCACCACTCTCACTCTTCACCACTCTCACACTGTCCACTCTTCACCACTCTCACACTGTCCACTCTTCACCATTCTCACTCTTCACCACTCTCACACTGTCCACTCTTCACCACTCTCACACTGTCCACTCTTCACCATTCTCACTCTTCACCACTCTCACACTGTCCACTCTTCACCACTCACACAGTCCACTCTTCACCACTCTCACTCTTCACCACTCTCACACTGTCCACTCTTCACCACTGTTCACTCTTCACCACTCTCACACTGTCCACTATTCACCACTGTTCACTCTTCACCACTCTCACACTGTCCACTCTTCACCACTCTCACACTGTCCACTCTTCACCACTCTCACTCTTCACCACTCTCACACTGTCCACTCTTCACCACTCTCACACTGTCCACTCTTCACCACTCTCACTCTTCACCACTCTCACACTGTCCACTCTTCACCACTCTCACACTGTCCACTCTTCACCACTCTCACACTGTCCACTCTTCAGCACTCTCACTCTTCACCACTCTCACACTGTCCACTCTTCACCACTCTCACACTGTCCACTCTTCACCATTCTCACTCTTCACCACTCTCACACTGTCCACTCTTCACCATTCTCACTCTTCACCACTCTCACACTGTCCACTCTTCACCACTCTCACTCTTCACCACTCTCACACTGTCCACTCTTCACCACTCTCACACTGTCCACTGTCCACTCTTCACCACTCTCACACTGTCCACTCTTCACCACTCTCACACTGTCCACTCTTCACCACTCTCACACTGTTCACTCTTCACCACTGTTCACTCTTCACCACTCTCACACTGTCCACTATTCACCACTGTTCACTCTTCACCACTCTCACACTGTCCACTCTTCACCACTGTTCACTCTTCACCACTCTCACACTGTCCACTATTCACCACTCTCACACTGTTCACTCTTCACCACTCTCACACTGTCCACTCTTCACCACTCTCACACTGTCCACTCTTCACCACTCACACACTGTCCACTCTTCACCATTCTCACTCTTCACCACTCTCACACTGTCCACTCTTCACCACTCTCACTCTTCACCACTCTCACACTGTCCACTCTTCACCACTCTCACACTGTCCACTCTTCACCATTCTCACTCTTCACCACTCTCACACTGTCCACTCTTCACCACTCTCACACTGTCCACTCTTCACCATTCTCACTCTTCACCACTCTCACACTGTCCACTCTTCACCACTCACACAGTCCACTCTTCACCACTCTCACTCTTCACCACTCTCACACTGTTCACTCTTCACCACTCTCACTCTTCACCACTCTCACTCTTCACCACTCTCACACTGTCCACTCTTCACCACTGTTCACTCTTCACCACTGTTCACTCTTCACCACTCTCACACTGTCCACTATTCACCACTGTTCACTCTTCACCACTCTCACACTGTCCACTCTTCACCACTCTCACACTGTCCACTCTTCACCACTCTCACAGTCCACTCTTCACCACTCTCACACTGTCCACTCTTCACCACTCTCACTCTTCACCACTCTCACACTGTCCACTCTTCACCACTCTCACACTGTCCACTCTTCACCACTCTCACTCTTCACCACTCTCACACTGTCCACTCTTCACCACTCTCACACTGTCCACTCTTCACCATTCTCACTCTTCACCACTCTCACACTGTCCACTCTTCACCAATCTCACACTGTCCACTCTTCACCATTCTCACTCTTCACCACTCTCACACTGTCCACTCTTCACCACTCTCACTCTTCACCACTCTCACACTGTCCACTCTTCACCACTCTCACACTGTCCACTGTCCACTCTTCACCACTCTCACACTGTCCACTCTTCACCACTCTCACACTGTCCACTCTTCACCACTCTCACACTGTTCACTCTTCACCACTGTTCACTCTTCACCACTCTCACACTGTCCACTCTTCACCACTCTCACACTGTCCACTCTTCACCACTCACACACTGTCCACTCTTCACCACTCTCACACTGTCCACTCTTCACCACTCTCACACTGTCCACTCTTCACCACTCTCACACTGTCCACTCTTCACCACTCACACACTGTCCACTCTTCACCACTCTCACATTGTCCACTCTTCACCACTCTCACACTGTCCACTCTTCACCACTCACACACTGTCCACTCTTCACCACTCTCACACTGTCCACTCTTCACCACTCTCACACTGTCCACTATTCACCACTGTTCACTCTTCACCACTCTCACACTGTCCACTCTTCACCACTCTCACACTGTCCACTCTTCACCACTCTCACACTGTCCACTCTTCACCACTCTCACACTGTCCACTCTTCACCATTCTCACTCTTCACCACTCTCACACTGTCCACTCTTCACCACTCTCACACTGTCCACTCTTCACCACTCTCACACTGTCCACTCTTCACCACTCTCACTCTTCACCACTCTCACACTGTCCACTCTTCACCACTCTCACTCTTCACCACTCTCACACTGTCCACTCTTCACCACTCTCACACTGTCCACTCTTCACCATTCTCACTCTTCACCACTCTCACACTGTCCACTCTTCACCACTCTCACACTGTCCACTCTTCACCACTCTCACTCTTCACCACTCTCACACTGTCCACTCTTCACCACTCTCATACTGTCCACTCTTCACCACTCTCACTCTTCACCACTCTCACACTGTCCACTCTTCACCACTGTTCACTCTTCACCACTCTCACACTGTCCACTCTTCACCACTCTCACACTGTCCACTCTTCACCATTCTCACTCTTCACCACTCTCACACTGTCCACTCTTCACCACTCTCATACTGTCCACTCTTCACCACTCTCACTCTTCACCACTCTCACACTGTCCACTCTTCACCACTGTTCACTCTTCACCACTCTCACACTGTCCACTATTCACCACTGTTCACTCTTCACCACTCTCACACTGTCCACTCTTCACCACTCTCACACTGTCCACTCTTCACCACTCACACACTGTCCACTATTCACCACTCTCACACTGTCCACTCTTCACCACTCACACACTGTCCACTCTTCACCACTTTCACACTGTCCACTCTTCACCACTCTCACACTGTCCACTCTTCACCACTCTCACACTGTCCACTCTTCACCATTCTCACACTGTCCAGTCTTCACCACTCTCACACTGTCCACTCTTCACCACTCTCACACTGTCCACTCTTCACCACTCTCACACTGTCCACTCTTCACCACTCTCACACTGTCCACTCTTCACCACTCTCACACTGTTCACTCTTCACCACTCTCACTCTTCACCACTCTCACACTGTCCACTCTTCACCACTGTTCACTCTTCACCACTCTCACACTGTCCACTCTTCACCACTCTCACACTGTCCACTCTTCACCACTCTCACACTGTCCACTCTTCACCACTCTCACACTGTTCACTCTTCACCACTCTCACTCTTCACCACTCTCACACTGTCCACTCTTCACCACTCTCACACTGTCCACTCTTCACCACTCTCACACTGTCCACTCTTCACCACTCTCACACTGTCCACTATTCACCACTGTTCACTCTTCACTACTCTCACACTGTCCACTATTCACCACTGTCCACTCTTCACCACTCTCACACTGTCCACTCTTCACCACTCACACAGTCCACTCTTCACCACTCTCACACTGTCCACTCTTCACCACTCTCACACTGTCCACTCTTCACCACTCTCACACTGTCCACTCTTCACCACTCTCACACTGTCCACTCTTCACCTCTCTCACACTGTCCACTCTTCACCACTCGTCCACTCTTCACCACTCTCACACTGTCCACTCTTCACCACTCTCACACTGTCCACTCTTCACCACTCTCACACTGTCCACTCTTCACCACTCTCACACTGTCCACTCTTCACCACTCTCACACTGTCCACTCTTCACCACTCTCACACTGTCCACTCTTCACCACTCTCACACTGTCCACTCTTCACCACTCGTCCACTCTTCACCACTCTCACACTGTCCACTCTTCACCACTCGTCCACTCTTCACCACTCTCACACTGTCCACTCTTCACCACTCGTCCACTCTTCACCACTCTCACACTGTCCACTCTTCACCACTGTCCACTCTTCACCACTCTCACACTGTCCACTCAATTTCAATTCAATTCAATTCAATTCAATTCAATTCAATTTTTTTCAATTCAAAATGAGCTTTATTAGCATGACTGTGTAACACAATGTTGCCAAAGCATCAACATATTATATATAAATAATAAAACAAATAAAACATATATGTATAGATCATGTCATATGTAGCATAGTAAATATAAATAAATAGATAAATAAACACAATCTATCCTAATAAATGAATAAATACAGTGGGTCTCTCTAGAGAATTAGCTGACTCTGGCGTTGTGAATAGCTAACACATATTTAGCCGCGAGTGCAGCTGTACTATCAT
The DNA here is from genome assembly GCF_949319135.1 of Squalius cephalus. Classification (NCBI taxonomy): domain Eukaryota; kingdom Metazoa; phylum Chordata; class Actinopteri; order Cypriniformes; family Leuciscidae; genus Squalius; species Squalius cephalus. Next base: position 11,578,817 of record NC_137123.1, read on the forward strand.
CTTCTCCCAGTAAGAAGAACATTTTCTCAGCGTCACTCAGTTCAGAGAATGATGGAATCAAGATTTCAAATCTGGGCAGAAAGGTTTCTCTTATACTGGAGTATCTGGAGCAGAAGAGCAGAAAGTGTTCCTCATCCTCGATGTGCTGTAGGTCACAGTGTCTACAGATCCTCTGCTCTCTCTCTGTCCATGTTAGTCTACGTCTTCCTCTCTCTATCTCTAGATCATGGTCACTTAATCTGTATTTGGAGAGGATTTGTCTTTCTTTAAAATGTTTAATAAATAGATAACTGGCCAATTTAGTGGTTCTATTGAGGGTCGAGTAACATTGGAGTTTATTCTGGAGGGCAAAATGTGCTTTTAGTGATTCATCATGGGTGTCTTTTAGATGTTTGTGGATTTCTTTAATGATATGTTTGGGGTTGATGGGGAGTATAGTCTGATGGACGAGTTGGAGAGCGAGTGTGTTCAGAGGATGAGGTTCTGCTGAGGTTTCATTGGCGAGGAGGGCTTTATATTGCACTGACTCTGGGTCAGACTGATGGAGATGATGCCAGAACTGAACACATCTCCTCTGGATCTCGATGTTCAGCGGGTACAGGCCCAGCTCAGCCCTGCAGGCGGCAGTGGACGTGTTTCTGTGAACCCCGAGAATATTTTTGCCAATTTCCAATTGTAATTTTTCTACTGATGTTTTATCCCAATTTTTACAATTTAGTACTGGTCCCCAAATTTCACATCCATATAAAATTATTGGTTTTATTATTGAATTATATAATTTTATCCAGGTTTTAATGGGTAATTTTAAGTGTCCACATCGTGACTTTATAGCATAGAAAGCCCTCCGAGCCTTTTCACCGAGTGTTTTCCCCCTTTCCGAGTTCACGCGCATGATCATAGGTATTAAACCTATGCGTGTGAACTCTGCAATCGACTACTTTGGACTTCAACCGAAAAACAGGATGTAAACAAAGGTATTTGCGCTGGCTTAAATAACATCATTTTTATACATTTCTTTCACATCTACTGCAGTCAGACTCACTCGTGTTCACTCAGAAGGAATCACTCACATTTTCTGTGCACTTGTAATGACACATCAAGGATGTTAAGAGGCTAAAAGCAGGTTTAGTACTTGCCCCATTGAAGTCAACAGGGTGCAAATTTTAAAAATAGAATAACTCGGTGTAGGCAACACCGATTTTTGTCGTTGTTCTCTGTATTGACAGCACTCCAAATGTACAAAAAAATGAGCTCAATGATAAAATTGACCGGAGTTCTCCTTTAACACTGGGGAAATGTTCTTGAATTGTGACATAAGATGAGACTGGACTTTCTTAGGGTGGTTTGAAGTATACACTGTAAAACATTGTTAAGTTGTTAATGCAAATTGTTAAGCTACTGTTAAAGCAACATGCAGCATATCATCAATGTTTGTAGATCTTGTACATACTGTAAAAAAAGGAGAGCTGAATGGTAGAATAGGCTGTAAATTAACAGTACGCTACTGCCAAACACAGCTGTCAGTATTTTACCGTTATTATACAGCACAGTTGTTTTCAGTGTAGCTTTGCAGAAAAAAAGACTTGCTGGGAAATAGGGTTTTTGTGTAACATGTTTATGGAGAGAGTGTGATCTATTTCCAGGTTTTTACATTCAAAATACAACAGATGATCATCAATTCATACACCCAGCATGGGAATTTATAATTATCTGAACTCAGTCCAGCTATTCTCATTAAATCTGTATGTGAAAGATCTCAAAGAACAGAGTTAGACAAAGACTGCCATAAGAAGATCTGTGGCCAGTTGCATTAACTGCTCAGAGTCTTCCAAATTAGTCATCTGTACACACAGCAAAAACCCCAGTGTTAAATTAACTTTAAATTACGTTTATTTGACTCCACACTCAAGAGTGTTAAAATTAACTTTGAACTTTTTAAAGTTAATGAGATAATTAAGTGATTAATGGAGTGATGATTGCGCATTAGTGATGAACACTTGCTGTTAACAAGCAGAATCCCTGAAGGAAATAGTCACCATGATGGTGATCGTTTTTTGCTGTAGCTGTCCTTGACTTTTTAAACATCATTTTTAGTGCTGGCATTGCTAAAGCGTTCACGCATGCGATTAATTTGTGTCCAGTTTAACGTGTTAAAATAGTTAACACAATTAACGCAGCATCTGTTTTTTCTGTCATCCTTTGATTAGTGTTACATTATGTGATCACGCTCTTATTCAAGCAAATGCTTTTAAACCATTCAGGCGCGACAAGACTAAAGAGGATGCGCTGCCTGGGAAAGACAGCACAGAAAGACGATTGCCAGTATCGTGTGCACAGACTGTGTGCCAGAATAGAGTTCTCTTCCGCGCTTAAACGAGCAACAACACACACATTCATGGCAAAATGTCTGTTTTGTCGAGTATTCTCATAAGAGCAGTCTTAAATGAGTTAAATTAAGTCTTAAAGGTCCCGTTTTTCGTGTGTTTTTGAAGCTTTGATTGTGTTTACAGTGTGCAATATAACGTGTTCATGTTTCGCGTGTAAAAAAACACAGTATTTTTCACACAATTTCCTTATCTGTATACCGCTGTTTTCACTGTCCTAAGAACGGGCTGATGACTTCCTTGTTCTATGAAGTCCCTCCTTCAGAAATACGTAACGAGTTCTGATTGTGCCAGCGGTTCCTATGTTGTGATTATACAGCAGCTTAGCACACGTTGCCCGGAAAGGTCACGCCTCTTACCATAACGTGGAGATGCATGCGCTCAGTGTTATTATATGAAAATAACAGCGTCTCAACGACATGGCGACAAACACACTCTACAAACGCAACTCTTCCTCTTCTCCGTGGGAGCGCAACAAGACCACGCCCCCTTTTTGTGTGTATTCCTGTGGGCGGAGGTTAGTCAAAAAACTGTTCTAGTGACGTCATTACAGAAGGAAGTAGAGGGATGTAGTCCAAACCGGCCGTTCACTGTAGGCGACTTCTGTTAAATAAAATATCTCGCTTGGCATTGAACTTTGAGCTTTATAATTTTACAGATATTATTTATACTCTAACAACAACATTACACACTAACTAAAGTTTGAAAAATGAAACATTTGAAACCTTTAAATGAACATAAAGATTTGTGAGGGAATGAGGCGCGTATGAGATCCACATCTCTGTCAACAGCGGCTGGTCTTTAAAACTGCAGTTTGAAGACTCGCGTGCGGCGAACTGCTGCATACATAGCGCTGCAAAGGAAACTTTCGAAAGATGATTGAAAGAATGTTTCAGGAACATCACACTAACCTTTAAATAACATTGTAGTAACATTAAGGAAACTGGACATTTTTATGTTCTTGGAATGTTAGAAATCAACGTTCCTATAATGTTGAATTTAAAATCAAAATTAAGTTGAAACAACGTTTGAGGAACATTATACCTTTTAAAACACGTTCCTAATGTCAAGAAAACTGGAAATTTTTCACGTTCTCAGAACCAACACTGAATATTTGAAGAATGTTCTTATAACAAAAGTCTGTTAGCTGGGAGGTATCGCCGGCACGACCGCCAACCCCAGGGGGTTAACATCAGGTATCTTCAATAATGGTCAATCATCACTCAATCAATCACTAAATTATCTCATTAACTTTAACACTCTTGAGTCTGGAGCCAAATAAACTCCCAGGAGAGTTCATTTAACACTGGAGTTTTTGCTGTGTGAGTTCATGGGTGGAATAAACATATGGCAGGACTTTTGCTTTCTGACCCCTGGACTTTCCACCTCTGCAGTCTGGGTCTAGATTTCTCAAGTCGTGACACAGTTTTAACACGACAGTTTCTTGGCCGGATGGCGTTCGGGGATTCTCGTTCCCAAAGCATCATCAACGCAGCACGCGTTCCCTCGAAAGGGAATGTCTCAGGTTATGACTGTAACCCTAGTTCCCTGAGTAGCACAACTCACACTAAAACTAGTGGTCGACCGATATATCGCCAAGGCCAAATATATCAATATTTGGCATTTTTAAAACATCGGCATCGGCCGATACGTTTTTCTGATTGGCCGGTGTGTTGGAAGCGGTACTTTTATTTTGACGGCTCTCCGGACTTTTATTTTGACGGGCGGCGCCGAGAACACCAGCGGCTGAGAAGAGAATGGCAGTCAGGGGGGCAGGGTTTGATATTTTATTGAAGGTTCCCTGGGCGCCGCCATTGATTAGCGGACCCCCACCTTCTGTTAGCATTCCATTGACTCCCATTTATTTTGGCGTCACTTTGACAGCGAATAACTTTACATCTGAGGCGTTTAAAGACTCCATTTGTCCATTATTTATTTCTAAAGAAACACGAAAATGTATAAAAGGCTCCATTACCTTGTATCTTACGTTATGGCCCCGTAGAAGCAGTTTTTGTAAAAATAGGTCGCACAGTAGAGATATTACCGTATGGACAGGAGGAGAAGCTCGCGGGCAATCGGGGGGACGTGGAGGCAAAATGACAAAATTATTAATCAGAATACTTAGCAAAAGTTTCTCCTGCTCCTAGCTAATGGACACCTCCTACTCACACTCTCCGTCTCTGCAAGATTCAGAAGGGAATGATTCAGATTTCTCTCGGCACAGCTACTAGAAGACAGACGGGTTGCTCACGTCACATCTATGTCGTCAAGCTCAGTTTGAGTCTGCGCAGTACGCTCAGCCATCAGGAAGTGAGTGCTTCTAATTGACTTCACTTGTCTCCGTTGAAACCTATGGGGTCGCTGTGTCCATTTCTTTTACTGTCTATGATGGCAGTCGGCAGCGCCTGATCACAGCGCTCACTCTCATTCTTCGTCTTCATTAGTTTATGATCTCTGTCAGTCATATATAATACTTTGTTAGACAGAACTGGTAAACAAAGAAAGTAAATGGTATGCAAAAAAGTAAAGTGTTGCTTTTATATTATTTGTTACAGTCTGTAACTTACAGAAAAAGCAAACAATCAGGCTAAAATACTTTCTCATTTACCGTCAACATTCAGCAAATGCACATCTACATCATTTAAACAAATATTTAATGGAATCCAGCTGTGATATCTTGTGCATTTGTAGCCTGTATAAACGTGTTACTGCGAGTAACGGTCGGTCCGTGCGAAGTGAGAGAATGCGAACAGAAGATCAGCTTCACAGGAGATGCGATCGAAAAACTTTAAATCCTTAATTTTAAAATATGCTGTGCTATATCCAGTTGCCCACTGTGTCGTATTCATATCGTTTTCACTGTGTGCTGTATATAAATTTACCGTTACCTTGTCTTTATTTGAACAAATATGATTACCAGTGCACACGAAATTACCAGATTACTGAGTGCCCTGTTACTTACCTGTTACCTGTTTACTTCCTTTTTATTCACATATTCATATATTTTTAAACAATTACTTTATTTGTGGAAAAAAAAAAAAAGTGTAATAGGATAGTAATAGCAGATACAAGAAGTTGCCATTTTAAGTATAAGCATGTTTATTTTAAAGATTTGTATTGATATTGATTATTGAATATTGATTAAACTAATTATAAAGTGTCTGTATATGTCCCTGGATCAGGAAAGAGCACTTCAGGAAACACCATCATAGGAATTAGAAAAACATTTAAAGAAGATTTGTCTAATGAGGCTGTGACCAGAACCTGTCAGTCAGCACAAACAGAGCTGGATGGACAAACAATCACAGTGATCGACACTGTAGGACTCTCTGATACATCAGTAAAGATCACAGACGCTCAGACTCAAATAGAGAAGATGCTTACTCTTCATAGTGTTGATGTGTTTCTGCTGGTGATCAGACTGGGTGAGACATTCACAAAGGAGAGAAGGAATGTTATGCAACTGAGCCAGCTTTTTTTTGGATCAAAGCTCTTAACTCACACAATAGTGCTCTTTACTCACGGAGATCTGTTACTTGAGCCAATAGAGAAATATCTGAATAAATGTGAAACACTGCGGTCAGTAGTTGATCAGTGTTTGTGAGGTTTTCATGTTTTTAACAACAAAGATGAAGATCGATCTCAGGTCACTGAGCTTCTGGAAAAGATAAAGAGTCTGCGAGAGAAGAATGGAGACAGCAGATACACAGAGCAGGATAAGAAGACTCTTCTACTCAAACAACATGATGCTGCAGTATCATTATTAGCAGGAGCAGTGGCAGCAGCAGCAGTAGGAGCAACAGCAGGAGCAGCAATAGTAATAGGAACAGTAGCAGGAGCAACAGTTGGAGCAGCAGTGGGAGCAACTGAAGCAGCAGCAGGAGCAAAAGCAGCAGTAGGAGCAGGACTAGCAGCTTCAGTGGGAGCAGCTACATTAACTATTGGGAAAGCAGTGATAATGGGAGCAGCAGAAGGTGCAGCTTTGGCAGCAGCAGCAGCAGTTAGTGCTGGAGTATATCTGTGGTACGCTAAATAAGTCTCATTATAATGATTAACACAGTTTCTTATTCCTTAGATATTTTTTCCAGTGTTAAACAAAAGAGCATTTAATTAAAAAAAGTTTTGATGTGTGAATTCCTTAAAATAAGGAATTTTGTTATGATCATTGGTGTTCGAGGGCTCCCCTCCTGTGGCTATTCATGGTACTGCAGATTTTGTCCTTATTATCTTGGTGTAGATTCGAGTGTCACTGCAGTTCAGTTTCTGTCATTTCCAGATTCATTGTGATTATAATGTTTTAAGTGAATCTTTTCGACGCAATTTCTTTCATACATGTATTTGAACAAATAGACAAACACTTTAGGACAGTTTTAGATAATGTATTGAGTTTAGGCTACATGTGCGTCACACGAGCGGGAATTAGTTATCGTGGTCTTTGTGTCTATGTCTTAACAAACTGACAATTATTTGTATTAAGAGTTGAGTTGAGTGCATGTGTCATGTGTAATTTCTATTTTTCTAGTCTTTTATGAATGTCTGCGGTAGTTTCTCTTCAGTCAACGTGATTTGTACTTATTTTTCTGTATAAAAAGCATGTTGATTTCATGTTTATTCTGTTATAAGTGTTAACTAGTATTTAGCAATTGATGATGTTTTCCAGTTATCGTCTAATGTATTGTCCTGCATTAGTACACTGTTATTACAGGTAGGCCTATATTGTTATAGTTTTCACGTTGTACTGCATGTGTTTGCATATGACCAGTTTGGCTTTATGGCTCGAGTGTCGCTGCTGTGGTCTTTTATAAATGTGTGTAGTAGCAGAGAATGTCTAATAAGGGGAGAAGTTTCACTCTCAGTAAACTTCCGGCTTCTGAACTGGTTGCATTTCCACTCTAGTTCCACATGAGGGCGCTCACAGGACGAGTGCAAAATGAATGGAGGTCTATGGTGATATACCGATCAAAATCCACTTTTCTCAGGATATAATTTTTTGTCTAGTAATTTGAATGTTGTATTCGAAAGGAGATGCAAAGAAATTACACATTGCTGGGTGTTAGATTTTTTAGAGTCACTTATTTGCTTTAAAAAGTATTTTAAAATGTCAATGACATCACACATCGTACGACCAGAGATACTGCTTTACGGCAATCCTTCAGTTGCTTTGGTGCTTACGACAATCCGTCAGTCACTTTGGTGCTTTTGCACTCTACACTTTCTTTTCTCTCAAGAAATAGAACAACCCTTTGCCCACTATTAGAACAATTTATCATTGCACACCTGCAAGGCATTTTTCTCCTTTTTCAATTTTTATTTATATTTAGCACTATTGAGCGGGACATTGGTTGTTGTTGTTTTTTTTTTAAGGTGGCAATACTATACCATATGTATCCTGTATTTCATATGCAAGCATGTCAGCCAGTCACAGCAGTGGGCGTTTACACTGAAGTCTCACAGCCAATCACAGCAGTGGGTGTTTACACTGAATTCTCACAGCCAATCACAGCAGTGGGCGTTTACACTGAAGTCTCACAGCAGACACGCCCCTTCAAACAGAGTGTTCAAATCAGAGGCTAAAATCAGGCTAGAAAATATGCCTTTTATTTCTAAATTATAAAAACTTTTGATCTAAAACACATACTAACATTATAAGGGCACCACAGGAAACATTCTAAAATAATAAAATAATCCATGCAATGGGACCTTTAAGGTGCTTGTTGCTTGAATTGAATGTAATTTAGCTGCTCCCTCCATGTCGGAAAAATGCAAACTAAAAACAAAACACAAAAATATTTTGTCTAAAATTAAAATGTATTGGAAAAAAATGTACTAACATGAGAAAAAGAGGTTTGCTTCATTGGTGCTCACAAATATAGGCAACTCAAAAAATATCACTAAATACTAACATATTCACTGATTCACTCGTGTAGCTAATATTGGCCTCATTTCTATGATGAGAAATTCAAGTTTTCCCCAGATAGATTTTGACGAAAACAGAAGCACGTAGGCTACCATGCAGTTGTTTCACCTAGCCGCGTTAACGCGAAACAGGAAACTCATGAATATGTTCTGTCCAACGCAACCTAAAACTCGAACCAAAACGCGCCCGATCCCGACAAAGTCAAGAGGAAGGCTACACGAAATGTCCTTCGCTCCTTCTGCAGAAATAACCAGTCACTGTCAGAGGTAACCATTCATTTGAATAATTCAGACTTTCAGTTTCACTTAGTGCGTCACGACTCATGATCAAGCTTGTTAACTTCAGGAAGTGAAGAGAAACTTGGTGGAGCTCATCGTGATTCTTCAGGTTAGTAGATGTTAGATGGACTATAGGGTCTCCAGTCATGTAGCTATTGTGTTCATATTGGTCATAGTTTTATATGACGCTCCAAGATTTGTTGAGTTTTGTGTATGTTGACAAGTTGTGTTGTCGGAGCGATATAGCTATACGCACGTCACACCAGGTGTGCATAAACACACTGTCAAAACAAGCACTGGAAGTTATTTAAATGAGATTAACATCACATCATGAAAAATTTCAACGGTAAAATAATCTTATGAAATGCAAGTGACTGTACTGTGATCTGCTGTAACGTGTTTTGATGAGAAGTGTGTTAGTGTAGGCGCGTTAGGAGCTCAAAAATAAAAGTAGGCTGTAAAAAATATTTTTACTAATGCAAATAATGAAATGTAGGCCTGTTTTGATCCGACAAGGCAGTGAAAATGGACTTCGTCGTTATTTTGACGGCTGCAGACCACTTGCCATATTGGCGCTCGTGCTTCAGTTTTTGACGCAGAGGAGTGAGGACAGGTTCCTTCTGCATTTTCTTACTAATCGATTAAATATTAACTAGTTTAAAGATTAACTAAATGCACATGAACGCCACCACTCTTAAAACGGATGTGTTAAAAACAAAACAACCTGTGTTATATCTTAACACACTTGTGTGTCTAGTTAAGGACAACACATTTTGTGTTACTTTGAACTCATCCAGTGTGTTATTGTTCTTAACACAGGGAATGTGTTGAAACCTTTTACACACTGTGTTATAGTTACACAACTTGTGTCAGATATGTGTCACATGTGACTGTAGTCGGTGTGTAATTGCCAGAGTTACTTCCTGTGTTTTTACAACTGAGAGTTTGGATGAACACCGAAACTTATTGTTAACTTGTGTTTCTGGAGTCCAGTGACGTTTAATAAAGAGTTTGTTTGAACATTTGGATGGTTTAGACATCATGAATCTACATAGACAAGCTCTTATTGAGAATTAACTGAGGCTTAGATGTTGATGTTTCACTGAATGTTTTATTTGAAGTCACCAGAATCGTGATTAATGGCTCCTTTATTTGAGCTCTTGACCCTTTACTCTTCTTTTAGTTTTTCTCTTGCTGTAACTGTATTTAATAAAATACATTTGTTATGGCGAGAGAAAATGTGATCAGATGTTTCTTGATGATGTCATAATCAGCAAGTGCTGATCTGATCAAGTTTATGAGTATATGGACGGTGCGCATTTAATTTATGTGCTATTAGGTATAACAATCTTGTGAAACTACATCATTCTATCCAGCAGTGCAGAATAAAAAAAAGGTTTTCTGCAAATTTTAATCTGCGGCAGAAATTAGTCAAACACAGACCTCAAGAATCAGCGTATGAATCTCAACAATGGTGACAAACGAAAAGCTTCATGCCGCAATGCATGCTGGGAGTCATGGATGAGATTTGTACTATGGTGGCACCCAGCATGCATTGCGGCATGAAGCTTTTTGTTTGTCACCATTGTTGAGATTCATGTGCTGATTCTTGAGGTCTGTTTGATACCATTGACTGTAAAGTCCTGTTTAAACTGTATAATTAAAAACTATTTTTAAGCTAACTGTAATATGCTAATCCTTTTAAAAGTCATCTTTTAAAATCACATTAACCTATCAAATATTAAACTCTTGCTGATCTTTACAACCCTACATGTCCATGATGATAATATTATCATCTCAGCACATTTTTCTCATGATTATTTCTGCTGTTTTAAATGTGTTAAATTAAAGGAACACTTCGACTTTTTGGGACTTTAGCTTATTCACCGTATCCCCCAGAGTTAGATAAGTCCATACATACCTTTTTCATCTCCGTGTGTTCTTTAAGTCTGTTTGACGCACCCACCGCTAGCCTAGCTTAGCACAAAGACTGGATGTAAATGGCTACAGCTAGCATACTAATCCCAATAAGTGACAAAATAACGCCAACATGTTCCTATTTACATGTTGTGATTTGTATAGTCACAGCGTGTACAAATAACAAGGTCACATGAGACACAGCCATTTTTTAAACACAGAGGTGGAGAATCCAGGGGTCAGAAAGTAAAAGTCCTGCCATATATTTATTCCACCCATGAACTCACACAGCAAAAACTCCAGTGTTAAATGAACTCTCCTGTGAGTTTATTTGGCTCCAGACTCAAGAGTGTTAAAGTTAATGAGATAATTAAGTGATTGACTGAGTGATGATTGAGCATTATTGAAGACACCTGATGTTAACAAGCAGAATCACTGAAGGAGAAAATCTTTTTTTTAAGTTGCCATTATGGAGATCAGTGTTTGCTTTAGTTGGGCTCTTGACCCTTAAACTAATAACTTTAGATTTTGTTTGGCTGTTGTATCTGGGTTATAACTCTCAGATGAACAAAGAGAAACGTTGATCAGGTGATGTTGGTTATGTTTTGACATAATCATAATTTGACCTGAATCACAAAAGTCATTTAGAGAGTTAAGTTTACCTTGATGATTACAGTTGCCTGTGATTCTAATATTATGCCATGTTAATCATTTTCAATGTAATCAGAAAGATTTCTTGAAAGTTGTTCTGATCAAAAGACTTTGAAAAAATATATTATTTGGACACACTGACACCAAGAATCAGCCTGTGATTCTCAACAATGGTGACAATAATAAAGCATGTTGCAGTGCATTCTGGGTGTCACCAATCAAAACTCATCCATGGCTCCCATCATGCATTGCGGTATGAATAAATTATGATCTGAATTGTCTTGTTTTCCTAATTGAATATTCTTTTTGTCACCATTGTTGAGATTCATACACTGAATCTTGATGTCTGTGTGTGCCTTAAAGAAAGATTTTCCTTTTCTTTATCAGAACAACTTTTAAGAAATAATTTGAATTATATTGAAAAATCTGGATCTTAATCTGTAGAATCACTGTGATGTTGTAATGACCAATATACATTTAAGTCAGAGATTAGGCTCTAAATGAGTTCAGTGATTCAGATCAAATTATGATTATGTTAAAATATAACCAACACCACCTGATCAACTTTTCTTTTTGTTCATCTGGCTGTTATAACTCAGATCAACAGCCAAACAAAATCTAAAGATAATCATTTGAAGGTCAACTGCCCAACTAAAGCAAACACTGATCTCCATAATGATGACTACAATTGTGATTTTTCTCCTTCAGTAATTCTGCTTATTAACATCAGGTGTCATCAATAATGGTCAATCATTACTCAATCAATCACTTAATTAGCTCATTAACTTTAACACTCTTGAGTCTGGAGCCATATAAACTCCCAGGAGAGTTCATTTAACACTGGAGTTTTTGCTGTGTGAGTTCATGGGTGGAATAAACATATGGCAGGACTTTTACTTTCTGACCCCTGGACTCTCCACCTCTGTTTAAACGTTTAAATACTGGGAACTATTTTCTCAGAAGGCGAAGCACTGCTACTTCTGCAGAGTGATTAGCGCAGCACTAGGGCTGTGCGATATATATCGTGAGATTGTTATGCGCATCTCGTCAGTAAAGCCGGTTCCTTGATTAGTAGTAAATCGCCATCACCTGCTTTCAGATGAAGCGGCATTTAGGGCTGAGGAGATAATTAAGTGATTAATTTAGTGATGATTGAGCATTATTGAAGACACCTGATGTTAACAAGCAGACTCACTGAAGAAGAAAATCACAAATTGTAAGTTACCATTAAGGTGATGGGTGTTTGCTTTAGTTGGGCTCTAGACCATTATATGTTTACTTTAATATTTACTGTTGTTTGTCTGCTGTTATTGATTTATAACAGTTAAATGAACAAAGTAAAATGTTATCTATCTTATAGTGTTGGTTATGTTTTGACATAATCATGCTGTGATCTGAAAAAGGAAACTTATTGAGATAGTTTGGTTTAACTTGTTAGCTGCAGTTTAGTGATTCTTCAGCCTATGATTATCAGTATTTTACTTATAATTCTAAATATTTAATAAACATTGTTTTGATCAAAAGACATTCAGATAAATTCATTTAAAACACAGACATCAATAATCAGCCTGTGAATCTCAACAATGGTGACAATAATAAAGCATGTTGCAGTGGCTGCCACCAATCACAACTCATTAATGGCTCCCATCATGCATTGCGGTATGAATAAATTATGATCTGAATTGTCTATGTAATTTACTTTTCCTAATTGAATATTCTGCTCCTCACCATTGTTGAGATGCATAGACTGAATCTTGACATCTGTGTGTGCCTAAAAGAATGATTTTTTTTTTTAAGCAACTTTCAAGAAATCCTTTATATTATATCAAAAATGCTGGGCATTTATGCAGATTCACTAACCAACAACATAAATCGAAGTCAGAAAGAAGGATTTTAATGAGTTCAGTGATCAAGTTCAAATGATGATTGTCATAATATAACCTACACCATCAGATCACTTTTTTTTTCTTTGTTTATCTGTCAGTTATAACTCAGATACAGCAGCCAAATAAAATCTAAAGTAAACATATAATGGTCTAGAGCCCAACTAAAGCAAACACCCATCACCTTAATGGTAACTTACAATTTGTGATTTTCTCCTTCAGTGATTCTGCTTGTTAACATCAGGTGTCTTCAATAATGTTCAATCATCACTAAATTAATCACTTAATTCTCATTAACTTAAACACTCTTGAGTGTGGACTCATACACTCCCAGGAGTGTTAATTTAACACTGGAGTTTTTGCTGTGAAAGAGCCGTAGTTAACTGACAAGCTGAGCCATATCGCATTAAGTATCGCTGGCGATACGTCCGCGATATTAATGCGATATGGCTCAGCTTGTCAGTTAATTACGGCTCTTTGTAGTAAATGCCGCTTCATCTGAAAGCAGGTGATGGTGATTTACTACTAATTAGGGTTGCAAAATTCTGGGAATTTTCAAAGATGGAAACTTTCCATGGGAATTAATGGGAATTTAAGGGAATTAACAGGAATTTATGGGAATAAACGGGAATAAACTGGGAATTTTGAAATTTGAAGGTTGGCTCTTCATAGGGAACTTAAATATAGTTGAGGAAAGTATATTTTAGCATAATCTTGACTAAAACAAACAGATGCCATTCAAATACACTTGAATATATCCATGCCATTCCTCAATCATATGCACATAGCACACTGCTTACTGCATGGCTACTGAGACCACACCCCCTACTGGCACTGTGCATGCCTCAATCACATGTACAGAAGCCCAAAGCACAAGCACATTTGAGCCTGTGGACTAAACAAAGTGAAGTAAGTTTTGATAATATTATGGGGTAATATATTTATTAAATGTTTAAATTGCAAATATCACATACAAATGTATTCATCTAGTAGATAGCAAGCTGATAAGTTAGATGCTAAATAAGCTAGCATAACTATTTACCACATAAGTAGGGCTGGGCGGTATGACGGTATATATCGTTACCATGGAAGAAAATATCAACCATAACAGATTTTTTTATTCCTTGTATGCCGCAACATATAAATAAGTAGGCGTGGTTAACTCGCGTGCAGCGTGCGTGAGACTGAGACACTGACATATGTCAAAGAAACATGAAGAAAGACCAAGAGGATCCACAAAAGGAATTATGTTTTCAAAATTAATGTGATATTTTCGGGGGGGAAGGCACAGAAGTCAACTAGAGCAGTGCAGCACACTGAAAGTTTAGAGAGCCTTTGCTCTTGCTCGCAACGGGGCTTACTTGACAACAAGTTCATATATCAATATTCTAATGAATAGAAATAACCTTAAATAATGTATCTATCCGTCTCTTATGTGTACAGTTACTTTCAGAGTGGACGCACAAGCGGTTGCCGTGGTAATGAATATTTCCAAAATTCCCCAGCTTAACTTCCCATGGAAATTTACCGGAAACTTTCTGGAAATTTACCGGAAATTTTCCGCCCCTTTGCAACCCTACTACTAATCAAGGAACCGGCTTTACTGACGAGATGCGCATAACAATCTCACGATATATATCGCACAGCCCTACGCAGCACCCGAGAAGCGCCGTGGTGAGGAGCAGAGAGTTCGCTAGAGTCAGCAATTACTAGTAAATGCAAAGTTTACAATCATGGGTGTTCGCTGTATTGTAAAGAGCTGCGACAATAAACAGGGGAGACCAGGTAATACCATGATGTTTCATAGAATTCCAACCAAAAACGCTGACCTGATGAATCAATGGCTAGTTGCTCTGGATATAACGTTAGATCCAAACACACCTGTAGACATCATCAAGGACAAGGACTATCGCGTTTGCTCAGAACAGTTCACTTAGGACGACTATTTTGAAAAAAATGGAATTTGCCACACGGACCGTGAAGCGTGTGCTGAAGGATACGGCCATCCCATCGATAGTAAAGACAGGACAAAGTGGATCACCTGCGGCTGCGGTAAGTGTTCCGTTATGTTTTTAGATGACTAGCCTACTGTTATAGTGCCATTAGCTAGATGTAATGTAACCTTAGTGACACTATTACATGAATAGGTTGCTCACTACTATTACAGTTGTTCCCGGGCTCCATATATCCCCTGTAATGTTAGTATTGTGTTGTCACAAACACGCTCTATCGCCCCAGTAACAAATAAGCGGCGCTAAAGATAACTTTCAGCCTTCAACTTGCTAATGAATTGGAGGGGGGGATAGGCAGTTTTCATTTTTGAGAAATGGTTACCTTGTTTGTGAAATAGTAGGCTACTCCCGTTCTGATTCTCCCCTCGACCTCAGTCTGTTCGGCTTCTTGTCTATCAGATTCCAAAGTTTGTAACTCCTCGTCTGTGTATTCTGGCTCAAAACGATATGGCTCTGGATCTTGGTTTGATACCAAATAAAAATCGTCTGACAATTCCTCAAAGTCAGCCATGATCACGAATCACGTTCGCTACTAGCTAGTCACGTTGGTTTTGTTGACGGAACGGCGCTTCTCGGGTGCTGCGCTAATCACTCTGCAGAAGTAGCAGTGCTTCGCCTTCTGAGAAAATAGTTCCCAGTATTTAAATGTTTAAAAAATGTCTGTGTCTCATGTGACCTTGTTATTTGTACACACTGTGACTATCACAACATGTAAATAGGAAAATGTTGGCGTTATTTTGTCACTTATTGGGATTAGTATGCTAGCTGTAGCCATTTACATCCAGTCTTTGTGCTAAGCTAGGCTAGCGGTGGGTGCGTCAAACAGACTTAAAGCACGCACGGAGATGAAAAAGGTATGTATGGACTTATCTAACTCTGGGGGATACAGTGAATAAGCTAAAGTCCCAAAAAGTTGAAGTGTTCCTTTAAATACACATTTACAGCAATCAAAGAAAACTAATGGTAAAGAGTCAAGAGCCCAAATAAAGCTGACACTAATCATGATTCTGGTGACTTTAAATGAAACATTCAATGAATCGTCAACACCAAAACCTGTTAATTCTCAATAAGAGCTTCTGTAGAGTCTGACAGAAATAAAGTCAATCTGGTTATTAAAGCAGCATTTGAAAAAGACATTGGAAAAGAGGCATGATGTGATTGGCTGCAAAAAAACACCCGTTAATCTTTAAGTTTTCATGATTTAAGATTTAATTTATTTATTTGAATGTATTGTTTTATTTATTTTAGAGCATTTTATGGGATACCATATAAAATATACCTATCATTTTTTTTCATAAACACAAACTCTCCTCCACCCAGTGCTATTATATACAGAGTTACATTTTAACACACATTGTGTGTTAAAAATATACACAACATGTGTCAAAATCAAGCGGCAACCTCCCCGTCTCTCTCTTGAAACCAACACGGAAGTGAGTTAAACTGCAATTCGTTGACTGGCCACTTGAGGCTGGTGTCAAAAGTGAGTCAAATCTGTATCTCCCCCATGTTAAAATGCCAAATTTTACAGCAGAAAAAAACGTGTTTACAGCCTGGTGTCTGTATGTTTTTTTGGTCTATACAGTTAATTTTGCCCTTCATGACAACTGTGAGGGGGGGTGATTTTTTTTTATAACTCATACGTTTAGTTGATTAATATTTAAAGTTCTGCATAATTAAGGGTGTGTCCACTTTTGAGTGACAGGTGGATTCCCGCTGATGTCAATGCTAGCCGTTTGTCTGCTGTTAGCCGTCACTTCACCTCAGCAAATTTTAGCTGCTGAACTTGCCATCTCTGCAATGTTTGTGCTTTTTTCGGGATTATTTCATACAATTTAATACACCCATTACTTCGCCCACGGTTTAAGATTCCGTCGTTGTCGTTGAGAGAACAACCAGCGCTGTATTTCAGTTGTTTTCCTCTGTGAACATGCACTAATGCAGTGGTTCTCAACTCTAGTCCTCGGGACCCGCTGCTCTGCACATTTTGTATGTCTCCCTTATTTAACACACCTGAATCAGATCATCAGCTCGTTAAGAGAGACTCCATGAACTGAATTGAGTGTGTCAGATAAGAGAGACATACAAAATGTGCAGAGCAACGGGTCCCGAGGACTGGAGTTGAGAACCACTGCACTAATGGATGTCTGACAATTTCGTTGCTTTTTGGAGTTTTCAGATTTAAAAAAGGTCTATAGATATAAAGGCTCGTTTGTTCTGCTCTCACGGAACAGATAGATTATAATATGCTTATGTTATGTACCGTCAGATGAAATCCTGCAGGTGTCGGCGCTTTCTCCGTCATGCAATAAATCCTTGAATGAGCGCGGATTTCTAGCGCATTTACTTGAACTTCATAGGTAATATATGGTTTAACCCATTTGAGAGGCGGCCAAAATCAGAATTTAAAATGGACTGAATAAGCTCTCTACGAACTTGACGAGCGATGCCGCGCTGACGGAGACTATAAAGAGTGACTGACATGTAACTGTTATGCACATAAATCACTGTCACACACACTCTCTCAGAGTAATAGTTACTGCATCATACGTTTTCAACTAGCAGAATAGTACAGAATCACGATACACAGTCTCACTTGTAGCCATGTCTTTTAATAATATTTCGAAGGGCAAAAACAGCAACTTTTAATTGGCTTTTCATCATCAACTGTCACTTTAGCGCGAGGCCCTGTGCAGTCGCAGACTTGGTACTTTCCATAGGGTACTTTCAGTAGCATATAGCATTACCTCCCAAGCCTGAGCTAACTCGATCACGTCGAGCGGTGAGCGTGGTTTCAGATAGCCAGGCTCATCAGCTTCACACACGCCCCGCCTCTTTGCCCATTTTCTGTTATCCGGGAGTGACGCAAGGTGACGCGAGGCCAAGATGGCGACGGCCGACTCCGCCCACTTTATGCTTCAAAAATGCTCTTCAGAAACCTACGGGTGACGTCACGGACACTACGTCCATATTTTTTTTACAGTCTATGGTCAAAATACCATCAACACATGCTGTGTGTTGTTTTTTAACACATCTCTTTTAAGAGTGATTACCACTGCTAACTGGAGATTTTAAAGGGTTAGTTCACCCAAAAATGAAAATTCTGTCAGTAATTACTCACCCTCATGTTGCTCCAACCCCGTAAGACCTTCGTTCATCTTCAGAACACAAATTAAGATATTTTTGATTAAATCTGAGAGCTGATCACTCCCCATAGGCTTCTAAGGGACCGAAACTTGCTGGCCCAGAAAAGTTATCAAAGAGATCGTTAATATAGTCCAAGTGACTACAGTGGCTCAATCTTAAGTTTATCAAGCGACGAGAATACTTTTTGTGCGCAAAAATAAACAAAAATAACGACTTTATTCCACTATTCATTTCCTTCTCTCTGGGCCTCCAGTGAGTTCGCGTAGTGTTTTAGCGCAGCGCGTCTGTGTTGTGCGTCACACGCATCACACACATGATCAGCGTCGGCCAATAGTGAGCCTACGTGGTGACGTGCAACACAGACGCGCTGCGATAAAACACTACGCAAATTCACTGGAGGCCCAGAGAGAAGGAAATGAATAGTAGAATAAAGTCGTTATTTTTGTTTGTTTTTGCGCACAAAAAGTATTCTCGTCGCTTGATAAACTTAAGATTGAGCCACTGGAGTCACTTGGACTATATTTACGATCTCTTTAATAACTTTTCTGGGCCAGCAAGTTTCAGTCCCTTAGAAGCCTATGGAGGAGTGATCAAGCTATCAGATTTAATCAAAAATATCTTAATTTGTGTTCCGAAGATGAACGAAGGTCTTACGGGGTTGGAACAACATGAGGGTGAGTAATTACTGACAGAATTTTCATTTTTGGGTGAACTAACCCTTTAATAAATTTTGATTAACTTTCTTGCTTTTATTTCTAAAATTCAGTCTTTAATTATTTTCCCCCCAAATATGGGCAAATACATTAGGGGTGTAACAGTACACAAACATGACGGTTCGGTACGTACCTCGGTATTGAAGTATTCGGTACAGCAGGGGGGAGAAAACTAAACACAAAATTACTTATTGTTTCTTTTTCTTTTACAATAAACTGTTATTTTATTTTATTTTTTTTACAAATATGTACATGTGTTTAAATAAATTATATTATTTAAAAAATAATTACATTACTATAGTATTAAAGGTACCAATTAACAATTGAATTATATTAAATTGATGATATTTATTTTTAGATATAATAATCAACACTAAAAAACAAACAAAAACAAACAAAAAAACATGTAAATTGCACACAAGGCAGGTTTTCCATCAACTTCTAAATAGGCTATAATTACAGATGGTGGTCAACCAGAATGCCTATTACCGCCGCGCCAGCTGCCGCGGCGAAATTACCGCGGCGAAAATAAACCAGCCGCATTTCAAAGTCGTTCCCGAAATGACCGCCAGGTGGCGCAAAGGGACATTGTGCAAAACAGCAGCAATTGCCGTATTTTAAAATGTAAGTGGGTTAAATAATAGGCATATTTTTCATATAAATAGGCCTATTAGGCTACAACAGAATAGAACCAAAGATAGAATCAATTTTACAGCTGAAAAAATAGAATCAAAAGTTAAAAATAGAGACGATGTTAGGAGCAATGACGCTGAATATTTTTACTATTCTATTGAGGAATTAGATAAACGAAGAGCTCTCGTGAGCGATACAATTGCACAGTAATTTATAGTGATTTCAAAAGCAGTCCTTAAAAAAAAAAAAATTACATGGAGTAGTGTGGCATAATTTTTGAGAGATTACGCGGAACACGTTTTAGTTAAGATCCTGGTTTCAATGCCCTTAATGTATATAGGCTAGGCTTTAAAAAAAAATTCACAACGCGTTTTGAGATTGTTTTGAATTAAACATTGAAGTTTAAAATGTAGTGTTTTGGCACACCAGGCCGAGTGGCGTTACGCATTGTTCAAAAATCAGGTTTTATTCTGGCATGTTGAATTGGCGTTAATATTTTTTATTTTTATTTATTAGATTTAGATTTTAGGTTTTGTTAGATTTATTTTTCTCATAACAGCTAAAATAACTTAATATATGCCTTGTCTTCATATGATTTTTATCAATGAACTAGTGTTTTCTGACAGTGTCGACTGCAAAGATGAAGTTGACGATCGCCATATTTGTAGTGAACGCACCTAGAGAGAAATGCACAAAGACATAATCAGAGAGTAGCCTTTTTCTTTTTCGTTTTGAATTATTTCGTTTGAAGACATTTCAAGCTTTGTGTATTTGATGTATTTATCATGTCTGTGTGAGGCATACGCTGAGTTTCGTTAAATTAGGAGGATGAGATGCGCTCCAGCTGACGTGCAATGCAAGTGACCTCACGGGCGCCTCTATGATTAGTGTCTGTTTGCTTCTCTTACTTATTGAATCCAGACAATTGGGTGATGAAAAAATGATTAAAATTAAGATACAATTTATAGAAAACGAAATTAACTTTAAAAAAGGTTTTCTACTAAACAAAACTTAATGAAGTGGTCAAAATCATGTCTGACCCACTCCATATCCATCTCTCGATATAATGCATCTTATCTTACTCATGCTGTTCACTTTTCATATTCAACATAGATTGAAAAAACAACATTATAATATTTTAACAAATATGATACTAAATGAGATTATTTAATGTCTACAACAGTATAGTAGGCCTATAGACTCTATTTGTACAAATTGCTGCACATTAATGTAATTAAATGAAACCTTGTAACGAATTCACACTGTAGACTGTGTACAGTTGAGACACCTTAAATAACTTGCGTTCGCAGCAAGCACAAGTTGTGATTTTTGCTGTGCACTTGCATAGAAGTGTCAGCTGGGAAGGAAATATAGAGACCAGACCTCTTGGAACTTTA
Organism: Squalius cephalus; assembly: GCF_949319135.1. Taxonomy (NCBI): domain Eukaryota; kingdom Metazoa; phylum Chordata; class Actinopteri; order Cypriniformes; family Leuciscidae; genus Squalius; species Squalius cephalus. The sequence goes on from NC_137123.1 coordinate 11,599,749, forward strand.
ATTGAATACATAGCGATGGTAAAGCATACTGAAATTACATCCCTACAAATGTATTAGGCCCTACTGAAAATAAATGTATCGAATTTAAGCAAAGTAGCCTAAATGTTAAGACTGTAAGCCCTTTACTTTTTTACGTATTTTAATTGGTCACATATATGACATCTATGACACAAATTGTGTGATTTATGACACATTAGTGTGTTAAATATTTTAACACACTCACTGTGTTAAGAACAATAACACACTGGTTGAGTTAAAAGTAACACAAAATGTGTTGTCCTTAACTAGACACACAGGTGTGTTAAGATATAACACAGGTTGTGTTGTTTTTAACACACCCGTTTTAAGAGTGTAGCCTAAAGGACTCTCATAGCCGACTTTGGGTTAATTTAATTTGTAGAGGATTTTTTAACTCAAACATTAACACTGAAATAAATTAAACTAAATTATTGTAATTTTTTGGCACACCACGACGAGTGGCACTATGCATTGTTCTAAAGCCAGGTTTTATTCTGGCATGTTGAATTAGTGTTCAACAAATGCGGCGGCGCGTTCATTTGAATGAAGAGCGTTTCTCGCTCGTGTGAGCGAACACACACTGGAACGTTAGGCCGTATCGCAACGAGTGAATAGTGGCCGAGTGGTTGAACGTACGTTACGATCATTTAGATGACACGGGTTCGAATCCCGAACTAACTTGGACTACTGGTGTTTTTATATTAGCCTATTAATGCATTTTATAGTCTATTGTTGATGCAGAGAGATTTGTCTTCTAAAACATTTTTTTTTTGCCTATTTACAAAATAAAATCGCCATGCATTTCCATTTTACACTAAGGAACAAATATTATACAATGACTTTACTTCTGTAGCCTATAATAATTCATATATATGACGTTTAAACGACAAACAATAAAATCAGAACCAGTATTCTGTTGCGTTCATGGTTCCAGTGGCAGTAATGCATCCACGGCTTTTCAAAATGTCACAAAGCGTTTTGAGATTGTTTTGAATTAAATATTGAAGTTTATAATTTGTTTGGCACGATGAGTGGCAAACTCTTTGTTTTGTTTTGCAAACTCAGCTAGCCTGTGGGGGGTTTGGAGAAGGCAATACTTTGCTTTATCGTGGGGGTGCAGGACAGAGGTGTTAATGTTCCGTCTTTCATATGGAGAGTGTCGGAGCCAGCCTGATGAGCAGGCAAAGGCAAAATTCTTTTAAGGATTAATCTCAAAATCTCCAAAAGTCCATAGCCTATGTACAGTAGGCCCTATATCTTATTAAATTATATATTGTAGTTTTATTGATTGTATAGGTTTTCCACAAACAATTTAAATTTAGCAGATACAGAGCTCTTTTATTGGCGACCCACCTCGTTTTATTGTAAGGTGAATTCAGCAAGGCATGTTGTATCTTTGAAGGAACAAAAGCTATTTGTTACAGTTTTTTCTTTCATGATTTGTGTGGATGACACACAGCGACATATACAGTATTATCAGCTGTATGGTGTTTTTTACGCTGAAATGCTTAATTTCGAGAGAGACCCGCCGCGCGCAGTGAGGGAGACCAAACTTACTAAAAAAATATCCAGCGCGAGAGAGGCAAAGAAAAACGCCTGTTCTTAATTTATGTTGCTTTGAACTTTTTCCGTTTTGTACCGTTTTAATTTTTTAATTTAGCTGCAATTTCTTTGACAATAGAAATTTAAAATGTTGCAAGAATAGGCCTGTGTTTCTTATTTTGCATCACAAAGGGAATAAACTCTATCGATGCAACCCTGTTTAAATAAATAAACTGTCCCGACACTTTATTCATATCTTAAAATGTGCGATGGGTTTTCAAACTTAATTAATTTTCTTTTTCTTTTACATTTTCATTGTTTATTTTTTAATTGAAAGCAATACTGTATTGAAAGTATTTTTCTGATTTGTTCGATCTGTTTTGAAAAATGTCTTCCGTTGATATGGCCGGGTATCACTGTCAGTCATCTCAATCTCGTGAAAGATTCACACACACACAAAAAAATAATTTAGCAGATTAAAGACGAGCTTCATCATCTTCATTTTCTGGTGCAATCGGCTGACAGTCTTCCTTCATCAGATGTGTCGTCTTTGCAGCGGGAATGTAGCAAATTTATGTTGTAATGTAGCCTACAATTGATAATTAAACAAGATGATTGACTTTAATAAACAGATACATATTTAAGCATCAACAACACTGTCGGCTACACTGAGATTCGATCTCAGATCGTTTGAAGCTCCGAGAGGCTCTTGTTAATGCTTTGACCACAGAGCTACCGTCTGAATCGCCAACGTCTATTATTTTCTCTGTTTTAAAAGTTTGTAACATGTAAGGCTATATTTAGTTCTGAATATAACAAAGAATGCTTAAACCGACTACATCGGTTAGGAGCTGCAAGTCCTGAAAATGTTTTAATTTCACGGTAAATTATTTTAATTTATTTCACTGTTATGTTTCAGTTAATAAATCTACAAACACATTAAAATAACACGAAGAAAATGACAAGTAACCTATTGACATAGCCTTTCTAAATTATAGAAAAACTGGGCACACAATGTTAACGTGTGTCTACTTTGTTTAAATTTAATGAATTTGAATTCGTTTAACCACAATATTTATCTTGAATTTATCTGTGACCTCAGCTCAGATTACTGCCGCGGCAGATTAAGTCATAAAGAGAATAACTGACACTTTTCAAAGTCTGTGATTACAGCGCCACTCAGCGGTAAAAGGCAGCAAATACACATCCCAATTTTGCCGCCGCGGGAACGGCGGCGGTAAAAGTCTCATTCTGGTTGACCACCATCTGTATAAAGTTAATTTTCTACTCCAATTCATTTTTATCATTTACACAGTGGCTGTCATAACTTGTAGTCATGACAAATTTATTTAAGCATACATTAAATAATCAAAACATTACTTGTTGTGATGATACATCTTCTGATGCAACGCTAGGGCACATCATCAGTGATGTTCCTGATCTCATTGGGTGTTTCGGGTCTTTCGAAACATCAGACACCCTCCTTCAGGCGACCCAGCTGAGGTTGATCAGGCCTCAGCTTGTGCCCTAGCAGCATTTAACCACGGATCCGCTCTTTTAATCCAGAGCCACCTCGAAGCCTTCTCTGCAGCCTCTGTGCTATTGCTGATAGCCCTTCTCCTTCTCTCTCCTGTGATGCCGAGTGCAGTATAGGCCCCATAGAGGGACTTCCCTGCAAAGCCTCTGCACCCCACCTCCACATGTAAGCACCTTGCCTTCCAGCCTTGGTTGTGGCAGTCGTTGACGAGGCCATCATATTTCTCCCTCTTCCTCTCATAGGCTTCCTCCATTCGGTCTTCCCATGGCACGGTGAGCTCCAACATGATCAGGTTCTTTGTTGCCTCAGATACCAAGACAATGTCAGGTCTCAGGGTGGTCTTAACGATATCTTGGGGGAACTTAAGCTGTCTGCCCAAGTCAACTTTCAGCTGCCAATCCTGTGCAGTGTTCAGAATCCCTGCTGTTATCCTGGCAGATCTTTCTGGCCTTTCTCCGGCCCTGATGAAACTAATGGTTTGCTTGGAGGGCTTTGACCTCCGACAGCTGCTGATGCTAACCTTGATGCTCTATGCAATTGTTTCCAGCACCTGGTCATGCCGCCAGCGATATCGGCCTTCCCCCAAAGCTCTTGGGCAGCAGCTCAAGATGTGCTCAAGGGTTCCCTTTCTCTGGCACAGGGCACATGCTGGAGTATCGACCAGACCCCAGGTGTGCAGGTTGGATGGGCTGGGGAGGACGTCATAGACTGCCTGAACTAGGAACTTGATGCGGTGTGGCTCTGCCTGCCAGAGGTCTGTCCTCGTGATCTTCCTCTCCACAGCTTGTTCCCATCTTGTTCCCATCTTGTTACTAACAGGTTAAAAAAATATAATAAATATGCTTATACAGTGCATATATGAAATGCTTCTCTCTAGAGTTCATTTCTCTAGCGAACTAACCTGCTGTCGACACTAAATGCCTGCAGTAAATGTAATGCTATACGTGAGATATCATTCTCAAGCTTTTTTATTGATATCTTTCCACAGTTGAAACAGTGGTTGAGAGATCCATCAAATGTCTCTTCTTATTCTTCTGCGCTTTTTACTGGTATCAAACAGCGTTGCAATGCCGCGCGTCCTGGATTGTAGTTTGGATCGCCTGTAATGCAATGTATTCGTTGTGTGACTGCATGCACCGAGCCGTGACGTCCTTACTGTACGTTTGGGACGAATACATGTACCCAGGGGCGCTGCAAAGACCCCGCATTTTGAGGGGGCTCCTGAGGTCTAATAATTGAAACAATCAGAAATGTTAATATAAACACGCAGCAACATCTCTGCATCCCCCTCTAGTTACGCTGGCTATGCTTTTACCGCCTCGCCTCAGCCGACTTAATCAAACTGGCGCAGTGCTTATTCACAGTACTGTAGATAATGCATGATTTGATTTGTTAAACATGAAGAGGACTTCTCTGTCTGGCATGGCCGCTCACTCTAACCTTTAACTTAGATAAATGTGCGCTATTATTAGATTCATCTCAAAGTGTTTGTGCGAAGCTGAAGCTGAAGAATACCGCACTTTACTGCATGACATGGAGGCGCCGGCGTGATCACAAATTTGAACCGGAACTCAGCGAATACTTGCCTTACAGACATATATAGAAAAAAGCTTGAAATGTCTACTTTTAAACAAACCATTTCAAATCAAAACAAATGCTCTCTGTTTATGTAATCCGTATGAACGGTGCATTTCTCTCTATAGGCACGTTCACTGAGAATATGGCGAGTCAGCATCGTCAACTACATCTATGCAGCTGAAACAGACTCAGAAAACACTAGTTATTAATAAACAATTAAAATGTCATATCATATTTTTTTCCTGACACATTTATAATCATTACTTTTGCTGGTGTTTTTTGGCAAGCTTTATGCATGCGCTTGTATGTTGTATAATTATGTCTAGGTAACAAAGATATGTTAACAAAAAAATATTTTAGAAAGGCCTCATTAATTAATTTTGCCTGGGGCTTGACCTTAATATAGGCTCGCCTCTGCATGTACCGTCACACCCCTTATAAATATATATATATACACTGTTAGACCTTACCAGGTTTATTTACAGTAAAATATATACCTGTTTTATAACTTACAGTTTATTACTGTTAAAATACATTTTGTGGGTGTGTCTTTTTATCTTACACTGTTAACCCTTTCAACACCACAGGAAAATTCACACTACAAAGAGTAAAAGTAACATTGAGACAGTGTTGCAGTGAGATAATTAAGAGAATATGTAAGTGATTGTTGAGCATTAGTGATGAACACCTGCTGTTAACAAGCAGAATCACTGAAGGAAAGAGGAACACACGAACAGAAAATAGAGAAACACAAGACCTACAACTGACTTCCAGCCATTACACATTATTACACTTATTATTAACCAGTATGACTTTATTTCTGTCATACATCTACAGAAGTTGTTATTGAGATGTTTAATTGAAAATGTTTGGTGTGAAGTTACCATTATAGAGATCAGTGTTTGCTTTAGTTGAGATGCTGACCCTTGGCTTTTTAACATCAGTTTTTCTCTTGCTTGAACTGTGTTTTTGCAAACCACACTTGTGCACACACCCCTTCTGTGTATGCAGTTTGTTAAATTGATTATGATGAGAAAAATCCTCCTTTAGGCTGTTTATTCACTAATCTCATTCAGAGTTAAATTCTGTATCAAAAGTGTTACATTACCAATGCTGTTGAAACTACAGATGACTTACACTTATAATGACAATTTTCTTTAACACATCATGCACAACCAATGAAACAGAACTATACTGTCTTTCAGAAACATAGAGATATCAAAAATCAGCACGTCTCTCAACAATGGTGGCAATATTTTTTTTCTTATTCATACTGCAGTGCATGCTGGGAGTTTTATATTATCCAGTAACCCAGCATGTATTGCGACATGAAACTTTTGATTGTCACCATTGTTGAGATTCATGTGCTGATTGTTGATGTCTGTCTGTGTCTTAATCAAGCAGGAGTTTGAAGTGTATTAATGCACTATATTATTTCTATATTTTTCACAATAAATGTTAACAGAAGCATTGCTGGATTTTTTATTTCATGTTGTAGATTCACAGATGTATGATTAACAAATGTTAAATACCCATAAATTCAAAGCTTATGCACAGAAAGAAATCAGTGAATCAGACGTGTCCAGGATGATCACTGCATCATCACAACAGCCTACAACATCTGATCATCTTCCTCTTGACTTTGTTTTGCCAAAACAAATGTGTTTTATAAACTCACTGTTAAAACATCCAGAGAGAAATTTGCAATAAAAAGTCAAGAGCCCGACTAAAGCAAATACTGATCAACAACTAAATATCTGTTAATTCTCAACAAGAACTTTTGTACATGTATGAAAGAAATAATGTTAAACTGGTTTGTAAACTGGTTTCACACTCAGTGTTGCTGGAAGTCAATTGTAGTTTTTGTGTTTCTCTTTTTTCTGTTCTTGTTTCTCTGTCCTTCAGTGATTCTGCTTATCAGTTGTTCATCAGTGTCTCAATTCACTCACTTATTTACATTCACTTTGTCAAGGGGACTATATTAGTGAACTAATGTAGGGAATAGTGAATGAGGGTATATGGTGTGATTGGGAAAACAGAAAATATATATATATATATATATATTTATTTATTTATAAAATGGTTAGTTCCAATCCTTGATTCTGATTGGTCAATAGCTGTGCTTTATTCACGATAAAACATGGCTATGACCGCTTCAACCAATGGTTCTATGTATCACTACAACACCCCTAGCAACCACTCTTAGCAACACATGTGTGATCCCTATGGTGTGATCTCATTGATATTGTTCATTGAAGCTATAACGGTAGTGGAGTATTGTGAGAGATCGAGAAAGTGGGTGCATTCACAGTAGACATTGCATTTTCCTTCAGGTCAGTCCTATATTCATAATAAAATAATCCGTTTGAATGTCCTCTGCGATATCTTGTCCTTTTAACAGTTAACCGTTAAGGGGTTTTCCCGTGCCTATAACGTTAGTCATCTGTCAGTTGCGTCTTCCTTCTCCGTGAAAACAAGTTTGAGTCTTTTCAATATAAAAGTCTTCTCTACCGACTGACTCATTCATAAGCAGAGGTGGGAGTAAGTCACTAAATTCAAGTCTCAAGTCAAGTCCAAGTCTTAACATTGCAAGTCAAAGTCAAGCCAAGTCATTCTGTTGTAAGGGTCAAGTCAAATCAAGTCAAGTCAAGTCAAGTCATACTCTTTGTCAAGTCAAGTCAAGTCGCAACTTAGTCATCAAGTCATACCAAGTCACACACAGGCTCGTTTTACACATTTTTTAACTCTGGGACTTTTATTTCTTATTTAGACACAGAGGGCTGATGGGTAAAAAAAAAAAAAAAAAAAATTAACTTGTGTGTAATAAATAAAATATTGTTAAGAAGCACATTAAATGCTCTAAAATAAAAATAAATTAAATGAACACAAGTAAACAAGAATTAATAAAACTTTTCCCATCTTGTGCTAGCCCTACATAGTTATTTTGCTGTGATGTCCTCTATGAAAGTGTAAACGAAACAAAAACATTAAAAATGTCAATTTAATCAAATTAGGCCAACGTGAACACACTCAAAAAAAAAAAAAAAAAAAAAAATGTCTAAACGTAAGATTTATGTATTTAAATTGCATATATAATTTCCATCCATTACATAGTTTTAACATAAACCAATTAATAATCTGAATGTAATTCATATTTTTAAGTCATATATAAATGAAACAGATAAGATTTATGTAATTGTATTAATAAACTGAATGTGATTCATATATGTCAGTCATATGTAAATGAAACGGGTAAGATTTATGTAATAGTACACAGAAAAACGCCCATGTTAAATTAACACTTCTCAGTGTTCATATGTGTGCACACTACAGAGTTAAAGTACCATTGAAGCAGTGTTGAAGTTAATGAGAAAATTAAGTGGTGATTGAGCATTAATTATGAACACCTGCTGTTAACAAGCAGAATCACTGAAGAACAGAGAAACACAAGAACTACAACTGACTTCAGCCACAGTCTTAGATGAAATCAACTGAAGAGAAAAGAAGACATTAAATCTGTGAAGATCTCAGCAGAGGAGGATTAAACAACTCAAACAGCTTTACCAGCTTCACCTATTAGTAACCAGACTGACTTTATTTAATATCCGTTTTAATGAAATCAATAGTTGTATTTTAAAGTCACCATGATGGTGGTTAGCATTTGCTTTAGTTGGACTCTTGAACCTTGACTCTTTAATGTAAACTTTTCTTTGGTTGCTATACTTGTGTGTTTCTAAAGCACAATTGTTGTAGTTAAGAAAGCCATGAGATCAGATGATGTTGGTTGTTTATTGATGATGAAAACGTCATCATTATGTAATTTCCTTAATCCCTGATATTATGCAGTATCTAATGCTTTGATTATATAGGACTTGTGTTTTTAATATTGTTTTATTCATAATAGAAGTCATTTGATTTTATAGTATATCTAGCAGTGTTGTTTATCAAATACCTATTATTTAAAATAGGTTTTAAAAAAAATACTTGGTGCACAAAAACTTGAATCTATGGCATTACTTAGACAAACACAGACATCAAGAAACAGCATATGAATCTCAACAATGGTGACAATCAAACAAAGTATCCAGAAAATCCAGCTGCATAATGTATTAATGTCGCAATGAATGCTGGGAGATATGGGTGAGTTTTGATTGGTGGTACCCAGCATGCACTGCAGCATGAAACATTTCATTGATTGTCACCATTGTTGAGAGTCATACACTGATTCTTGAAGTAATAATGTAGAGAAAAAAAGATTAATGCACTAAATGTTATTTGACTATCAACATTGCTCTCATGCTGTAAATTAACATGGCTTCTATTATATAACAACATTACAAACACAACTCGTATATAATCAAAGCATTAGACACAGAATAAGATCAGAGATTCAAACAATTACATGATGATTAAACATCCAATATCACCTGATCTAATCTTCTCATGGCTTTTTTTGCCTCAACAAATGTGCTTTATATACACACAAATATAGCAGCCAAAGAAAATGTAATACTAAAAAGTTAAGGGTCAAGAGTCCAACTAAAGCAAATGCTAACCACCATCATGGTGACTTTAAAATACAATTGTTGATTTCATTAAAACGGATATTAAATCAAGTCAATCTGGTTAGTAATAGGTGAAGCTGGTAAAGCTGTTTGAGTTGTTTAATCCTCCTCTGCTGAGATCTTCACAGATTTAATGTCTTCTTTTCTCTTCAGTTGATTTCATCTAAGACTGTGGCTGAAGTCAGTTGTAGTTCTTGTGTTTCTCTGTTCTTCAGTGATTCTGCTTGTTAACAGCAGGTGTTCATAATTAATGCTCAATCACCACTTAATTATCTCATTAACTTCAACACTGCTTCAATGGTACTTTAACTCTGTAGTGTGCACACATATGAACACTGAGAAGTGTTCATTTAACGTGGGCGTTTTTCTGTGTACTATTACATAAATCTTACCTGTTTCATTTATATATGACTTAAAAATATGAATTACATTCAGATTATTAATTGGTTTATGTTAAAACTGTCACATCCATAACACCAACACAATGCCATGGTATTTAGTTGGTATTATGGATGTGACATTTTTGCGTGGAATTGCCCAGAGGACATCACAGCAAAATAACTATGTAGGGCTAGCACAAGATGGGAAAAGTTTTATTAATTCTTGTTTACTTGTTCATTTAATTTATTTTTATTTTAGAGCATTTAATGTGCTTCTTAACAATATTTTATTTATTACACACAAGTTATTTTTTTTTTTTTTTTTTTACCCATCAGCCCTCTGTGTCTAAATAAGAAATAAAAGTCCCAGAGTTAAAAAATGTGTAAAACAAGCCTGTGTGTGACTTGGTATGACTTGATGACTAGGTTGCGACTTGACTTGACTTGACAAAGAGTATGACTTGACTTGATTTGACTTGACCCTTACAACAGAATGACTTGGCTTGACTTTGACTTGCAATGTTAAGACTTGGACTTGACTTGAGACTTGAATTTAGTGACTTACTCCCACCTCTGTTCATAAGACAGTCTTTGCCGCCATTTATTGGCGAAATAATGTATGTAACTTCTGTTGCTGTTTACGGTCAGGGACTATTTTTTCCAGCGGAAGGAAGGCTTTTAGTGATTTTACTTCATGAAAGTTGCATTAATAAATATTTTTCGGCTTTAATATTTGTATTGTGTGGCAACCGTTTTATTAAAGCAATAAGGTACTCGAGGCAAGTGCTGTATCGACTAACAACGTGCCTAACAACGCCCTTCAGCCATTACTTATTCACGATACAGCACAGCCTCTCTTACCTTATTGCTTACGTATATTCCTGTAGGCTATTTTTGTTTTCTACGGTATATTACTGTTTTAATGGAAAATGGTATGATATTGTCAGAAATTGGCCTTTTTTACAGCAAGGGTGGTATATATATATATATATATATATATATATATATATATATATATATATACTTAAGCTGTGTAAAAGGCAGCAGGTTTAATTAATTTAATTAACAAAATATGTTTCCTCGTAATAGAGAGAGAGATGGAGAGGAAAAAATCTGTTCCACTGACAGACAAGATGCGGAGGAACAGCAAGGATGAACCTCCTGTTATGAGTATTATGCTGTTGGGCTCGACTGGATCAGGAAAGAGCGCTTCAGGAAACACCATCATAGGTGTTAGAAAAACATTTAAAGAAGATTTGTCTCCTGAGGCTGTGACCAGAACCTGTCAATCAGCACAAACAGAGCTGGATGGACAAACAATCACAGTGATCGACACTGTAGGACTCTCTGATACATCAGTGAAGATCACAGACGCTGAAACTCAAATAGAGCAGATGTTGCAGAGTACGTGTGATGGTGTTGATGTGTTTCTGCTGGTGATCAAACTGAGTGAGACATTCACAGAGAACAGTAAAGTTGTGAAATGGATCCAGAAAAAATTTGGAGCAAAGTTCTCAAATCACACAATAGTGCTCTTTACTCACGGAGATCAGTTACATGAGCCAATAGAAGATTATCTGGGAGAATGTGAAACACTGCGTTCAGTAGTTGATCAGTGTTCAGGAGGTTTTCATGTTTTTAACAACAAAGATGAAGATCGATCTCAGGTCACTGAGCTTCTGAAAAAGATTGAGTCACTGAGGAGAAAGAATGCATGCAAGAGATACACAGAACAGGACTATAAGGAGACTAAGAAAGCTCTTCTACTCAAGAAATGTGCAGTAGTAGGAGGAGGATTAGGAGCAGCAGTAGCAGCAGGAGGAGCAATGGGAGGATATGTAGGAGTAGGTGGAGCAGCAACAGGTGGAGCAGCAACAGGTGGCGCAGCAGCAGGAGGAGCAGCAGGAGGAGTAATGGCATCTATGATGGGAACTGCATTAACTGTTGGGAAAGTAGCAGTAATAGGAGCAGCAGGAGGAGCAGCAGTTCTGGCAGCAGCAGCAGTGGGTGCTGGAGTATATTTTTTGGCAAGAAAATATAGCTCTAAAGACAAAGATAAAAGTAAATAAAAGACTATCATTACAAAACATGTATATAACATTCTATAACATAGAACAAACTCATTTGAAATAAACACATTTACTTCCACATATGTGACCCTGGACCACAAAACCAGTCTTAAGTGTTTTTTTTTTTTTTAATTGAGATTTATACATCATCTGAAAGCTGAATACATAATCTTTCCATTGAAGTATGGTTTGTTAGGATAGGACAATATTTGGCCGAGATACAACTATTTGAAAATCTGGAATCTGAGGGTACAGAAAAATCTAAATATTGAGAAAATCGCCTTTAAAGTCGTCCATTTCTATTGGCAATAGTGCTGCATCCATTCACAAAAATAAATGTTTTATATATTTAATGTATGAAATTTACTAAATATCTTCATGGAACATGATCTTTACTTAATATCCTAATGATTTTTGGCATAAAAGAAAAATCTATAATTTTGACCCATACAATGTTTTGTTGGCTATTGCCACAAATATACCCGTGCAACATAAGACTGGTTTTGTTATCCAGGGTCACATATAGGCAGTCAATGCTTCAAAACAAGTAGTTTAACAGAAAAAAAAGCAAAAAAAATTCATGTACTACTAGACTATACTGATGTAATAGTCAGATTTTTTTTTAAAAGTTTTTAGCGTTGTAATATGTTTATTTACATGTCCCCATCCTTTTTACTTTTTTGTATCAACTTAAAGCCCTTTCACACTGAACACAAAATGATTGATTGCCTTCAGCTAATTCACATCTGCACGATAGGTGGCGCTGACCGAGAATACATTTTGCCTTGTATGTATCTTGTATGTTTCCCATTTGGCATTCTTTATTGTTATAAAAATATCCCGAGCCGCATAAAAACACACACAGAACATATATCGTCGTATTCATATTTTTATTTGGCTTCATGTTTCATCTGTATGTTTCTCTCAGCTCTAGAGCGAATGAGCTCTGACTCATAACAGACACGCACAGAAGAAAACAGCGCTCGCTCTACAGATCACATAATTCAGTGGAAAATGAATAGAAATGATCATCTGTAAAGAACATGTGAAAATAAATCTGTTCTCAGTCACCAATGATTAAAATAACTCAACATCCATTCTCTTCTCTCTTCCGGAATACTTTTCTTCTGTGTTTTTTCAAAACAGCGCCACCACTCATTTCTTCTAAAATGAGTCTTCTGAAAAACTCATAACGTGGCTTTATGTACTAAGCATCAGTCATTTTCTTTAACGATTTTCTATGGGAGGAAACCGCTTAACGTGTAATTAAACACATTGTGTTCATCTTCTGGGCTCATCTTCTTTTCTGTACATAGTTTACTTTATTATTATGATGTTTACTGAGTTTGGTCTTTTGCATAGAACAGAAACCATGTGCAGACGTTGATCTCTGTGCTGTTAACTTTCAGAACCTGTACAAATGATATGGTTTTTAATGTAAATGCTGGTGATTCTGTGCTCTTAGTTTAAGGATTATTTTTTTTTTTTAAGGTTGTAAACCTGACACCTGTTTCCTTTTGTTGTCCTTATTTAATTTTTAAAATTGTGTTTTTCACATTATTTGCCTTTTTTTATAATAAATGAAAAAATAATAAAGTACAATCATTTTTTTAATATTTATGTATGTTTTCATTTATGTTAAGATTTTAGATTGTGCACTTTGTTTCCTGTTATGTTCGTTTTTCATTTAATTATAGAAATATGTCATACAGGCACACAGAAACTCCCAGTGTTAAATGAACAGTAGCACTGTTTGCTAGTTTCAGACAGGACTGACACTGGTTATAATCAGGCTATCAGCTTGCGAATGTGAGGCACAATTTAACATGGACAAACATAGAACATAATACTCACCGTTTCACACCAAATAAACAAACCTATTTTAATAGCTCGATTAATCTGTTAATCACCCAAAAAAAAAATCAGATTTGGTTTGCAAATGTACATTGCTGAACTTAAGGCACGTGACAGTTTTACACATTTATACATAGTGAATGTCACACAGTTTGCTATAGTGATGGGGACGAGACCGCTTATGCTGAGTCCGAGTCAAGACCGAGTCTTTGAAGGGTCGAGTCCGAGTCGAGACCGAGTCCGTTGGTTTTCAAATTCAGTCGAGTCAGAGTCAAGACCGAGTCTTTGAAGGGTCGAGTCCGAGTCGAGACCGAGTCTTTGAAGGGTCGAGTCAGAGTCGAGACCGAGTCTTTGAAGGGTCGAGTCCGAGTCGAGACCGAGTCTGTTGGTTTTCAAATTCAGTCGAGTCAGAGTCAAGACCGAGTCTTTGAAGGGTCGAGTCCGAGTCGAGACCGAGTCTTTGAAGGGTCGAGTCCGAGTCGAGACCGAGTCCGTTGGTTTTCAAATTCAGTCGAGTCAGAGTCAAGACCGAGTCTTTGAAGGGTCGAGTCCGAGTCGAGACCGAGTCTTTGAAGGGTCGAGTCCGAGTCGAGACCGAGTCCGTTGGTTTTCAAATTCAGTCGAGTCAGAGTCAAGACCGAGTCTTTGAAGGGTCGAGTCCGAGTCGAGACCGAGTCTTTGAAGGGTCGAGTCCGAGTCAAGACCGAGTCTTTGAAGGGTCGAGTCCGAGTCGAGACCGAGTCTTTGAAGGGTCGAGTCCGAGTCAAGACCGAGTCTTTGAAGGGTCGAGTCCGAGTCGAGACCGAGTCCGTTGGTTTTCAAATTCAGTCGAGTCAGAGTCAAGACCGAGTCTTTGAAGGGTCGAGTCCGAGTCAAGACCGAGTCTTTGAAGGGTCGAGTCCGAGTCGAGACCGAGTCCGTTGGTTTTCAAATTCAGTCGAGTCCGAGTCAAGACCGAGTCTTTGAAGGGTCGAGTCCGAGTCGAGACCGAGTCTTTGAAGGGTCGAGTCCGAGTCGAGACCGAGTCCGTTGGTTTTCAAATTCAGTCGAGTCCGAGTCAAGACCGAGTCTTTGAAGGGTCGAGTCCGAGTCAAGACCGAGTCTTTGAAGGGTCGAGTCCGAGTCGAGACCGAGTCTTTGAAGGGTCGAGTCCGAGTCGAGACCGAGTCCGTTGGTTTTCAAATTCAGTCGAGTCCGAGTCAAGACCGAGTCTTTGAGGAAGCAAGTCCGAGTCGAGACCGAGTCTTTAGGAGTCGAGACCAAGACCATAAAAACATGTCAGTTTTCATATTCATGATTTAATATCTCCCCAGTTAATAATCAACAGTTAGGCCTACAGACTAAGCTAGATTGGGAATTGTTTAGAGGAGCAGTCTTAACGTCTTAATATGGACTATGCTTTTACTATCATTAAAAAAATCCCTACCACAGGCATCATCTTCTGCCTATTTTTCTAAACTGCTTCAACAGTGCTGCTCTGTCATCAACATGTTAAGCCCACCCTGACTTTTTTAATCATAGTTAGGACATGCAGAGCAAATTAAAATTTTTTAGTGGTATGTATTCTAGTGATGGGGACGAGACCGCCTATGCCGAGTCCGAGTCAAGACCGAGTCTTTGAATGAACAAGTCCGAGTCGAGTCCGAGAAAGCAGAAATCGGTCCGAGACCGGACTCGAGTACTACATCACTAGAAATGATTCTAATAAGGAATAGCCTAGTTGATTAAAAAATGAAAATTATGTCATCGTTTACTCCCTCATGTTGTTCAAAACCTGTATGACTTTATTTTTTCTTCTGTGAAACAATAGGCATTTTCTGAATGTTCAATCTGCATTTATATAATGTAATTTAACACTGGGGAAATCTTCTTAAACTGTGACATAAGATGAGACTGGACATCCGTAGGGTGGTTTGAGGTATACACTGTAAAACATTGTTAAGTTGTTAATGCAAATTGTTAAGCTACTGTTAAAGCAACATGCAGCATATCATCAATGTTTGTAGATCTTGTACATACTGTAAAAAAAGGAGAGCTGAATGGTAGAATAGGCTGTAAATTAACAGTACGCTACTGCCAAACACAGCTGTCAGTATTTTACCGTTATTATACAGCACAGTTGTTTTCAGTGTAGCTTTGCAGAAAAAAAGACTTGCTAGGAGTAGGGTTTTTGTGTAACATGTTTATGGAGAGAGTGTGATCTATTTCCAGGTTTTTACAATCAAAATACAACAGATGATCATCAATTCATACATCCAGCATGGCAATTTATAATTATCTGAACTCAGTCCAGCTATTCTCATTAAATCTGTATGTGAAAGATCTCAAAGAACAGAGTTAGACAAAGACTGCCATAAGAAGATCTGTGGCCAGTTGCATTAACTGCTCAGTCTTCCAAATTAGTCATCTGTACACACAGCAAAAACCCCACACTGTTAGAAAAATCTGTAGAAATTACAGTATTACTGGCAGCTACTTGCCAGTAACTTACTGTAGATTTAAATTGATGTTATTTACTGGCAACAATTTGTTCAAAATTAAATGAACATTAAACATTAACAAGTCTTTATCTTTACAGAATAAAACTAAAATAACATCCTCATGCAAAGCATTCTGGGAACCAAAATCTGAAGGAAAAAAAACAGAAAAAGGTTGATGAAGATTTCTGGTTCCCAGAATGCTTTGCATTATATTGTTATTTTATAATTTTATTCTTTAAAGACAAAGACTTGTTAATGTTTAATGTTCATTTAACTTTGAACAAACTGTTGCCAGTAAATAACATACATTTAAATCTACAGTAAGTTACTGGCAAACAGCTGCAAAACTACAGCAAATTTTTTACAGTGCAGTGTTAAATTAACTTTAAATTACGTTTATTTGACTCCACACTCAAGAGTGTTAAAATTAACTTTGAACTTTTTAAAGTTAATGAGATAATTAAGTGATTAATGGAGTGATGATTGCGCATTAGTGATGAACACTTGCTGTTAACAAGCAGAATCCCTGAAGGAAATAGTCACCATGATGGTGATCGTTTTTTGCTGTAGCTGTCCTTGACTTTTTAAACATCATTTTTAGTGCTGGCATTGCTAAAGCGTTCACGCATGCGATTAATTTGTGTCCAGTCCCAGCCAGCACAGCCATGTGGGGCCCAAATGGGTTTGACCTGGGCTATCTAACTGGGGCCCAGCCAGTTTTGTCCTCGGTTTCCATGTAGGCCCCACATGGGTTTGCCCAGATGAAATGAACACTGCTTAGTGTGCACAGTACAGGCTGTTAAATGTAACACTGAATCAGTGTTGGAGGTAATGAGATAATTAAGTGATTGAATAATGATTGTGCATTAATGATGAACACCTGCTGTTAACAAGCAGAATCACTGAAGGAAAGAGAAACACAAGAACTACTTCCAGCCACAACCTTGGATGAAATCAACTGAAGATAAAATACATTACATCTCTCAAGATCTGATTAAACAACTCCACAAACAGCATTACCAGCTTCACTTATTAGTAACCAGACTGACTTTATTTCTGTCAGACATCTAGAGAAGTTCTTATTGAGAATTAACAGAGGTTTAGATGTTGATTATTTATTTGAAAGTAAGTAGTTTGATTTGATGTTACCATTGTGGCGATCAGTGTGTGCTTTAGTCAGGCTCTTGACTTTTTAATATTAGTTAAAACACAGGCAGCTTTGTCTGTTTGTTATGGTGAGAACAGCAAGAGAAAAGATAATCAGATGCTGTAAGCTGATTGATGATAAGAATATAATCATCATGTAGTGGCTTAACTCACTGATATTATGTGTAAGATTTGTACGGGTAGTATGTTATTCATTTTGTTTTATTGTTGTGATTCTACAGCAAGAGATCCAGCAGAGTTTAGTCAGAACATCAAATGATTTTTAAAACCCCATTTACACGTGTTGGACTACTGAAAGTTCTACTTGCACACAGACATCAAGAATCAGCATATGAATCTCAACAATGGTGACATGCTTCATAGTGCAATGCATTCTGAGTGCATCATACAAAACTTATCCATGGCTCCCAGAATGCATTGCACCATGAAGCATGTCACCATTGTTGAGATTCATATGCTGATTCTTGATGTCTGTGTGTGAGTGAATCTCACAGGAGCCCAAAATATGTAAATGGCGTGTTAAAAATCGTTTGATGTTCTGATTAAATTCTATTTTTTTTTTTTTTGCTGTAGAATCACAACAATAAAACAAAATGAATAACATACTACCCGTATAAACCTCACACATAATCAATGAGCTAAGCCACTATATGATGATTATACTCTTATCATCAATCAGCTTACAGCATCTGATTATATTTTCCCTTGCTGTTCTCACCATAACAAACAGATACAGCTGCCTGAGAAAAACTAATGTTAAAAAGTCAAGAGCCTGACTAAAGCACACACTGATCGCCACAGTGGTAACATCAAATCAAACTATTACTTTCAAATAAGTAATCAACATCTAAACCTCTTCTTAATTCTTTTCTGTAGATGTCTGACAGAAATAAAGTCAGTCTGGTTAACAATAAGTGAAGCTGGTAATGCTGTTTGTGGAGTTGTTTAATCATATCTTGAGAGATGTAATGTATTTTATCTTCAGTTGATTTCATCCAAGGTTGTGGCTGGAAGTAGTTCTTGTGTTTCTCTTTCCTTCAGTGATTATGCTTGTTAACAGCAGGTGTTCATCATTAATGCACAATCATTATTCAATCACTTCATTATCTCATTACCTCCAACACTGATTAAGTGTTACATTTAACAGCCTGTACTGTGCACACTAAGCAGTGTTCATTTCATCTGGGCAAACCCATGTGGGGCCTACATGGAAACCGAGGACAAAACTGGCTGGGTCCCAGTTAGATAGCCCAGGTCAAACCCATTTGGGCCCCACATGGCTGTGCTGGCTGGGGTTTAACGTG
The DNA here is from genome assembly GCF_949319135.1 of Squalius cephalus. NCBI lineage: Eukaryota > Metazoa > Chordata > Actinopteri > Cypriniformes > Leuciscidae > Squalius > Squalius cephalus. The sequence continues at coordinate 11,618,243 of NC_137123.1, forward strand.
TTAAAATAGTTAACACAATTAACGCAGCATCTGTTTTTTCTGTCATCCTTTGATTAGTGTTACATTATGTGATCACGCTCTTATTCAAGCAAATGCTTTTAAACCATTCAGGCGCGACAAGACTAAAGAGGATGCGCTGCCTGGGAAAGACAGCACAGAAAGACGATTGCCAGTATCGTGTGCACAGACTGTGTGCCAGAATAGAGTTCTCTTCCGCGCTTAAATGAACAATAACACACACATTCATGGCAAAATGTCCGTTTTGTCGAGTATTCTCATAAGAGCAGTCTTAAATGAGTTAAATTAAGTCTTAAATGAACGTAAAGATTTGTGAGGGAATGAGGTGCGTATACTGAAAAAAATGTGGAGTGACATTTACTTAAAAAAAGCTAGGCAACTTTTTCCACACAGAAAGTGCTTGTAATCTTTACTCGGGCTATTTCAATTAGTAATTAATTGTAAAAGTAATTAAATTGAACAAATTATAATTGAGTAATAATTAATCAAATTAATTCCTTAAAAGTTAACCATTTAAAATGAGTAAAATTTACAAAATATCTTTTATTGCCAACATTGAAGACACCTGGTGTTAACAAGCAGAATCACTGAAGGAGAAAACCATAATTAAAGTCACCATTGTGGAGATCAGTGTGTGTTTTAGTTGGGCTCTTGACCTTAAATTATTAACTTTAAGTTTTGTTTGGCTGCTGTACATGAGTTATAACAGCCAGATGAACAAAGAGAAAAGGTGATTTGATGGTGTTGGTTGTGTTTTAACATAATCATTATTTCACAATCATTAGACCTGAATCACTGAACTCATATAGAGTCCAATTTAGTTAGATTAATTATATTAATTAACTATATTATTATATTAATTATATTATATTAAGTAAATGTCACTCCACATTTTTTTCAGTGTATGAGATCCACGTCTCTGTCAGCAGCGGCTGGTCTTTAAGTGACAGCGACCAATAAAGCTTTATGTCAGTAAAGTTCATCAAAGAACAAAGGTAACAGTGAAAATTACTCACTGCTCTTGAGTAAAGAACTTTTGTAGCTTTATTAAGGATTAGTCTATATTTAATCTATAATTTATGCCGTGCAGACTGTTTGAAAACTTTATTAAATTTTTGTATATTTCACAGGCCACAAGTAAATGTGACATTTATTATGAGTTTATGTGAGGATTGTTTTAAGTTCACTTAAATTAAAAGTTTTTTTTGATGTTTAAAATTGTGTGTGTGTGTGTGGGGGGGGGGGGTATAATTTTTATCAAGACATCATAGCTGTATTAAAAAATTTTAAATGTACTGTCTTAATGTTGTTTCTACATTAATTTGGAGATTATCTGTGACATTATTACATTATAAAATGTATTAAAAACTTATGAAAACTTAAGTGTTTTTAATTGCGATTAATCATGATTAATCACAGAAAACATTTGTGATTAATCTAGTTCATTTTTTAATCGATTGACAGCACTAATCATTTTATATTCTGGCTGCTTTAACTGGCTTAAAACTGGCTTAAATTTCTTCAAGTGTCAATTATGTTTTGATAGTAATATAATCATCATGAAGTGATCTGATGAACTGATAACATTCTGAGCCCAATCTCTGATTTTATGGGTGATCTGATTTTACATCATTGATTTTCAGCAGCCTTGTGATACAGAATGAGATTCTGCACAAAAATCGTGTATGTCTTAATGACAAAGAGACTCGAACCTTTTTGATCAAAATAACATATAAAAATATGTCTAATTATATTGAATGCCAGATCTTATACTGCAGAATAACCAGGCTGCTGTACTCAATAAGGTTAATCTAACCCAGAGATTAGGCTCTAAATGAGATCTCTGATTCACAGATTCACAATGTAATGATTATTGCAAATCACACTGAAATGGTGACTTTACTTTTGCTGTGTATATATATAATAACTTCATCATAACTTAAATTCACTAACTGCAAGTTGAACAGTTCTTAAAACACAGTCTTAACATAGAGACTATGTTTATGCAACTGGCCACTGGCTTTTTTCGTTTAATCATAATAACGAGCTATAGTCCCTGTTTTTCTTTTGTTATTGTTGCTGCTGCTTTTGCCGCTTCTATTGCTGCTCTTATTGCTCCTGTTGCTGCTTTTGCTACTATTCTTGCTGCTCCTCCTACTAATCCTGCTCCTCCTATTGCTGCTCCTATTTCTTCTGCTTCTACTGCGGCTATTGCTGCTGTTCCTCCTCCTGCTGTTGCTACTGCTACTGCTCCTCCTCCTATTACTGTAAGTGTGTTTTTTCCACACTCTTGTAAGTTTTGTTTCAAAACCTCCCATGAAATCTTTATCTGGGCTTGTTTATACATCTCATTGGTGTAGTGTTGTCCTCCATTCTCATCCACAATCTTCTCAATCTTCTCCAGCAGTTCAGTGACCTGATCACAGTTCTCCGGCATTCTGTTGTTGAATGAGTGAAATCTGCCTCCACACTCATTCACAACAGACTGTAGATCTTTACTTTCTCTGATATACTCTTCTAATGATTTATCCTCCAGTGCATCAGCATGAGTGAACAGAATGATGGTGTAACGTGCAGCTTCTTCTCCAAAGTTCTCCTGAATCCATTTGACTGTGTTTTTCTCCTCATCTGTGAATCTCACACCCAGTCTGATGACCAGCAGAAACACATGAGGACCAGGAGCAGACATCTCAACACACTTCACGATTTCAGTCTTCATTTCCTCTTCTGGCATTGTCGTATCAAACAGGCCTGGAGTGTCGATGACTGTGATGGTCCAGTTGCCCTGCATTACTTCTTGTCTCTCACAGGTTTTAGTAACAGACCCTGGTGAAGCAGACTTCTTAAAATGATCTGGACCCAGGATGGTGTTTCCAGTTGAACTCTTTCCTCTTTCTTTCCCAACCGCTTCGCGTCGTGACCGCATTACCACCTCGGGTGTGCATTATTTTTCTACACAGCAAAAAGTCCAGTGTTAAATTAACTCTCCTGGGAGTTTATATGGCTCCAGAGTCAGTAGCCGCGTTTCCATTACCCTTCAAATTGCGCAAATTGAAATTGCGAATTGAAAATACGCTTAATGGAAACACGTCAATTTCGCAAAAACTCCCATTTATCGCAAAAAAGTTTTTACGCTCTCATGAGGTGGTTTTTCAGGCAATTCGAAAAAGGAATATTTCGCAAAACTGCAATGGAAACAGTTTTTGCGCATTTACAGTCACCTGACTTAGAAGACGCAGTGTGTTTGAAGTCCATGTATAGCTACGCAAATAATAATAATTTTATATTATTTTATTATAACATTTAATAGGCTATATTTAGAAGACGCTTTTATGCAAAAAAGGAACAAAGCTGAGCGTGGAGCGCGCACTGTATGGCACGGAGGCGCGATCGCGAACACTTGCATTTTCCTATCAACAGTGGAAACAACTTAAAATACTCTATCATTTCTGGTCAGACAGAAAATAATAATACATTATTCTCAACCACTTTTATTTGTGTAAACTCACAATAACAAGAAAACGCTGTGCTTTTGTCAAATAAAAGAAAACAATCAGCACTTTCATGATCTCCGTAAACTGGAGCGCGAGAACTGAAACAAAATATAGCCTATGTAGGCTAAAGCTTGAAATGTCCACTTTAAAACGAACAAATTCGAATCGAAAGCTAATACCTTCTGATTATGTAGGCTAATCCGTATGAAAGTTGCATTTCTCTCTAAAAGCGCATCTGCTTAACAGCGGAGATGGAGATGTGATTTTAGCCGACACTTAGAAAACAATAGTTTATTAATTATATTAATGGCTCTTCTCATTCAGCACTGCGGGAAAGACATCAATTCCAGTTTCTAATTTGGCCTTAGAAAACCAGTAAAATCGACATGTTTTCCATATTAATTTTGTGAATATTTTAAATGTTTTATAAAGGGGCAAAAAGTCATAAACAAAGCGCAGCAGTTGGTGTAGCCAGTTCAAATTAAAATTTTGGTGTTCAACTTTGCGTTTTAAAAAGACAACAACCGTTAATTTTTCGTTTTTCAATTAGGGGTTAAAAAAGGAAAAACAAATAGATACAAAAGTAGCCTACATGGATCGTTTGGACAGAATACAGAATTCTTTATTAAATTCATAAAAGAAACAATAATTAGCCTATAGGAATACTGGATTCTAAATCTCAAAGAAATGCCACAATCAAATCCTCGGAGCAGAAATGAGGGCGAAACACCCAGAAACTCCTTATATGTGTCGTTCGGGGGTCTTTCCCTGTTATTAATGCTTGAATAACACGCCATGTCTCCTTCCATTAATAATAATAATAATAATGTCTAATGCGGTGGCTGTGATATTATAACCAACGTCCGTTGCCGTGATTTTTGGAATGACTTATCGCGAGAGAAAAAAATACGTTTTAGTCGCATAACATCGGTTAATGGAAACGCCGTCATTTCGCAATAGTTTTTTATCGATATTTAGATAATAGCGCAAAACATTTGCGCAAATCTGTAATGGAAACGCGGCTAGTGTTAAAATATGAGTGTTAAATTAACACTCAAGAGTGTTAAAGGTAATGAGCTCATTAAGTGATTCATTGAGTGATAATTGACCAATATTGAAGACACCTGATGTTAACAAGCAGAATCACCAAAGGAGAAAATCTAATTTTTTAAGACACCATTATGATGATCAGTGTTTGCTTTAGTTGGGCTCTTGACCCATAAAGCTTTAACTTTAAATTTTGTTTGGCTGTTGTATCTGAGTTATAACTCTCAGATGAACAAAGAGAAAAGGTGATCAGGTGGTGTTGGTTATGATTTGATAATCATAATTTGACCTGAATATCAACTCTCATTTAGAGAGTCAGATTTACCTTGTTGATTACAGCAGCCTGTGATTCTACAGCAAATGATTTTTATCATTATCAATATGATCCAAAATATTTCTTAAAAATTGTTCTGATAAAAATACTTAGAAAATTACTTGATTTGGACACACTGACATCAATAATCAGCCTGTGAATCTCAACAATGGTGACAATAATAAAGCATGTTGCAGTGCATTCTGGGTGCCACCAATCAAAACTCATTCATGGCTCCCATCATGCATTGTGGTATGAATAAATTATGATCTGAATTGTCTTTGTAATTTCCTTTTCCGAATTGAATATTCTGTTTGTCACCATTGTTGAGATTCATACACTGATTCTTGATGTCTGTGTGCGCCTAAAATAAATATTTGTTTTATCAGATCAACTTTTAAGAAATCCTTTAGACTAGTTAGAAAAAAAGATCTTATGCTGTAGAATCACAGTGATGCTGTAATCAACAATATACAGTCAGAGATTAGACTCTATATGAGATCAGTGATTCAGGAGAAATTATGATTATGTCAAAACATAACCAACAAAACCTGATCAACTTTCTCTTTGTTCATCTGGCAGTTATAACTCAGGTACAACAGCCAAAGTTAATCTAATGTTTACAGTTTATGGGTCTAGAGCCCAACTAAAGCAAACACTGATCTCCATAACGGTGTCTTAAAAAATTAGATTTTCTCCTTTGGTGATTCTGCTTGCTAACATCAGGTGTCTTCAATAATGGTCAATCATCACTCAATTAATCACTTAATTATCTCATTAACTTTAACACTCTTGAGTGTTAATTTAACACTCATATTTTAACACTGACTCTGGAGCCATATAAACTCCCAGGAGAGTTAATTTAACACTGGACTTTTTGCTGTGTAATAATTCAACGGCCTGTCGTCAATTATTCCTTACATAATTTATTTATGTTTTGTTTGTTTTTGTGTGTCCAACAGTTAGGCTAGGGTGAATATTTAAAACATTTACATTTTTCCAAAGCGACTTACATTGCATATTAAGGTATACATTTTACATTCTTATCAGATAATTTAGGTGCATTTTCATATTGCAATGGAATATATTAGATGCATTTTTATCAAGCTTGTATATTTAAGTTCAGTAATTTCACTTAAATGATAATTAATAGGTAATCTTCACTGCCATTTAAGTGAAATTATTGAATTTAAATATACGAGCATCTGAACTCTTCATATATATATATAAGCAAATGTGTGTTCAGTGCAAATAAACTTGCTGCCTAGTGTTTTATTAATAAAGTAACAGATTATGTGGTTTTTTTATTGTTTTTAATTTTTATTTTATAACTGTTGGTCCATTAAGCCTCATTAAGCGTTTTCTTGGGTTTCGAGGAAAACGTACAATTAAACGCGTTGCGTTCATATTCTGTGCTCAATTTTTTTCTGTATAGGCTATGCTTTATGGTGTTTCCTGTTTGGTCTTTTAATACCACTGTCTCAATTAAACGCGTTGCGTTCATATTCTGTAAAACTATTCCAGTAAAACTAATGATATTTCATAAAAATATTTTCCAAGCGTTTTAAAAAATAGCTGATACATATGCATACAAATGTTTGCATTGTGGCTGGCGTTGTTCATTGGTGAGGCATCGACCAATAAAATGACTTCATTCCGACCCCAGCCCCGCCCCCGACTCTGCTCTCTCAAGTCTGCATTTACAAGTGCACGAGTGAGTTTTGCTACAGGCATATCGCAAAAAGAGTAGCAAAAGTCAAAGCGCTAGGATTTGAAGTTGTACTGCCAGATATGAGAGGTTGTGAGTGCCGACTTGTGGTTGTACAACGAAACTGAACTAAAGCACAAAGATAAATGTGTAGTACACAATTGTGCCTGTCATTTTGTTTATGTAAATGACACTTTACACATTTGTAACTATTAATCTGCAACTTCGAATTCAAAACACAGGTGTTCTGAGTATTGTCTGTGTGTGCAAATCGATAGATGCAGCTTTTCACATCAGAGCTGCAAGTATAAATTTCAACTTACAAATACAAATATTAATTTTACAAGTTCTCACATTCAAATTAGCAAGCTCTCGAGTTTTGCTACTGTTTTACCTTCATACATCATCAACATTAACCCTCTGTGATCGACAAACGCGCAGGCGCGCTTTGCTTGATTTTTTTCACATAGCAGCATCTTACAGACTTAAGAAATATGAAAAAAAACTGTAAAATGTCTACTTTATGTGTCCACTTACAATAAAAAAAACATTATGCTTTTGTAAAATAAGGAAAATAAACAGGGTGTGCTTTCTGCCTCTTCATCACCGTGAACTTTATTTCTGAAGCACATCTCTAAACTTAAACAAAACTCAGCAAATAGTCACCCAGGCATGAGCTATATATATATCTTTATAACCATTTAAGTGTCTACTTTTAAATGATCTAATTCAAAACGAAAACAAATATTCTCAGTTTATGTAATCTGTATGAAAAGGGAGAGATGACCTGCCAACATTGAAATAATTTTTTGTGTTTACAGACACTAGTCCATATTGCGATTAGAACAAAGCACTTAAGAATAAAGAACTTACTATTCACAATCCGTTGCTCCTCGAAGTGAACCTAAACCAGCACTTCTGAGATAAATTTCCCAGGATTATCATTACAATAGTATGATTCCTCACAGCGTAGCAAGATGACGTACACAACAAAATCCCCAGTGTTAAATTAACACTGCTCAGTGTTTATATAATTCACACACTGTAAAAATGAATACGCTATATCTACTCAATAAAATTGAGGCAACAGATTACAAGCAATATTATTAATTAAATTTAACAAATTAGAATTGAGTAATATTGAATCAAATGAATTCCTTAAAAGTTAACCATTTAAAATCAGTAAAATTTACAAAAAAAAAAAAAAAATGTAAACAAAAATATCTGAATAACAGACAGACGTCAATGATGAATTAATAACTCTTTGTTTTTTATTGCCAACATTGAAGACACCTGATGTTAACAAGCAGAATCACTGAAGGAGAAAACCGTAATTTTAAGTCACCATTATGGAGATCAGTGTTTGATTTAGTTGGGCTCTTGACCCTTAAATCATTAACTTTAGAAATAGTTTGGCTGCTGTAACTGAGTTATAATTGTCTGATGAAAAAAGAGAAAATGTGATCTGGTGGTGTTGGTTATGTTTTAACATAATTTATTTAACTGAATCACTGAACTCATTTAGAGCCTATTATCTGAGTTAAATTTACTTTATTATTTATTATTATTTTATTAACGGCGGTCAAACCGGATGTGCTTTTATCCTTTCCTGGTCGTGACGTCACCTGCCCATGACGTTCACTCTCGCCATTGGACTAGTTGACACATGCTTCATGCTTCACAACTCACACTAAAACCGGCTTGCTGTGTGTGACCCAGATACGGCCCATGAGACCTTTGCTGCTGCCGGAACTGAACCATTAGTGCCATAGCTGGCCCAGATGAGGCCAGGATATGTATGTTATCTGGGTCTGGATTTAGTCTGTCTCAGTTTTTTCTGTTTTTTTGTTTCGCAAATAAATTTATAGAAACTTAAACTGTGTAATGAAGCAGCAGGTTTTTGTCATTTAATTAACAAAATGTGACCCCGCCTGTGAAACCCCGGCTAAAGGGGGTAAATATTTTAAGCACTGCTTATTTGTTTTGTAGCTCAGTATTCTGCCAATACTATTAAACTTATTTTAAGGACATTTTTGGCCTGCTACGTGTTATTTGCTGAATGGTAATGCGTTGTTTTGACATCTGACACGGCGACACCGAAGTATGTTCAGGAACGGAAAGCTGCAGCTAGGATCTTATTTTGTGTTCAGCAGAAGAAAGAAACTCATACAGGTTTGGAACAACATCAGAGTGAGTAAATGATGACAGAATTGTAGTTTTTGACATTTTATTTATTTATTTATTTATTTACTCCAGATTTATTCAATGTTATACCTTGGGCCAGTAAGAGAATGATAATTTCAGCGAATGAGAAATTTGATGTTATTTAATTGATATATTATTGACATTTTTTCACTGATATTACATTTTAGCCAACTAATAAAGTTATACAAATCATACAACTTATACAAACCACTGAATTGACATGGTAATTGTTGCTACGATAAAGCTCTTGTGGCACCCCCATTCGTTTCAATGTTTTTATGCTTTTAGGACATGCACATCATAATAAATAGACCTATTTTACACAACTTTAAGAATTTTTCCACTGATGTGTCATATATCAATAAAAAGGGGAGAATCTCAGCTTTAATGTGTTATATGGTACATATGCAGGATAACTATGGATCAAATGTGTTGCAGTTTTAACAAATAACCTATTTTTAAATTGGAATTTCTCAAAAATATGATTTTCTGAGCCCGAATTTTAGCAAATGTTTGACATGGCCCTACTCAGTCAATATTCAGGAAATTCAGGATCAGGAAAGAGCGCTTCAGGAAACACCATCATAGGAATTAGAGAAACATTTAAAGAAGATTTGTCTCCTGAGGCTGTGACCAGAACCTGTAAATCAGCACAAACAGAGCTGGATGGACAAACAATCACAGTGATCGACACTGTAGGACTCTCTGATACATCAGTGAAGATTAAAAATGCTGAATCTTAAATAGAGAAGATGCTTGGTCTTCATAGTGTTGATGTGTTTCTGCTGGTGATCAAACTGGGTGAGACATTCACAGAGAACAGTAAAGTTGTGAAATGGATCCAGGATCATTTTGGATCAAAGTTCTCAAATCACACAATAGTGCTCTTAACTCACGGAGATCAGTTACATGAGCCATCTGAATAAATGTGAAACACTGCGGTCAGTAGTTGATCAGTGTTCAGGAGGTTTTCATGTTTTTAACAACAAAGATGACTAACTTTATTTCTGTCACACATCTACAGAAGTTCTTGTTGAGAATTAACAGAGGTTTAGATGTTGATGTCTTATTGAAAATGTTTAGTTTGAGGTCAGCATCATGGAGATCAGTGTTTGCTTTAGTTGGGCTCTTGACCCTTGACTTTCATTAAGCTTGTGCTTTATAAGCAATTGCAGGAGTTTATGGAGAACATTTCTGCATTGATAAAGCAGATCAACATTTATGTTTTAATAACAGACAAATGACTGCTTTTTTGTAATTAATGACTCAAGGAATTGAAACACTATTCAATAATATGAAACTCAACAAATGAAAAAGATGATTTGTAACAATATTATTTGTGTTTCAGATGCTGAATGTTGATTTCTGTGAGTATGTATATGTAAAAAACTGTAATTGTTAAAGGGGACATATCATGCTAAATCCACTTTTTTAGCCCTTAAATGCATTTTGTTGTATATTTGGAGTGTTTAGAAGTATAGAAAATTTGAAATTAGTCTCTTCAGGTGTTTCGTTGATATCTTTATATTATGTTTTGGCCTTATTTTTAAACCTGTTCTGATTTTTCTATTCTCTATGACGTTTTGTGAACAATTACGTCACAGTATTTGCAGCGGAACTGCCAAATAAGGACATTGACTTCCAGCCCAACACTTCGAGCAATCCGCCATTTTTATTTCTCGCTACAATTTTGTAGTCCAAGCTCAAAGATGCAGAAGTTACGAGAGGGTAAGTCAAAATGTTCGGTTGTTGGATGTAGTAACCCACACGCTTCATTACACCGTCTCCCAGCATCAGAACCTCTTCGAAGTGCCTGGTTGAGTTTTATAACAAAATAAATCGACACGTGGTAAAAGGTCGGAAGACCAAAGTATCATGTGGAGCATTCGGAGATATTTTTTTCCTGAATTACCGTGTGAATTGTGCTAAATAAGTTGCCTTATCTTTTCTGAAAAGCGTTCCGGGCATTAAGCTGACATAAAACAACACTTTAATAAAACAAAAAAAACTATCCAATGATGAAATGTTTTCTGTGTTGACACAAATCTTGGATGTCCAAAAGTTTCTGTGCCGCTAGATAATCATATCTCTGCTATCAAACTACAAAAATGGCCGAACGGGGTGGAGTTGAACCGAGTGTCACCTCTGCAACCTGGAGAGGGGGCGGGGTATGACGTGTCTCATTTGCATTTAAAAAGACCGCACCAAAACGAGTTGCTCTCAGACGCACATCAGTAAAGGGGTAGAAAAGGGGCCTGTAGAGCTATAATAATGAGGAATTCAAACCCAGGCATTGCAGTTCCGCACAAATGTATGATTTATATGTAAAAAGGAACGATTTAAAAGCGTGATATGTCTCCTTTAAGGTTCTGTTTAAAACTTGTCTCGAGTCTTTTATACACTCACGGAAATCAACATTCGGTATATATGAAACACAACAATGATGACATTCTTCATGCCAGCATACAAAACACATTCATGGCTCCCAGCATGCATTGTGGCATGAATAAATTATGCAGCTGAATTATTTTTGATTGTCACCATTGTTGAGGTTTTTATGACGAGTGCTGATGTCTAAGTGTGTCATTTTTAACTTTTAAATAGTTTTGGACAATCTAACACAAATGTTCTTTTTCAATTTAGTTCATTACCTTTTTCTCAAAACATATTGATGTATCAAAACTACAGTGAAATCAACTGTTTAATTGCAGTCCTTTGTCTGTTATTTATTTAAAACAGACATGCCAGTCTTCATGAACACCAGCAATTGCTGATAAAGCACAAACTTAATGGAAGTCAAGGGTCAAGATCCCAACTAAAGCAAACACTGATCTCCATGATGGTGAGCTCAAACTAAACATTTTCAATAAGACATCAACATCTAAACCTCTGTTAATTCTCAATAAGAGCTTCTGTAGACGTGTGACAGAAATAAAGTCAGTCTGGTTAGTAATAAGTGAAGCTGGTAATGCTGTTTGTGGAGTTGTTTCATCAGATCTTCAGAGAGTTAATGTCTTTTATCTTCAGTTCATCTAAGGCTGTGTCTGAATAAAGTTGTAGTTTGTGTTCTTATTACTCTTTTGAAATATGATTGAAAGAATGTTTCAGGAACATCACACTAACCTTTAAATAACATTCTAGTAACATTAAGGAAACTGGACATTTTTATGTTCTTGGAATGTTAGAAATCAACGTTCCTATAATGTTGATGTCCTATAATGTCCTATAATGAAAATTAAGTTGAAAGAACGTTTGAGGAACATTAAACCTTTTAAAACACGTTCCTCTAACATCAAGAAGACTGGACATTTTTCACATTCCCAGAACCAACACTGAATATTTGGAGAACGTTCTTATAACAAAACTCTTTTAGCTGGGAAGTTAGGAACAATAACTATGGGACAGGCTATAACACTTTCTAAATGTGGAAAACAGACGTTTGTGTGTGTAAATAGTGCCCTCATGTGTAGATAACTATATGAAAAACCCATCAAATTACCTCACCTCAGTTGTTTCTTCTGAAACAATCCATCTCATGTGGTCAACAAATTATGAAGACTGTATAATATCTTTAGCAACAGTGTGAAAGTGAATAGCACTAACAGACACAATACGGATATAAACATAGAAATCTATCGGTTCAATATGCGTCACATGACTAAACATGCCTCATCTTTTTCAAAAAGCTCAGTTTCACTGGACAAAAACGCTGTCTCAGTGTTGAAGGACATAACTCAACAAAGAGAGATAGCGGAGGAGAAACTTTTTGCATGATTACATTCTATATTAGACACAACAAGGAACATAACTTTCAAACATGACATGAACCCTAAGAAAATTAACCGCAAGTTAAAGGGATAGTTCACTTTGAAATTAAATTTTGGTATGTTTTAGCTTACCTGAAGGGCATCCAAGATGTAGGTGTCTTTTTTTCCGCAGTAGTTTCAATTTTGATATTTTTAGGTCAAACCGTTCTTGTCTGTCAGTCCTATAATGCAGGTCTATGGTCACGGTCTCAAAGAGCATGCACAGAGAAGTCCAAATTAAACAATTCCCCATCGTCCAAATTAAACAATTCCCCATCGTAAGTACACAGTGATGGCCTAAGACACGAAACGAGTGGTTTGTGTGAGAAAACGAACAGTATTTATTTGACGCAGTATTGAACACAGCAAAATCCCCAGTGTTAAATTAACACTGCTCAGAGTTTATATGAGTCCACACTCAGAGTGTTATAATTAACACTGAAGCAGTGTTAAAGTTAATGAGATAATTAAGTGATTAATTGTGTGATGATTGACCATTATTGAAGACATCTGATGTTAATAAGAAGAATCACTGAAGGAGAAAATTATTTTTTTAAATGGTCACCATTATGGTGATTGGTGTTTAGTTTAGTTGGGCTCTTGACCCTTACTTTTTTAACTTTAGATTTTGTTTGGCTGCTCTAATTCAGTTGTAACAGCCAGATTAACAAAGAGAAAAGGTGATCTGAAGGTGTTGGTTGTGTTTTAACATAATAATTAACTGGCCTGAATCACTGAACTCATTAAGAGCATAATTTCTGAATTAAGTTTACCTTATGGATTATAGCAGCACTGTCCTTGTAGGGCATGCCATTTTTAGCCTTGTCAATGAAATCCAAATGATCAAATCAATTACAAAAAAAAAAAAAAATTCTTAAAATTATTTTGTGCAGGCACACACAGACATTAAGAATTTGCGTATGAATCTCAACAATGGTGACAAACAGATCAACTCTGAACATAATCTCATTATTTATTCATGCAGCAATGCATGATGGGAGCCATTAATGAGTTTTGATTGGTGGAACCCAGAATGCACTGCAACATGCTTTATAATTGTCACCATTGTTGAGAAACACAGGCTGATTTATGATGTCTGTGTCTACAAACAATATAAAGTTTTATGTATATGAACAAGTTTTAAGAGATTATTTGGATTACATTGTAAAAGTAGAATCCTTTTCAAGGACAGTGCTGTTATAATTACTAAAGTAAAATCTAACTCATAAATTGGGTTCTATATGAGTTCAGTGATTCAGGTTAATTGGTTGTGACATAATGATTATGTTAAAACACAACCAACACCATCATATCACAGTTTCTCTTCGTTCTGGCTGTTATAACTCAGGCACAGCAGCCGAACAAAATCTAAAGTCAATGATGTAAGGGTCTAGAGCCCAACTAAAGCAAACACTGATCATCATAATGGTAACATACCAATTACGATTTTCTCCTTCAGTGATTCTGCTTGTTAACATCAGGTGTCTTGAATAATGCTCAATCATCACACAATTAATCACTTAATTATCTCATTAACTTTAACACTGCTTCAGTGTTACTTATAACACCTTGAGTGTGGACTCATATAAACTCTGAGAGTGTTAATTTAACACTGGGGATTTTGCTGTGAACAGACGTGGTTGTTTTATAAGAGGTAAAAACGATATAAATACTGTTCGTTTTCTCACACAAACCACTCGTTTCGTGTCTTAGGCCATCAATGTGTACTTACGATGGGGAATTGTTTAATTTGGACGATGGGGAATTGATTTAATTTGGACTCTGTGCATGCTCTTTGAGACCGTGACCATAGACCTGCATTATAGGACTGACAGACAAGAATGGTTTGACCTAAAAATATCAAAATTGAAACTACTGCGGAAAAAAAGACACCTACATCTTGGATGCCCTTCAGGTAAGCTAAAACATACCAAAATTTAATTTCAAAGTGAACTATCCCTTTAAAGTAAGCATTCAATAATTAATAAAGGACAACAGGAGAGCAGCACACACATAGTAAGTTGATAGAAAACACTAAAATCTTGAAAATGATGATAACAAAAAAATGTACATTACACCATTACTTCAGGATAGTATAATACAAAATAAAAATAAAAATTTATTTGAAAAATTGATTCTGTTATTTGAGTTATTTCTTTTGAAGCATTGACTGTGTTCAATATGGAAGTAAATGTGTTTATTTAAAATGAGTCTGTTTTACTCATGTTATTTGTACAGTCTTTTAATTACTTTTATATTTTCCTTTAGAGCTATAATTACTTGCCAATAAATAGACTCCAGCACCCACTATTGCTGCTGCTGCTATTGCCAGAGCTGCACCTCCTGCTCCTATTACTACTGTTTTTCCAACAGTAGCTGCTAGTCCTGGTTCTGGTTCTGGTTCTGGTTCTGGTGCTGCTGCTTTTAGTCCTATTAATACTAATAATTTTTCCAACATAGATGCTTCTGGTGGTTTTGGTGCTTCTCGTCCTACTGCTTCATATGCTCCCACTGCTCCCACTGCTCCCACTGCTCCCACTGCTCCCACTATAACTGCTCCCACTATAACTGCTCCTACTGCACATTTCTTGAGTAGAAGAGCTCTCTGAGTCTGCTTATAGTCCTGTTCTGTGTATCTCTTGCATGCATTCTTTATCCTCAGTGACTCAATCTTTTCCAGAAGCTCAGTGACCTGAGATCGATCTTCATCTTTGTTGTTAAAAACATGAAAACCTCCTGAACACTGATCAACTACTGACCGCAGTGTTTCACGTTTACTCAGATATCTCTCTATTGGCTCATGTAACTGATCTCCGTGAGTAAAGAGCACTATTGTGTGTTTTGAGAACTTTGATCCAAAATGATCCTGGATCCATTTCACAACTTTACTGTTCTCTGTGAAAGTCTCACCCAGTTTGATCACCAGCAGAAACACATCAACACTATGAAGAGTAAGCATCTGCTCTATTTGAGTTTCAGCGTCTGTGATCTTCACTGATGTATCAGAGAGTCCTACAGTGTCGATCACTGTGATTGTTTGTCCATCCAGCTCTGTTTGTGCTGACTCACAGGTTCTGGTCACAGACTCATTAGACAAATCTTCTTTAAATGTTTCTCTAATTCCTATGATGGTGTTTCCTGAAGCGCTCTTTCCTGATCCAGTCGAGCCCAACAGCATAATACTCATATCAGGAGGTTTTTCCATGATGTTCCTCTGCATCTTCTGTCAGTGGAGTAGATTTTGTCCTCTCTCTCTCTATAACGAGGAAACATATTTTATTAATTAAATGAAATAAACCTGCTGCTTCTTTACACAGCTTAAGTTTATATATATATATATATATATAGAGAGAGAGAGAGAGAGAGAGAGAGAGAGAGAGAGAGAGAGAGAGAGAGAGAGAGAGAGAGATGGGGGGGATTAGCTGACCGTTAGCGTCATCATTGTTTAAAAGCATCATTAAGTCATTAAACTGGCGGTCTCACCTGTCCAGGGTCGTCCTGCTCACACTCGCTGGTGTTTTTCCCATGAGCCCATCGGCCGTCAGCGCCACACACACGATAAACCAAGCCCTGATGAACTGGAAACACACACCGGTCACAGCTGGACTGAGTCTACAACACTTTACATTCATGAAGACAATCAATAATACTGAGATCTCCAGCGATGCTGCTGCTGCTGTTAACTTAAAGCTGTTGTTAACTTAAACCACAGATAAACTGTTACAAATCATTATTAGGAACTGAAATAAAACTAAAATAAGTAGAAAATAAATAGCAGATCAAAAATGTAAACTTAAAAATCTTGTTGAAATTTTGCCTTGGCTGAAAATAAGTTGAAGTTGAAGAACTAAAATGACCAAAACTAACACTGAAATTAAAATAAATCAGAGATACAGTGCTGTGCAAAAGTGTTTGGCATGTTAATACATTGATTACATGAAGAAACAGAAGAAACTGAGACAGACTAAATCGTCTCTGAGAGGCTTGAAGAAACCTTCCTGCAAAGCTACCTGAAAAACTATGCACAAGTGTACCTGGACAAAAGCCGTTTTAAAAGCAAAGGGTCGTTACACCATATATTGATTTGAATTAGTTAGAAATTAAATCATAAATACATTTAATTTGTGATTTTATTTTTGAAAGCATTCTCACTTTACAGCATTTTAACACAAGTGGCAGTTTTTTTCACAGCACTTTATATATATATATATATATATATATATATATATATATATATATATATATATATATATATATATATATAATGGTACATGCAGAGGCGAACCTGCATTAAGGTCGAGCCCCAGGCACAATTAATTAAAAAGGCCCTTCTAAAATATTTTTTGTTAATATATCTTTGTTACCTAGACATAATTATACCAACATACAAAAAGTAGTCAAAACACATCTAACAGAACATAAATCATTGTTTTATAACATTAAAGTGCTTATTTTTTAATTAACAAAATGTCAATCTTCATCTTTATAGTAGAAGATACAATACAATCTTCATATTTATAACGGACTGTCACCATAAAAACTGTGCTTTGTGTGGTGGTGACAGGAACAAGCATTTTAATCTTTATTTTATTAGTTTATCAACTAATTATGTTAACTCAACTAATTTAATGTATAAGAGCTGGAAAAAACTAATTACTAATTAAATAATGTCAACTAAGTAAATGTATTGATTAAGGCTGCCAAGACTGAAGATTTTTCTAGTCAACTAGTAATCATTAATTTAAGCAATTAGCGGAGAGAAGGGATTCATAGTTGTAAGAGGTCAGAAAGTGTTGGATGGCAGAGGTCGGTTTCAGCTGCGTAATTATAAGGGGGAGATGTGTATTCCATTGTAATGAAGTCTGTAATGATATTTTTCCAGTGGTTAATGTGTATGTTGTTACGAGTTTTCCAGTTCATGAGGATAGTTTTCTTGGCGATGGTTAGAGCTATGAGGAGCATTTTAGAGTTTATATTTTTATCAGTAATTATTGTGAGGTCCCCCAGCAAGCAAAGAGAGGGCGATAGTGGGATGTGGCAGCCGACTATAGTGGATAGTGACTGTGTGACCTCTTCCCAAAAGTGTTTGATTGGAGTGCAGTGCCAGGTTGCATGGATGTATGTATCTATAGAATTGTGATTGCAATGTGTGCAAACTTCTGATGTGAAACCCATTTTAGCTAATCTATTGCCCGTGTAATGTGTTCTATGAAGTGTTTTGTATTGTATTAATTGAAGATTAGCATTTTTAGACATGAGATAAATGTTTTTACAGATTTGGGTCCAGAAGTTGGCATCAGGAGCTATTGAAAGATCGTTTTCCCATTTTATTGTTGGTAAGTATATGGTCTGAAGTTGATTTGTAATGATTTTGTATATTTTAGAGAGAAGTTTCTTTGGAGAGGAAATGTTAACCAAGTCTGCTATTGCTTGTGGAAGTTCTAAATTTGTGGCTCTGATGTTTATTTTTGCCAGAACAGAAGATTTGAGTTGTAGGTATTTTAAAAATTCATTGCTCCCGATGCCAAACTCCTGGGCCAATTGCGGAAATGTTGTTAACGTGTTAGATTTGAAAATATGGTTAATGTGGGTGATACCCCTTTCAGCCCATGTGTGAAAATTCAGTATTTTTTTATTGCTTATGAAGTCACGGTTGTTCCACAGTGGGGTGAGGTTAGATGGAGCTAGTATAGAATTTGTGATTTGGTGAAATTTCCACCAGGCTGTCAGAGTGGAAGCTATAGTTACAGCATTAAAACATGTGTGTTGTTTGATTGATTTGGTGAGGAATGGTATGTCAGCTATATTTAATTCTTTGCATAGTGATTGTTCTATATCTAGCCATATAATATCGGATTGGGTGGGGTGAATCCATTTGTATATGTATTGCAGTATCGACTCCTACCACCTTTTAATCAACCCACGGATATTACTGCATTTTTGTTACTTTTATCATCACTGTCATTTTTTTTCATTACTGTTATTGTTATCATTACTATTATTATTTTCATTATTGTTGTAATTGCTGTTGTTATTGTCGTTGCTCTTATCATTGTTATCACCATTGCCATCATCATCATCATCATCATCATTATTATTATTATTGTACTGTTATCAGTACTGCTATGGTTAAATCAATTGAATATTTCCAATTCCCCCCTAATCTTTTCATGTGTTTTTAATGCACCACAACATAGAATAGAGAAAAAAAAAAAAAAAAAAAGAAAAAAAAATTTTATATATATATATACATTGAAAAACCTCATAAACACTCAGGCAGGCAAGACAGGCGAGAAGTAGTTTCCATAGGACAGTATCTCTGTCCTAAGTTGAGACACTCTCACACTGTACTTTTAATGCACCTTAGAACACTACACATAACATAAAAAAAAAAAAAAAAAAAAAAAAAAAAAAAAAAAATTATATATATATATATATATATATATATATATATATATATAGGAGAATAGTATAGAAAATAGGGACTGAAGAGATGTGGGGGGAGGGTTATCTTATATTATCTTATTATATTATCTTCTATTATTATTTTACTATCTAAAAATGTATTT
Source organism: Squalius cephalus (assembly GCF_949319135.1). Classification (NCBI taxonomy): domain Eukaryota; kingdom Metazoa; phylum Chordata; class Actinopteri; order Cypriniformes; family Leuciscidae; genus Squalius; species Squalius cephalus. The sequence goes on from NC_137123.1 coordinate 11,637,403, forward strand.
ATCTATAGAGAGGGCTGACAATGGTAATTGTTATATAGGAGAAAATATAGAAATAAAAAACAAAAATTGACTAATACAATGTTGGCAGTATGATGGTAGTGAGGAGTGATGGTAATGAAGATGGTAATAAATAATAAATGGTTACTTTGCTTATGCATATACACACACTCACACACACACACACACACATACACCCACACACACACACCTATACATTTAAACACTTTTATTTCAATTCTGGAATTCAGGAATTACTATATTGTTCGTTACTGCACTATTTTGGTCTGTATGTCTGTCTATAATAAAAAAAAAAAAAAAAAAAAAAAAAAAAAAAAATTTAAGCAATTAGCCTAATCGCATGTTAATATTACTTTAATTAGGCTGCTTAAATATATACTGGGTGCATGGAGGAATATGTGTGTATTCCGCACTCAAGCACACAGATAAAGCTTGCCAAAAAGAAATGCACCTTTCATACGGATTCATAGACTGTAAAAAAATATGGACATAGTGTCCGTGTGACGTCACCTGTAGGTTTCTGAAAAGCATTTTTGAAGCCCAAAGTGGGCGGAGCCGGCCGTCGCCATCACTCCCAGATAACCCAAAATGGGCAGAGGCGGATTAGCTGAGGTGACGTAACGGCTAACAGACAGCAGACAAACGGCTAGTAGTGACATCAGCGGCAATCCACCTGTCACTTCAGTGGCCACGCCCCTAATTATGCAGAACTTTAAGGCTTAATATAATTTAAACGGATGAGCTAAAAAAATTCACCCCCCTCACAGTTGTCATGAAGGGCTATACCAGAACGACTTTTAGTATCAGGCTGTAAATATATTTTTTATTTTTATATTTGTAAAGTTGGGCATTTTAACATGGGGGTCTATGGGATTGACTCTCTTTTGGAGCCTGTCTCTAGTGGCCAGTCGATGAATTGCAGTTTAAATCACTTACGTGTTGGATTCAAGAGAGAACGGAAGGTTGCCGCTAGTAAGGATTACATAAACAGAAAGTATATGTTTTCGATTCAAATTGGTTTGTTTAAAAGTAGACATTTCAAGCTTTATTTCTATATATGTCTGTAAGGCAAGTATTCGCTGAGTTCCGGTTCAAATTTGTGATCACGCCGGCGCCTCCATGTCATGCAGTAACTTCACTTGGAGATGAACCTAATAATAGCGCACATTTATAAATTAACCTTAGAGTGAGCGGCCATGTCAGACGGATAAGTCCTCTTCATGTTTAACAAATCAAATCACGCAAGAAGAGACGATTGATCGATATATTTACATCTCTTAAGTGTTTCAACTGCGGAAAGATATCAATAAAGCAGCTTGAGAATAATATCTCACGTATAGCATTACATTTACCGCAGGCATTTAGTGTCGACGGCAGGTTAGTTCGCTAGAGAAATGAACTCTAGAGAGAAGCATTTCATATTAGCCTATTCATTATATTTACTTAACCTGTTAGTAGTGTCTTGAGTATGTAATGAATGTTTAAATAAATGTATCATAAAAACAAGTTATGACAGCCACTGTGTAAATTATTATATTTCAAAAATGAATTGGAGTAGAAAATTAACTTTATAATTATATTTAGACTTAAATGCAAAACCTGCCTTGTGTGCAATACATGTGTTGATCTAAAAATAAATAGCAACTGAATTTAATAATTTGGGCTCTGTTGTTAACTGTTGCCTTTAATATTATAGTAATGTGTAATTAAGGGCTCCCTATAGTTTACAGGATTAGCTAAGATTGCTTTTTAATAGAATACAAGTGGATGCTGCACACTGGTGGTGGTTGAGGAGAGATTTCCTGATATGATTGTAAAGCGCTTTGGGTGTACAGTACACAGCAAAATCCCCAGTGTTAAATTAACACTCCTCAGTGTTTATATGTGTCCACACTACAGGGTGTTAAAAATTAACACTGAACAGTGTTGAAGTTAATGAGATAATTAAGTTAACACTGAAGCAGTGTTGAAGTTAATGAGTTAATTAAGTTAACACTGAAGCAGTGTTGAAGTTAATGAGATAATTAAGTGATTAATTAAGTGATGATTGGCTATTAGTGGTGACACCTGATGTTAATAAGCAGAATCATTGAAGAGAAACAATAACAGAAAAAAGAGAAACACAAGAACTACTGACTTCGAGTCATTACACATTGTTGCACTTATTATTACCAGTTTGACTTTATTTCTGTCAAACTGACTTTTATTACTTTATTTTCTTTTCTACATCGACAAAAGTTCTTGAGATTCAACAGAAGTTTAGACGGTAATGTTTTATGGAATTTTTCTTTTCAAGTCACCATTTTGGTGGTCAGTGTTTGCTTTAGTTGGGCTCTTGACACTTTTCATATTTCAATATTAGTTTTTCTCTGGTTGCTGCAACTCTGTGTTTATAAAGCACATTTGTTACTGCAAGAGAAAACATGACTTGCTCACAATATGTTTTGATGATAAAAACATTATCATGTAGTGACCTGATTCACTGATGTCATTCAGAGTCTAAATCTTTGACTATATGCTTGATGTCTTGTTTTAGTATTGGTGGTTGTAGCTCTGAGATTCTACAGTTTGAGATCCAACAGCAATATCAAAAATTTTGAAAATACTTTGAGCAAAGAAGTTACTGCGTTTAAACACACAGACATCAAGAATCAGCATATGAGTCTCAACAATGGTGACAATAAACAAACTAGTGACGAACAGATCAACTCTGAACATCACAAAACAAGCTACTAAAGTCAGAACAAAACAATAGCAAAATAAAAGCAAACAGAAAAAACAATGAAAATTACAGGACAATTCAGCTGCATAATTTATTCATGCTGCAATGCATGATGTCAGCCATTGATGCGTTCTGATTGGTGGCTCCCATCATGCATTGCAACATTAAGCATTTGTTTGATTGTCACCATTGTTGAGATTCATATGTAGATTCTTGATGTCTGTGTGTGATTTTAAATCATTCAGATCTTTAAAACTTTGCTGGAAGTAACTACTGTAGTGAAAAATTAATAAAACAATTGGATAAATCAGTTTATAATGATGGGTGACATCATTGAAACATAACCAGGGCTGAATTTCCAAAAGCATCTTAAACTTAACTTGATTGAAGACCAACTGCAACAAATGGTCTATACGATCAAATTAGGGTTGTGATGTTTTCAGGAAACATAGCCCAAATCATAGTTTCTCTTGCCACAACACATATGCTCTATAAGCACAGAGTTGGAGCAGCCAGAGAAATACTAATGTTTAATAATAAAGTGTCAAGAGCCCAACTAAAGCAACCACTGGTCACCATAATGGTGACATGAAACGAAACATTCCATAAAACATTACCATCTAAACGTCTGTTAAATCTAAATAAGACAGTGTGTAGATGTATGACAGAAATAAAGTCAAACTGGTAAAATAATAAGTGCAATAATGGCTCGAAGTCAGTAGTTCTTGTGTTTCTCTTTTTTCTGTTCTTGTTTCTCTTTCCTTCAGTGAGTCTGCTTGTTATCATCAGGTGTCACCACTAATGGCCAATCATCACTTAATTAATCACTTAATTATCTCATTAACTTCACCACTGCTTCAGTGTTAACTTAATTAACTCATTAACTTCAACACTGTTCAGTGTTAATTTTTAACACTCTGTAGTGTGGACACATATAAACACTGAGGAGTGTTAATTTAACACTGGGGATTTTGCTGTGTAGTACATATGAAAGCGCTATATAAATGCCTCAGTCTATTCTATTCTATTCTATAATTAATTTAAACACATAAACACATTTGTAAAAAAAAAAAAAAAAAAAAAAGTTTATTAAAAAAAGAAAAAATAAGCAATTTTGTGTTTAGTTTTCTCCCCCATACCGAAACAGCACGTTTGTGTACCGTTACACCCCAAATGTATTTTCCCATATTTTGGGGAAAATAAATAAAGAATTACATTTTTTAAATAAAAGCAAGCAAGCTCATCAAAATGTATTAAAATCCCCAGTTAGCAGTGGCAATATGACTGCGTGTGGTGGCGTTCATGTGCATTTTACTAGTTAAAGAGGCTACATGCGATTTTCTGAAATTTAAACTCGCGACTGACACCTGTGGCCAAAAAACGGAACTGCTCTTCCTTTCTGCTCGCTCTCGTACATGCACACTTCACAAGTCATCCGCTGCAAAGAAGTCAACATTATGTTTACAGAGGTAAGAACAGTCAAATACATATATTGTTTGAGAAACTAAGTTTGTTTGCTGACTAGCGGTGGTGGCAGAGTGATCTGAAACGTTTAACATGAACGCGCTTGACGTCACATCCGCAGACAGCGCGCGAAAATAGGAAAAATAAGAAAACAGGCTTATAGGTGCACCCACTGTGAGCTGACAAGGTGTCAATATGCTCATCAGGAGATGTTTGAGTCATAAATGGTCAAATAAAAAGGCTATTGTTACGTTTATTTTGGGGAAAAAGTTGCATATAGCCTCTTTAATCTTTAAACTAGTTAAAGGATAATTCTGGTATTTAGCACTTTGAGTCTCTTTTCTGGTTTGTTTTGGTTGAACTACAGTGGTGGACACAGAAATGTTGACGATGGGTCCTGTCTCGACTTTTTGACTCGTTTAGAATCACTTTTGACTGCTTCAGAGTGTCTGACCACTGGCATGCACAAACATGTCCTTAAAACAACCCTTGACATTCGTTTTCAAAACTGAAAGTGGTTAGTGGTTAGCCGAGTGGTTAGTGGTGTTTGTTGATAGAAGTTACTAAGTAGCATGAAGTTATTATCTTAACATTAACATTAAAACACTTACATTTTTTACATGAACTTAATTTTACAATTAATTCAAATAATATTTTTACTATAGTTTATTTGCATTTATATTTTAGTTCAATTATTCTTTTGTCTGAGTTGCAAGGTGTCAGGTCTGATGATAAAAGCAAATGCATGGGCGACTGGATTTTGCAAGTGTTGTCATGGAAATGGCAGGTGAGGGACGAAATAGGGACGTTCGCAAACTGGCCCGGACAAATGTCCTCAGAATGTCCGTCAGCGAACGTTACAAATTGGACCAAATGTGGACCTAAGGGGACGTGCAAAAAGTCCGGGGGACGTTCCTTGTTAGCTGGGAATATGGCACTAATGGTCTGCAGCCATCAAAATTCATTATTTGCATTTGTCAGGGATGTGATTTTTCCGGTTCTGCAACAGGGCCACACCGGGCGGCACGTCACCATGGTTACAGATGGCAAAGAGATGCATTTTTCCTTCCTTTCCAAGTATCAACAAGGACGTATTTGCGTTCAGCTTGTTCACTGCTGCGCAGTGTGTACCTCAGTCGCTCGTGACAAGAACATTGCCGGATCGGATGATCTGGGTATGTATTATTGCTTGTGTCTATATATAACCTATAAGTTACTAATTTGACTTTGTTGTCGATTGATTAGATGATCGATTTTGATTGATTTTCCACTATGGCAGGATGTTTAAGCTGCATTAACATTAACTTACTTGTATTTGCTAGCTATATAATAATAAGATAGCTAAGTTAGCTACTACTAGCCACCCTTAAAACTTTGCTGTATGAATCGTTGTATGATGTATGAGTCGTTTTCAAGGTTTTGGCAACTTATAAATTAATTTCTTGTGAATGGTTGTGACAGGGTTTTTATGTAAAGGCGTTTCAGACGGCTTGGATCCGCGGGGTTGCTCTGTCAATAGACAAAGACTGATCTGGCGACTGTTTCTTTAACAGTTAGGCCACCAGGTCTTAAACAGGCGACAATCTTTACTGCTGTCTCTTATTCATTAAAAATAATCGAATAACTTTAAGGTTAGGCTACACAGCTAGAGCAGCACTCTCTAAAGGGTTAGTTCACCCAAAAATGAAAATTCTGTCAGTAATTACTCACCCTCATGTTGTTCCAACCCCGTAAGACCTTTGTTCATCTTCGGAACACAAATTAAGATATTTTTTGATTAAATCTGAGAGCTGGATCACTTCTCCATAGGCTTCTAAGGGATTGGAACTTGCTGGCCCAGAAAAGTTATTAAAGACATCGTTAATATAGTCCAAGTGACTCCAGTGGCTCAATCTTAAGTTTATCAAGCGACGAGAAAATGTCGCTTGAAAAACCCGTGCGCAAAAAAAACCCCTAAAATAACGACTTTATTCCACTATTCATTTCCTTCTCTCTGGGAATCGAGTCTTTTCACGTAGTGTTTTAGCGCAGCGCGTCTGTGTTGCACGTCACACGCATCACACACATGACCAGCGTCGGCTAATAGTGAGCCTACGTGGTGACGTGCAACACAGATGCGCTGCGCTATTACACTACATGAAAAGGTGTTAATGTACAGCTGTGCAGAAATGTAAAACTATCGAGCCAAAGGTATAGAGCTCTGCTCAGAGATAAAGAAGAACTGAACAAAAGGCCTTATCACTCTGAGAAGCCATGCAACGGCCGGCAAGAAAATGGCAAAAGATGCCATCGTGGCAGCAGCTGTGAGTGCCAGGCGCAAATTCCAAAAGAAACATGTAGAAGCTCTAAAAAAGCTTGCTACAAAGGCTAAAGAGTCATACAAAAATTGAGGCCTTCTTTTGACATGAAAATTTGCATGTTGCACATTTAGCTGTTAAAGTTGTGTAAAACAAAAATAAGTTAAAATATATTTTTTTTGTCATGGTTGTTGTTATAGAGAGAGGTGGTGATGGAGCAGTGGAGAAGACACTTGCTTTTGATTCCCACTGTTACACATCCACCAAATAAGTTGTTATGTGTCATACTCATGACATAATAAGTTGGATGTTGCACATTAAGCAGTTTAAGTTTGGTTTAAAAACAAATGTAAAAAGATTTATTTTATTTTTTAAATTCAAATAAGTTGTTGTCATGTGTCATAAAAAGTTGGATGTTGCACATTTAGCAGTATAGGTTTGGTAAAAATATATTATTTTTTAAAATTCAAATAAGTTATTGTCATTGTTGTTATAATTATTATTACTACTATTATTATAGAATGGTGTTGATGGCGCAGTGGATTAGACACTTGGCTTTGATTTCAACTGCGACACATCCACCAAATAAGTTGTCATTTGTCATACTGTACAAAAAAAGTTGCATGTTGCACATCTAGCTGTAAAATAAATTAAAATGTATTTTTTTGTTCAAATAAGTTGTTATGGGTCCTGCTTTACTATCCATATAGATTCGCCACCAGTTTGATCGGCGTGTGTGGGGGGGTCTCAGTATATTTTACTGCTTTTTTGTCCTTAGCCAATCACATGCCTGATTTGTAAAAAAGTAGAAATAGTTTTACTAGCCTACTTTCGTTTTTGAGCTCCTAACGCGCCTACACTAACACACTTCTCAACAATACAAAACACGTTACAGCAGATCACAGTCCAGTCACTTGCATTTCATAAGATTATTTTACCATAGGATGATTCATGATGTGATGTTAATCTCATTTAAATAACTTCCATTGCTACTTTTGACAGTAGCCTATGTGTGTTTAGGCACACTTGGTATGACGTGCGTATATCGATCCAATCACCAACACAACACCAATGTCAACATACTAAAAACTGAACAAATGTTTAACTATATGACCATTATGAACACTAATGATCTGAAGACCCTATAGTCCATCTAACATCTACTCACATGTGTGAAGAATCACGATGAGCGCCACCAAGTTTCTCTTCACTTCCTGAAGTTAACAAGCTTTATCAAGAGTCATGAGGCACTAAAGTGAAACTGAAAGTCTGAATTATTCAAATGAATGGTTACCTCTGACAGTGACTGGTTATTTCTGCAGAAGGAGCTAAGGACATTTCGTGTAGCCTTCCACTTGACTTTGTCGGGATCAGGGCGCGTTTTGGTTCGAGTTTTAGGATATTCGGTTGCATTGGACAGAACATAAATATTCATGAGTTTCCTGTTTCCTGTTAACGCGGGTGAAACTTACTGTATGGTAGCCTACGTGCTTCTGTTTTTGTCAAAATCTATCTGGGGAAAACTTGAATTTCTCGTCATATAAATGAAGCCAATATTGCATATCTGGGTCATTCTACAGAAACGTCCACTTTTGGTATGGCAAGATGTCTTAAAATGTATTTCTTTTTCTAACATTTAAACTTAGACCACATTATTAGATTACCCTTTGACTTTATGAGTGCACATAAATGACAGCGTAATGGTTTATTTTTATTTTTGTGCATGTATTTAAAGACTGCATACACCATTTATGAAATATGAAATATTTCAGTACATGCAGTCAGAGGTACAGAAAATTAATGATAATCTAACTAATAAGGAGATTATTAGGCCTTTCGCTCATATCTCTTCTCCCTTTCACTCAAATCACTTATTCTCTTTCTTTTTTGTGTGTCAGTGTCACTGACATAGCTCTGTTTCCTTTTCTGCAAATACTCTGCTCTGCGTTCAGGATCAGCATCTCTACACTTTCTATAGTCGCTGTTTCTCAGCTGCACTCAGCCATACCCTCAATTTCGAAATACCTGACCAAAGGAGGATTAACAATGATAAAGAAAAGTTAGAATCACACAATGTTAGTGCTATTTTATGCAAAAGAACTAAATGAATAGCTTTACACAAAGTGTATCTCTAAAAGGGAGTCACTGGTGTTACTGATCTTCACTGGTGTTACCCATAAGGAAGGTGACACCAGTGACAATTTTAATGAAAACTGCATTTTACAAAATGGCTGCTGCAAGGTTTCAAACCACATGTTGTCAGTCATGGTATACTCACTAAATTAAGTAGTTTAATCCATTTGTATTCTAGTGTATTCATAATAAATAATAATAAAGCAAGATACCCTGTTGAAATATGTGGGATGTGTGGTTTATATAAACTGCAAAGGTAAAGTGTATTAAAAAGATTGTGACCGATGTGAAGGGGGAGGAGAATTTATATGTGCGTCACTTTTAGTCAATAAAGCTCTTCCGCATAGGATACACCTGTGCATCCTCCCTCATGACTCCTCTGGAAACTCCTCACTCCTCGATCCTCGACTCCTCGCGGTGCAGTTAGAGAATTAGAATTAGAATTTCTTCATTTCTTTTTTTCTTAAACGATAACACCAGTGACACAACTCCAGGGGACCACTACTTTCATTATATATTTTATAATATTTATTTAGCATTTTGTTTTTTAATGTAATTTACATCATATATTTGATAGTTATGGACACATTATTGTATTTTAAATGGAAGAAAACACTGTTTTGACCTCAAAATAAAGCATTTTCCCTCTGTACATGACTGTGGGGACGAGCACTTCTGTGGTGCTTGGAATTCTAATTAATTAATAAAAATCAAATATTGCCACATTGATGGCTCAGGAAGGTGTAATTGTTCAAATAACATATTGTTTCATTTTAAAACATAAAGAAATTGTAACCCTAACGTGTTTTTCAAGTGTAATATTTCTGTAAAGGCTAGGGACAGAAATGGACATTTCCGTAGAATGACCCTACACGAGTGAATCAGTGAATATGTTAGTTTTTAGTGATAATTTTGAGTTGCCTATATTTGTGAGCAGCAAAAAATAAGCAAAACTCTTTTTCTCATTTAAGTACATTTGTTTCCAAGACATTTTAATTTTAGACAAAATATTTTTGTTTTGTTTTTATTTGGCATATTTCCATTTTTTTTTCGAGATGGAGGGAGCAGCTAAATTACATTCAATTCAAGCAACAAACACCTTCATTTCCAAACCATAAATTACAATTAAATATGTAGACAAAGAAAGTTCGTATACACAAACTTGCTTACAATGCACACAAGCAGGCATCGCGCGCGTGCGCGCACACACACACGCACGCACGCACGCACGCACGCACACACACACACACACACATTCACTGAATGATACAGCGCCCTCTGCTGGTCAAGGCTTTCATTCTTAGTGGCAAAATATGCATTCAAAAAAATTCATATGCGTGCAAAATATGCACGTCTTTATGCATTAAACCTGGTAGTTATACCATATAAAAATATGGTAGTTTACCAACTTAATCTAAAATATTAAGTTTAAACGTTAAGTAAATATGAATGTGATATTTGTTATATGCTTAGTTCAAGTAAAACACTAAGATAAATCTAGGACCAAATCGTGAAACATAATTAGGCTACTAGTAATTTGTGCAACTTATTCACTAAATGCCCCCATTACCTTGAACCACAAAAAACTACAAGCACATTTGCAGGAATTACAGTGGCTCATTTCTGTCACAAATGATGCAGGACGCGTGCCAATTGTTGAATTATTACAAACAGAGATGAATAGAACAGAAATATAATGAAAAATCGTCTTTTACATTGCAAAAAAAAAAACAAAAAAAAAAAAACGTTGGATCCCCATTAGTCGGTCATTTCTTGTTTTCTTTTCCTCTGATGCTGCACATTTTGTTTATAAATGTAAAACTCGGTTTATTTCTGTCCTCTTGAATGTTTTCTGTGACCCCTGACCCTAATTAACATGTCAATCAAACTCAGCAACATATCTGCACAGTGTCAAATACAGATCTTTGAAAATACAGTATTTGTATCATTAAAACATAATTCATACAAATGTCATGCAAACTTTAAAACCGTAAATATGGACCGTTTTATGTGTGCATTTTATGTCTTAAAGGAACTAGTTCACTCAAAAATGTCATAATTTACTCACCCTAATGAAACAATACATATTTATTAAATGGAAAAGAGATGCATGAACACATTATGTAGAAAACAAAAAGAGATCCTAATCCTGCAGGTTTGTGAGTAAATGATGAGATAATGTTTATGTTTGAAAAATACTCAGACGTGCTTCGAAACACGCAAATTAACCTCATTGGTTCTTGCAGAAGCTCAAACGTGCGGCGTAAATCATTAACGCTAAATACAGACATAACATCACACTCACATATACATTGGGAAACAATTAATGTCGTGAACAGTATTTCTCACAACACTGAGCAGGATAAGAAGACTCTTCTACTCAAGCAACGTGATGCTGCAGCATCATTATTAGCAGGAGCAGTGGCAGCAGCAGCAGCAGGAGCAGCAATAGTAATAGGAACAGTAGCAGGAGCAACAGTCGGAGTAGCAGTGGGAGCAACTGAAGCAGTGGCAGGAGCAAAAGCAGCAGCAGGAGCAGGACTAGCAGCTTCAGTGGGAACAGCTGCATTAACTGTTGCACTGATAAACTCACTAATTTTTTTACTAGCCAGACTGACTTTATTTCGGTCATATGTCTACAGAAGTTCTTATTGAGAATTAACACAGGTTTAGATGTTGATGTTTTAAATGTTTCATTTGAAGTTAGATGATGATAGTGATAGAGTTCTATTAGGAAACAATGTTTAGTTGTTCAGCGTTATGATAACAGGTTAAACGCCGTAATTAGCCAGCATAGGACGCACATGAAAATAAAATTTGATATTTGTGATATTTAAACTGTGTATTATTAATAAATAGTGTTACATATCTTGTTCCTGCTTTATACATTTTAACCAGTGCTAATTTAAATAAAATGAATGAATAAAAATGGATGAATAAACAAAAATGTTGCCCAATTGTTATTTTCTTTATTTGTCTTTATTTTTTTATATTTACAATGAATGGTTAGTTACCTTCACATCATTAAAAATGGGTGTCTCAACTGTACCACATATAGGTACAGTTGAGACAAAAAGCACCTTATTTTTATGAGCTAATTGTGGAAAATATAAACTACTTGTGGGTATTATTGATTGATAATATCTCAGTCTACAAGCTAATGAAATGTCATGTGGCGTGTCATGTGGAAATTCACTTCTTTTCAGTGTCTATTTTTGTGTGAAAAATCAAAACGCAAAAAGTGTCTCAACTGTACTCAGTCCAGTGCGACTTTCAGATCCCACCGCATTGACAGCATCAGCCAAACTCTCCCACTCATATTTTTTCCTTTTGTTATTAATTCCGGAGGACAAAGTTCCAAATAATTTTTTTTCTTTTTTTTTTCGTTTCTACCTCCGATAGTAGCACCTCCAATTCACTTTCTGTAAAGTTTCGTTTCTTGCCGCCATTTTCTTACTGCTTTCTTTTGCCAAAGTGGGCTCATTACCATATTTAAATGAATTTAATTAAGGGAGGAGACTGGGTGGGGCGTTGTGCTTGTGCATGTGCGCTCAATTTTTACGTTAACTAGGATGTACAAAGAGAATATGCGTGGGATCCTTCGTACGCAGAGATTCATACATCTGGGGTTTTTTGTGCGTATGCACATTTACAGCTTTGTCCGTACGCAATGTTTTAGTATGAATTCAATGCAAGTCTTTGTACATGAGGCCCCAGGTGTCTTCAATGCTCAGTCATCGCTCAATTAATTACTTAATTATCTAATTAACTCTAACACTGCATCAGTGTTACTTTTAACACCCTGCTGGTGGTTCCCATATAAACACAGAGCGGTGTTAAATTTAACACCAGGGATTTTGCTGTGAGTATGCCAGAAGTCCCTGGATGGTCTACTACAGGGGTGTCAAACTCAGTTCCTGGAGGGCCACAGCCCTGCAGAGTTTAGCTTCAACCCTAATTAAACACACCTGATCAGCTAATCAAGTCCTTCAGGCTTATTTGAAAACTGCAGGTGTGTGTGTGTTGAAGCAGGGTTGGAACAAAACTGTGTAGGGCTGTGGCCCTCCACACAGCAAAAAGTCCAGTGTTAAATTAACTCTCCTGGGAGTTTATATGGCTCCAGAGTCAGTGTTAAAATATGAGTGTTAAATTAACACTCAAGAGTGTTAAAGTTAATGAGCTCATTAAGTGATTAATTGAGTGATAATTGACCAATATTGAAGACACCTGATGTTAACAAGCAGAATCACTGAAGGAGAAAATCTATTTTTTTTAAGACACCATTATGGTGATGAGTGTTTCATTTAGTTGGTCTTTTGACCCATAAAGCATTAACTTTAAATTTTGTTTGGCTGTTGTATCTGAGTTATAACTCTCAGATGAACAAAGAGAAAAGGTGATCAGGTGGTGTTGGTTATGATTTGATAATCATAATTTCACCTGAATATCAACTCTCATTTAGAGAGTCAGATTTATCTTGTTGATTACAGAGCCTGTGATTCTACAGCAAATTATTTTTATCATTATCAATATAATGCAATATATTTCTTAAAAATTGTTCTGATAAAAATACCTAGAAAATTGCTTTAATTAGACACACTGACATCAATAATCAGCCTGTGAATCTCAACAATGGTAACAATAATAAAGCATGTTGCAGTGCATTCTGGGTGCCACCAATCAAAACTCATTCATGGCTCCCATCATGCATTGCGGTATGAATAAATTATGATCTGAATTGTCTTACTAATTTCCTTTTCCTAATTGAATATTCTGTTTGTCACCATTGTTGAGATTCATACACTGATTCTTGATGTCTGTGTGTGCCTAAAAGAAAGATTTTAATTTATCAGAACAACTTTTAAGAAATCCTTTAGACTAGTTAGAAAAAAAGATATTATGCTGTAGAATCACAGTGATGCTGTAATCAACAATATACAGTCAGAGATTAGACTCTAAATGAGATCAGTGATTCTGGTGAAATTATGATTATGTCAAAACATAACCAACAAAACCTGATAAACTTTCTCTTTGTTCATCTTATAACTCAGGTACAACAGCCAAAGTTAATCTAATGTTTACAGTTTATGGGTCAAGAGCCCAACTAAAGCAAACACTGATCTCCATAACGGTATCTTTAAAAAATAGATTTTCTCCTTCAGTGATTCTGCTTGCTAACATCAGGTGTCTTCAATAATGCTCAATCATCACTCAATTAATCACTTAATTAGCTCATTAACTTTAACACTCTTGAGTGTTAATTTAACACTCATATTTTAACACTGACTCTGGAGCCATATAAACTCCCAGGAGAGTTAATTTAACACTGGACTTTTTGCTGTGCAGGAACTGAGTTTGACACCTGTGGTCTACTATATCCGGTAGGTTTTCGAAGTGTGGATTTGTGCACAATCGTTGTCAGGTCACTGAGCTGCTGGAGAAGATTGATGAAATAGTGCAGAGAAATAACAGTAGAAAACAATAAAAAATAACATTAATAACTTAATAAAACAGAATAAAGGTTCATCTCTCTACAGTATATAAAGTTAAGCTAAAAAATTAAGTGCGTCTAAAAAAATATGTAAAGTACTGTATACACGCAGATTTAATAATACTATAAGCACAATAGAAATTTACCTAGTGACATCAGTGACCTTAATCAGCATTCACATTCATTGTATGAAAACAGAAAAACAATCATCAACATTTTTTTTCATTATTTTATCATAACTCAGCATTTAATTGTGAACTGTAAAGATTTAAAAAGCATAACTCTACTCTCACTGGTCTTAATACTTTAGCATCATCTAATGCATCTATGAACTGTAGAGACTGAATACCAGGTCAACAAATATCCTATGTATGAAGAATATTTGGGTCCCAGTTTACTTTATTTTGCTCTCCTAACTTAAATAAACTATTGTCCTGCACGCACTAGTAAAAAAAAAAAAATCTGATATCTGATGTCTGAATAATTTTTGGTTTTGATTGTGTGTGTGTGTGTGTGTGTGTGTGTGTGTGTGTGTGTGTGTATGTATGTATAAACATCATTAACTCTTTCACGGCCAGCATTTTTTTTTTACTACATCCAGATCAGATTCAGAACGATGATCAAAACACAGATGCAGTAGGTCAAGTCCATCAACACCCCTAAAGCTCTTCCTGGGTCCACATTTCATTCAGTAACATTAGGCAGTTTCGATTTATATGCTGTTTTAATGTTGACGATTGCATTATTTTACATTTTCATCTGCTAGCATATGAGATCGCATGTTTCTGCTGCTTCTCCTGTGTTTTGATCAGGAGATTGTCTTTCAGAAGATGTGTAATAGCGCCCCCTACCACATAACAGTGAAATCACGGACATTTCAATGGTGAGGAAAGAGTTAAAATGTAAAACAATTACACTTCTACAAGTAAATATAACCAACACTGTCCAATACCCAGTCAACACTATGATCTCACAGTGATGTCACCATGTGGTCACACCGTCAGCAATCTGAGTTCACAGTGATCTAAAAGTGTAACCTCACAGCGCTCTCACTGTGTGCTCAAACTATGACCACAATATGAGCTCATCCCAGCTAGAAATGTTATTGTTCTATGAATGTTTTGAGAGCATTATGTTATGTTCTTGTAATATTTTCTGTAGCTAATTTTATTTTTGTAACCAGAATGTTCTCCTAAAAGGTAGGATAACACTCTCTATAAACATTTCAAACATGTTTAGTGATGACATTGATAGAACATTATCCCCCCTAACATTCTTAGACAGTTATAGCGGGAAGTTTCGATGTTTAGAAATTATGTTTAAGAGGTTTACATGTTGAAGTTTGTTTGAAGAGTTTGGTTTGGTCACCATTGTAGAGGTCAGTGTTTGCTGTAGTTGGGCTCTTTGGTCTTGACACTTTAAATGTTAGTCTTTCTCTGGCTGCTGTAGATGCTTATTATAGCAAGAGAAAATGTGGTCAAGTATGCTGGCTACTTACATTATTAAAATCAAGATCAGTGAACAATAAGATTTAAAACTCTGCATTAAGACAAACACAAACCTCAAGAATCAGCCTGTGAATCTCAATAACGGTGACGTGTTTCATGCCACAATGCATTCTGGGTGCATCATACAAAACTTATCAGTGGCTCCCAGAATGCACTGCGGTATGAAGCATGTCACCGTTATCGAGATTTACATGCTGATTCTTTAGGTTTGAGTGTGTCTTAATTACACAGTAAAGTCTTTTTTTTTTTCTTACAGATTTTTGTATTATAATAGTTGGATGTTAAGCTGTAGAAACATTACTATAAACAATTATATGTAATTAATAACAAACATGATTGTCTGTAAGAAATTACACGATGATGATCATATCAGCACTACATGATGATTATATCATTATCGTCATCATCGAGTCGCTGACATCATCTGATAAATATTTTTCTTACTGTTGTTGTCATAACAAACAGTTACAGCGGCCGGGGAAAAACTAACATTAAAACTTTAAGAGTCAAATTGCCTAACTTATCCAAACACTGATCACAATAATGGTGACATTAAACCAAACTATTAATTTCAATAAATCATCCACATCTAAACCTCTGTTAATCTCAATAAGAACTTTTCCACACATATGACAGAAATAAAGTCTGGTTAGTAATAAGTCAAGCTGGTAATGCTGTTTGTGGAGTTGTTTAATGAAGTTGGAGCCTGAGATCTGATGTTTACACGTCAATCCAATTTTCATTTTCAACCAAAATTTGACGTCTGAGTGATGTTGGAGTCCATGTCCAATTACATTTCTAGCTGGGGTGACTCACATTGTGTCCATAATATGAGCACACAGTGAGTGCACTGTGCGGTTACACTTTTAGCTCACTGTGAACTCACATTGTAGTCATATGGAGAGATCACTGTGAGATCAACGTGTTGACTGGGTAACTATCAGTTATCAAAAATATCCCATGATTGACCAATCAGAGGCTCCGGTACTCACAGCGATGAAGCTGGACAGGAAGTGTGTGAGTATGTTGTCTCCCATGAGTCCTGTGCCCAACACCAGCTGCTTGGCCTGATCGTAACATGCCAGCTGTTTATTTATTTATTGTTTGTTTGTGTGTCCAGAAAGCTCATTACCTTTAAATTTCTAGATTAAATCAATATAAATAAAAAGTAATTTAAGCACATTCCTCACATTCTTTCAACTTACATTCAAAATAACTCACACTTTCATGCCTAAACGTTTTAATTCAGCTCAAAATATCTTCCACTGGGTGTCTTTGCTGACCTCTTGTGGAACAATAATAATATAACATGATATTTCACGACTCTTGCCACTAGATGGCCTTATAGCTCTATATGAGCAAATGAGCCGTTTCCCCTGGGTCCTACAGTCACTTCAGTATTCATTCAGATACAACATGTAGACATTATAATAAAAAATGTTGGTAAAGTTGTAGCATTTTTTGTTTGAATTTTGAGCATTTTTAGGTTTTTCTATGTGTACTGAAGCATTCCTCGCATTACATTCATTCCTAAGAGGTCAAATTGAACGCTTATTACGCTTATTATTACCCAGTATGATTTTATGTCATACATCTACAGAAGTTGTTATTGAGATGTTTCATTTGCTTTAGTTGGGATGCTGACCCTTGACTTTTTCTAACAATAGTTTTTTTTTTGCACTCTTGTGGATGGTTTGTGAATGCAGTTTGTTGTGTTGATTATGATAAAAAAGTCACTATATAGCTTTTTCATTCATTAATATTATTCAGAGTTTAATTCTGTATAAAAAGTGTTAATTTGCCACCACTGTAAAACTACATTAATTATTTTGAAGTACATTTTTTTTTTTAACACATCATGCACAACCAAAGAAACAGAGCTACACTGGTTTGATGAAACGCATAGATATCAAAAATCAGCACATCTCTCAACAATGGTGGCAATATTTTTTGTATTCACACTGCAGTGCATGCTGGGAGTTTTCTATTATCCTGGAACCCAGCATGCATTGTGACATGAAACTTTTAATTGTCACCATTGTTGAGATTCATATGATTATTCTTGATGTCTGTGTGTGTCTGAGTGAAAGAGGAGTTTGAAGTGTTTTAATGCACTATTTGATTTCAATGTTCTTCAGATGTTCTTCTAAATGTTTAGAGAAACATTGCTGGATTTCATGTTGTAGATTTACAGGTATATGATTAAAAAATATGAAACACCCATAAATTCAAAGCTTATACACAGAAAGAGATCAGAGCATCAGACATGTCCAGAATGATTATGGCATCATCACAAGAGTTATAAACACCTGATCAACCTGATCTTCCTCTTGGCGTTTTCTTGCCATAACAAATGTGTTTCATAAACACACAGTTGCTAGCCTAGAAATCTAGACGCACCCTAGCGGCAGCAAAATGTATTTTGCAGCCAGGTGGGTCTAGGCACTCTCAATAGACCTTCTAGCTGCAAAAACCCAAATTGGGTCAGGCCAATCACAACGCGTATAGAGTAGGCGGGGCGGGCTTAACATAATGACGACAGAGATGTGAAGGTTGCCTGCTTGAAAACAAAGAATGGCTGCTGGCGAACAGTCTTTCGAATTGGCTTTGACCGCGACTCTGGAGGACTTGGAGTTAAGTTTTTCTTTGAGAAAAGAGCAAAGAACGGCACTTAAGTCATTCTTTAAAAAGGAAGATGTGTTCGTAGTTTTGCCGGTGTTACACCAGATTCTGTGACCGTCATGTGACCTTAATGGGCGCGGTTGTCACTGCGTGCTCCGTGATCTACGCAAACAGCTTAACTTCTGACTGTAAGCCAAAGGTGAAGTATTTATTTTGTTTAGAAATGCTTTTTTTGCCTGTCAGACATGGCAAAAGTTGAATCTATCATATAACGTTGCCTCAGCTGTTGGGAAAACGCTCTGGTTGGTTGAAGCGCTGTCCTATTGCGTGCAGAGGGAATTTGAAAGACAGCCGTTTATCCCGCCCCTCGGATTGAGCGTGTCTATGGTGAGTTTCCAGACCTAACATCTTGATGTAGGTCTGGCTTGCCAGGCTACACAGTTACAGCAGCCAGAGAGAAACTTAGCACTAGTCATAGAAAGTCAAAAGCCCTAAAGTAAACACTGATCTCCATCATGGTGACAAAAAACTTTATTATTTTCAATAAAACATCAACAACTAAATATCTGTTAATTCTCAAAAAGAACTTTTGTACATGTATAAAATAAATAACGTTACACTGGTTTGTAAACTGGTTTCACACTCAGTGTGGCTGGAAGTCAGTTGTAGTTTTTGTGTTTCTCTTTTTTCAGTTCTTGTTTCTCTGTCCTTCAGTGATTCTGCTTATCAGGTGTTCATCAGTTTCTCAATTCACTCACTTCTTTTCATTCAAGGGGACTATATTAGTGAACTAATGTAGGGAATAGTGAATGAGAGTATAGGGTGTGATTGGGAAAACAGCCTCTGAGTGTCGATTTTGAGCACTGTTAATTCACAGTATATTCCTGTAGGCTATTTTTTATTTTCTACGGTATATTACTGTTTTAATGGAAAATGGTATAATATTGTCAGAATTTGGCCTTTTTTACATTAAGGGTTAACTGTGTTTTAAGGATAATCAGTAACAGATACTTGATATATTCCCATCATGCACTGCTCCCTCACCTGTCCGACAGTGACGAGAGCTCCTCTGCTGGACGCCATAGTGGCTCCTGAGAAATGCTTCCTGGTTCCCTCTGAGAGAAAAGCATGTTTAGAGAGACATTCACACATGTACAGAGGTTAATGACAGCCAGAGATCCAGAAGTGTGCTTTACCTTCCCGCCAGACCCTGAAGAGTCCGTCCAGCGCGTGTTTATAGCTGCGACACACACACAGATGATTCAGGTCAATCACATCATGACTGTCTGGAGTGTAAAGACTGTTTTTAGATCGAGACACACGAAAGAATCCAGTGAGGTGACATGACATGAGATATCTCACATGTGTTTGGCATAAAAAATAATAATAAATAAAAACAGCAAGAGAAAAGCTAATGTTAAAAAGCCAATTCAAACTGCCTAACAAAAGCAAACACTAATCACAATACTGGTGACATCAAACTAAACTTATTTTCAATAAAATATCAAACATCTAAACCTAATGTAGATTTCCTGTCCCATAAAGCAGCATTACTCAGCACATCGAGAGCTGATCCTAAAATACCACTGGCCTTTAATATAAAAGTACAGCATTTACAGCCTTTCATTCCCACTGTCCATGTGAAATACTTCAGTACAGTTCTGGAAAACAATTAACACACACATCCAACTCTATTAATTTAACCTTAAATTGAAATATGTACAAAATAAATGTTTTATAAAAAAAAGTCAAACAAACACTTATTTTTCACAAAATGAGATTAAAAATGTATTTCATAATTTGACAAGGTTGTTTTGGTTTAGATTTGGGAAAGACAAAATTATTTCAAGGATTATTATGTTGATATTGTTAAAATGGTCAAATATTAACCGATATATCAGATGTAACATCTTCACAAGGTCTCGATAGAATTTGCAATAAATAAGCATTTATATGTTGATAGTGTTAAAATGGCCAAAGATTATCCAAATGATCAGATATAAGCTTAACAAACATTCATTGCAATTTGACAAGTGTGTGTCGGTAGATTCTGGAACACACAAACTTATTTACAATGACCAAATATTGTCTGACGATAAACATTCAGTAAAATTTGACAATGTGCGGTAAAGTAGGTTTCATGTTGGACATTTGTTAGACATTCGATCTTTTCTTCAGCATTAATTAATATGTGATGGCTTAATAGCATGGATGATGCTGTATCTCGTTACAAGGGTTGGTGAATAAATTACAGGTGGTGTGACATCATCTGGTCACATGACCAGGAAGTTATATAGATTTGTATTTTTCAAAAATGCATTAAAAATCATAGACAGTATATAAACTGGACACAGCGACCCCATAGGATTCAACGGAGAAAAGTGAAGTCAATTAGAAGCACTCACTTCCTGATGGCTGAGCGACTGCGCAGACTCAAACTGAGCTTGACGACGTAGATGTGACGTGAGCAACCCGTCTGTCTTCTAGTAGCTGTGCCAAGAGAAATCTGAATCATTCCCTTGTAACAACATTGGCTATCGAATCATTCGTCGTTGGTTTGAATTAACAAATTCAAATACTCTGTGTTGCTAAAAACATTTCTTCCTGAATACAAAAGCTGGTGCACTTTGAACTCGTGAGTGCAAATCATGCTTCGGCTCCAGCTAGTCGGCGACAAATGGACTTTTACGACACTAATTGCACCTCAGAGACATTCCAAACCCCTTTCCCCTCTCTGGACCACAGAGAGATAACGAAACTTGAAACTTTCTACACACACACACACACACACACACACACACACACACACACACACACACACAAACATCCTCCTATAGAAATATAGTTTTAATGTATGTAACTCAGATTTGGGTTTGACCTTCCTGTATGCATGTTTTATTAATTTGTTTGATCATATAATTATGATTTTCTAGAGGTGTGGTTTTGAAATGTATTCTTTAATCAATAGTGTTTTAGTTAGAGAAGGTTCACTAACATTCTCTGGCAATCCCTTCCCCCCTGTGTTGAACTGTGTTTTATTGCCTAATGGAATGTCCAGCAACAGAGATTTTAGGAGTAGAGCAGAGTTAGTGTTAATCTTTAACCCTACTTAAATCCTACATTTTCTATATGTATAACCATTGAAGAAATATGTAAACCTGAATGTAATTTCTCTTTTCCACGATTGTTCTTCTCTGGGATGGGTTTTTGTATTCTTGTAAACCTTAAAGGAATAATGTTTCAGATGTGCACCCTGTTGCAATCATAGATATGCCATGTGGATCTTTTTAAAAGTCCAATTTTCATTTCCATTTGTAAATGTACATCACATTTTGGGTTAATCTTATTCCTAGATTGTTAGTAGAACTCTTAATGCTTATTTTACAGAATAAGAAGTCATTTCTATGCCGTAGCTTTTAAACATACCAAATGTGGTCTTGAATTGAACCTCCATATACCCGTAGGAAAGATATGGGTACCAAATTATGATAAAATGCATTTTACTGCAGTTATAATTGTTTAAAGTAGAAATGGCATGATCCTAAGACTGTCATAAAACATGCAAATCGAACTCCTAAGTGAGACAAAGGAAATTTCTCCCGCCTGGAATTTCGCGTTCCAATTGGCCCAAGCGCCAGGGAGGAGGGAAATTTCGGTACCCTAGAAAAACGGAACACTCCGCGTTCCGTTCAGTTGAGTTCGGTATTTTCTTTCGTCTTGTTTGTTCCTGCTTGTTCGAACCCTCCTCATCAGGGAGACCATCAATGGCTCCCGTTTAGGGGGCTTTATATTTTATTTTCTTTAAGTCTTTTAGTTTTGTTTCGTCTTCGAACTTCAGCCGACAACTTCAACTCAAAGGAAAAGACTCTGTTGAAAATCCCGCGGCGCGCGCTCCTCTTCATTGAGGACGTGCACGAGCACTGCGTCTGAGGAAATTCCTGGCTCCATGGGACCTAGGGAGTCCTCATCTCCGTTTTATTTTCTTTACTAAGTTTTATTTTCATATTCGTTACTCCCTCCACAAAGGGAACTGAACTCTGAATCATGTTTCTGGCCACTTCACGTTTCAGTGAACCTTTAAACTGCGCGCGAGTCTGCTCGCCCCGAAGACACGAGGAAACACGCCCCGCTCTTAAAGGAGCTCTTCTTCAGCAACAAAGAGAACCATTTTGCAAGATAAGTTTACTGAACTTTTAATGTGATTTGATTCCTTGTTGTCTCTCAAGGTTACTGCCTGTGTTTCTGCCATGCTGAGATCATCTCGGTGATCTCTCTCGTCCTGAAACTTCAGTTTCACTTTCTCCCTTCCTCTCCCTCTCTCATCTGTTATCCGTTTAGTCTTGTATTTTGTTTACGTGTCCTGTACATACATATTTACTCGTGTAAATTGTAGAACTTGTATTCCTTAGTTCGATGTAGTATTAGTCAAATTATTAAAAAAAACATTATATCCTAGATTGTCTCTGTATAAGTGTTCATTGTACAAGTCAATGAAATGATGATCAAGCTACGCTTTACAAAGGTGCTACTGTTAAGTAACCTACATTTTATAAGAACAAGAAGCTAATTTTCTTGGCCAGAAAACATAGCTTTCTTCGAATTATAAGAAAGAGATAATTTTGTTGAGAAGTTGATGGAATTAATTTTACGACCAGTTTGCGGGACAAACAACTGTTTAATTAATACATTAATTTCCCTTAAAATTATTCTGATTAATTGATCTGAAAGAGGGACATTTTGGTATATTAATGATTGAATTATAATTCATTGTAATTGAACATTGATGTATACGAATAAGTCTAAATTTCAGCTTCAATAATTTATTAATATTGTAAGAATATAGATGAATCAACCCGATTCATAATAATGATTCCCTATAATCATTTGAGCTAAGTCATATTCCTTACACCCTTCTGAAACTTGCAGAGACGGAGAGTGTGAGTAGGGGCTGTCCATGAGCTAGGAGCAGGAGAAACTTTAAAAACTTGAGAAACCCACTCATTAACATATCATTTGCATGCAGGTTGTCTTTGAAAATTAAAACGAAAATGAAAACTGTGAAATAAAAGAGGAATTCAAATGAAAACGAAAATTTACATTTGTATTTGAATTGTGTCACTATTATTGCGTGAGCGTTACTAAAGAGCATTGTAAAAACTGTATTTGTAGTTTCTTTTTCACGTTTGGCTTTTCATTTTAATATTGGCAGTCTTGCCTCGAGACTGTAGTGGAAATGAAATGTAAAATCACCAATTGCATTTTATTTTTCAATTTGACAGGGATAATGCTGTGAAAATGAAATCATTTAATTTCATTCTCAATTTTGTCACATTTTTTGCGTACTGTTTTCTGTAATGAAATAGTTAATCTGGTTTTAATTTTAATCATTTAATTTATTTATTTAAATTTGGCAGAAAATGCCTTCCATAGCCTGTACACAACCATCATAAAATGATAAAAATCCATCCAGTGTTTTTTTTTTTTTTTTAATCTCCTTATATGTTTTATCCTGTCTCAAATCAAGCCGCCCCTCCCACGATTGTTGATTGACAGCAGCGATTCAACACAGACCCGCCCTCTCGTGAGCCAGCTGTCTGTCATCATAGTGCATTGATATGCTGGAGAAGAATGGCGTCTAAGCGATTGTGGCGTTCTGTTCTTGGGTCCAATAAGGAACACAGCAATCATTTTGATGTTTTGATGGAATATTCCCAAAGCATTGGCGGGAAATCCCTCGCGGGGATTCCCCACGATTGTCCATGCTTTCATGTTTGCGCGAATCATTTCACACTAGACAGCTTTACAAAGAGGGTAAGTAAAGCTGGTTTTGCTAAGAAGCTGTTCCTGAAAATAGGATCGGTACCAACTATTCGTGTTCCTGCTGCACCAGAAGAACTGTGAGTGTAACGTTTTATTAACCTTTATATTAATATTTATATTAATCTTTGCAAATCGCTAGCTGCACGCTTCACGATGAATGCGGCTGTTTACACTCAGGGTACATTACGGCATGTTTTCTATGTACGACGTTCTCAATTTATTTATTTCATAATCCCACTTCCCTTTCGAGGGAACTCGTGATGCGTCAATGATGCTTTGGGAACGCTTCTGCGTGATTGCGTCTGAAGCACTTGTATCAACTAGTCCAATGGCGAGAGTCGGCGTCACGGGCGGGTGACGTGACGACCAGGAAAGGATAAAGGACATCTCTGCGATCGGAAGCCCGCGCCGCAGCTTCTTCCGTCCTGGTTAGAGAGCCCGGTGTTTCAGCAGTCTATCTCTGTGGAGGTAGAGGTGCTGAGCATCGATGCATGTCCACAACCACAAGCATATTATATATATCTAGACAGGAGTATGGGGAGCAAACAGCTTTGGATTGTGTGTTCCTCCCTGCCCTCGCTTCATTACGAGTGGGGACACACGCGATTCATTTGTTGTTTGTTTGGGAGTGGAGCATGCACGGTCAGCTCTAGTAAAATAAGGGGACTGACAGCATTCATTCATAAATTCCTGACGTGTAACTTTTGCACTATCGAGAGTTTAGCTCTGCTCCCGATGGCTTTCTTCTCGAGGGAAGAAAGTCAATAAAGATTATTTGGCTTGGATCTCACGTTTGCTGAGGCAGCGCGTAGATTACGGGTCTGCAATAAAGATTCTGTTACTCGATCTCGGATCTCGCGTGTGCTGAGGCAGCGCGTAGATTACGGGGTCTGCAATAACAATAATAGTGGACTGGCTACGTTCATTCATGAACATTACCGACGTGTGTTCACTATCAAGAGTTTCCCCATGCTACTGTTAATTTAAAAAAAAGACTGCAATAAGAATCCAGTGGTTATACAAATGCAATGCATTTATTAAAGAGATATAGTGTATTGCAAGCTTCGAATTTAGGATTCTTTTATTGTATGCTGAAACTATTTTTATATATAAGCTTATATATAAATATATATTCAGCCACAGACTTGTCTGGTTGATCTTTTGCTGTTTGATTCTAAGGAATTAAATAAGTGGGCTGCATTTAAATTTGCTTATCTGACTTTCATTAGTTAGATTCATGTATAAGTTCAGCATTTCATCCAGATTGTGTAACTTGTTTTTTTTTTTTTTTTTTTTTTTTTTTGGGAGGAATTAAATGGTAAAATGATGTGCTGAGCATCGAGTTAAGGGAATTGAAGATTCTAAAAACCATCTCAATCTCCTGTGTACAATGAGTTTGGAGTTTATAACTTCATAAATGGGGCTGCTGGGCGGAGCAGCACTAGCCATTAACAAACTCCTTGTACAGGCAGAGTGTCATTTCCTGTGCTCCCCCTCAGAAAGATTGGGGACCAGAATGGCATTCTCAACAGAAGCCTTTAAAGCAGAAGATGGATATGAGGACACCGATGCCACTGGTGTCAGACCTCTGGGGGCAACCCTGACCGGGGTGGAGCGGTGTTCACCTCAGTATACGGTGCCCGCCCCACCTCGGTGCCCTCAGGAGGCCGTTCTGCCAACCCCGCACCCTTGGTCTCGGGGCGCAGCGGTCTCCAGCGAGCACATGGCTCAGTGTCACCACGACACCGTGTCAAACTCGCACCCTCTTAGGGGGGTTAAAAAAACAGTCATTTCGGTTGTTTCCTGCCAGGATGCTTCAGGTCACCGAAGTGGCTGTTACAATAACATCAGAGACCAGTCTCGAGAGTCTGGTACCCTTAGGAGATTTTCTGACAGAGTGGAAGAATCTGCCGAATATATCTCCATGGGTCCTGCAGATAATAGAGAGAGGTTACTGAATCCAGTTTTGTTCTCCTCCACCTTGTTACAACGGGGTGCTACTCGTGTTAGTACATCCCGAGCAGGCTCTGGTAACGGAGCAAGAAGTAGAGTCTCTATTAGCGAAGGGAGCTATAGAGCAGGTGTACTTGCCCGACAGAGAGTCGGGGTTTTATAGCGCTACTTTATTGTTCCGAAAAAGGATGGGGGGTTGCGTCCCATTTTAGATCTCCATCTGTTGTATCGTGCAGTCATGAAACTCAAGTTCAAGATGCTCACACTCAAACAGATCGTGACTCAAATCAGATCCGAGGACTGGTTTGTCACGATAGATTTTAAAGGCGCTTACTTCCATCCTCCCTCTACAAAGGAGGTTCCTGTGGTTTTCTTTTGGGGGCAAAGAATACCATTATCGGGTGCTTCCATTCGGTCTAGCTCTATCACCCCGCACGTTCACAAAGTGCGTAGTTGCAGCTCTGGCCCCGTCAGGCTGCAGGGCTACGCGTTCTGAACTACATCGATGACTGGCTGATTCTGGCGGAATCAGAGCAGTTAGCGGTTCGGCATCGAGATGTCGTCCTCGTTCAGATGAAGAAATTGGGGTTGAGACTCAATGCCAAGAAGAGTGTGCTTTCTCCATTACAGAGAACCACTTTCCTTGGTGTGGTATGGGATTCAGTCACGATGCGAGCCACACTATTGCCCATTCGTGTAGCTGCTATCCTCACAGCCACAAAAAGAGTTGAAGCTAGGCCAGTCACGCACTGTAAAACAGTTCGAGAAACTGTTGGGCCTCATGGCAGCAGCGTCCAATTCTCCCCGAGGGGAAACCCACTTGGTATGATCAAGATCATGCGGCGGTGTCTCCGCGCCTTGGTTATATGGAGGAAATACTGGTTCCTATCTCACATGAGCAGTCACGCATTATGAAACAGTTTGAGAAACTGTTGGGCCTCATGACAGCAGCGTCCAATGTGATACCCTTTGGCCTACTGTACATGAGACCCTTGCAGTGGTGGCTCAGAGCCAGAGGGTTCTCCCCGAGGGGAAACCCACTTTGTACGATCAAGATCACGCGGCGGTTTCTCCACGCTTTGGTTATATGGAGGAAATACTGGTTCCTATCCCACATGAGCAGTCACGCACTGTGAAACAGTTCGAGAAACTGTTGGGCCTCATGGCAGCAGGTCCATTGTGACTCCGTTTGGCCTACTGTACATGAGACCCTTGCAGTGGTGGCTCAGAACCAGAGGGTTCTCCCCGAGGGGAAACCCACTTCGTACGATCAAGATCACGCAGCGGTGTCTCTGCGCCTTGGTTATATGGAGGAAATACTGGTTCATTTCCCAGGTTCCGGTGTTGGGAGCTCTTTGCCATCGAGTTGCTATCTCGACAGATGTTTACCTCACCGGCTGGGGAGCGGTAATGGGAGGCCGCTCAGCCCAGGGCCTGTGGAGGAGTCATCTTTTTTGGCACATAAATTGCCTGGAGATGATGGCAGTCTTCAATGCGTTGAGACATTCCTCCCAGACCTGAAGGACCTTCATGTGCTTGTCCATACAAACAACACATCGGTGGTCTCTTACATAAATATGTTGGAGCAGATATCCTGTTGAGGCAGGGGCTGAGGCCCGGGGAATGGAGGCTCCACACCGAGGTGGTGGAGCACATTTGGGGGGTTTATGGTCAGGCACAAGTGGATCTCTTCGCATCTCAAGATACGACGCACAGTCCACTTTGGTTCTCCCTCACACCCAGCTCCCTTGGGGCTGGACGTTGTGGTATGGACATGGCCAAGACTACGTCTGTACATCTTTCCCCGATTACTCTGCTCCCAGGAGTTCTGGAGAAGGTCCGCCGGGATGGATAATTATACTACTAGTAGAACCGTACTGGCCTTGCCTACTGGTTCTCGGAACCGGTGTCTCTCCTCGACGGCTCTCCCTTGGAGATTCCAGTCAGGAGGGACCTTCAGTCTCAAGTAGATTGGGTGATCTTTCACCCAGCCCAGAGATTTGAATCCCAT
Source organism: Squalius cephalus (assembly GCF_949319135.1). NCBI lineage: Eukaryota > Metazoa > Chordata > Actinopteri > Cypriniformes > Leuciscidae > Squalius > Squalius cephalus. The sequence goes on from NC_137123.1 coordinate 11,665,442, forward strand.
GGTTTTGGCCTCTGAGGGGGCCCAACTCATTGACTTTGGTCTCTCAACTGAGGTTGTGGAGACCATACTTCACTCCAGAGCTCCCTTCACGAGGAAATTTTATGTATTAAGTGATGGGTTTTCACTTCAAATTGCAGGTTTCGGACAGTGGGGCCCAGTTTACTGCCCGATTGGTACAGTGCTGGAGTTACTGCTGGTTATTTTTTCCGCAGGGTTATCCCCTTCCACACTGAAGGTGTATGTGGCGGCCTTAATGCCAACCATGTCCCTTTTGGTGGTATTTCCCTGAGGGGGGGGGGGGGGGGGACCTTTGGTTGTTTCCTCCGTGGTGCTTTTAGACCAGGACAGGAGTATGGCGGCTTAGAAGCCTTATTATATATGTATATATCCTTGTAGGATGTGTTATGCGGGAGCCTGGTCCTCCCCGCTCACATTCGTAAGGTTTTGCAACTTCGACCTGGGCTTTTCCCCAGGTTCTCAATGCTCTTGTCTTAGTTGTGCAGTATTCACACAGACAGGTTCTGTTTCGTATGGCGTATTGGGCATTCTCGTTCCCAAAGCGTCATTGACGCATCGCGAGTTCCCTCGAAGGGAATGTCTCAGGTTACGACTGTAACCCTAGTTCCCTGAAAAGGGAACGAGAAGATGCGTCACTTTGCCATACTTCGTACATCCCTGTGATCGACTTGCTTCGGCCCTTTTCGAAGCTAGCGCGGTCCTAAACCAAATGTCCTTTATCCTTTCTTGGTCGTCAAGACACCTGCCCGTGACGCCCACTCTCGCCATTGGACTAGTTGATACAAGTGCTTCAGATGCAATCATGCAGAAGCTTTCCCAAAGCGTCATTGACGCATCGTCTCGTTCCCTTCTCAGGGAACTAGGATTACAGTTGTAAACTGAGACGGTTTATTTCATAATCCCACGTTTATAATGAACAACGCGTTATGGTTATTGTGTTATTGTGTTACAAACGGTGTACGCACAGAACAGAGGGGCGGGGTAAGCAAAGCTCTTTATCGTTTAAAGACACATGCACTTAAACGGTGTGCTAAAATGGTTTGTTTTTGACCAGGTAAAATTAGTGTTTTCTTACAATACTAATGAGAATGTTTAATTAAAGTATATTACAAACTTTTAATTTATACCCTAAATAATCATATTAGCTTGTACAAAAATGGCATTATATGACCCCTTTAATTAACAAAATATGTTTCCTTGTAATAGAGAGAGAGAGGACAACATCTACTCCACTCACAGACAAGATGCAGAGGGACATCATGGAAGAACCTTCTATTGTGAATATTATGCTGTTGGGCTCGACTGGATCAGGAAAGAGCGCTTCAGGAAACACCATCATAGGTGTTAGAAAAACATTTAAAGAAGATTTGTCTCCTGAGGCTGTGACCAGAACCTGTCAATCAGCACAAACAGAGCTGGATGGACAAACAATCACAGTGATCGACACTGTAGGACTCTCTGATACATCAGTGAAGATTAAAGATGCTGAATCTCAAATAGAGAAGATGCTTACTCTTCATAGTGTTGATGTGTTTCTGCTGGTGACCAAAGTGAGTGAGGCTTTCACAGTGGAGAACAGTAAAGTTGTGAAGTGGATCCAGAATAATTTTGGAGCAAAGTTCTTAAATCACACAATAGTGCTCTTTACTCACGGAGATCAGTTACATGAGCCAATAGAAAATGATTGGTTTCAAGTTTTTAACAACAAAAATGAAGATCGATCTCAGGTCACTGAGCTTCTGAAACAGATTGAGTCACTGAGGAGAAAGAATGCATACAAGAGATACACTGGACAGGATTACAAGCAGACTCAGAAAGCTCTTCTACTCAAGAAATGTGCAGCAGTAGTCGGAGGATTAGCATTAGCAATAGCAGTGGGAGCAGTGGTAGGATATGTAGTAGGTGAAGTAGTAACAGGAGGAGAAGCAGCAGCAGCAGGAGTAATGGCACCTATGATGGGAACTGAAGTACAAGCAGCAGTAATAGGAGCAGCAGGAGGTGCAGTAGCAGGATTAGTGAAAGGTATGATGGGAACTGCATTCACTGCAGGGCAAGCAGCAGTAATAGGAGCAGCAACAGGAGCAGCAACAGGAGTAACGGCATCTATGATGGGAACTGCATTCACTGCAGGACAAGCAGCATTAATAGGAGCAGCAATAGGAGCAGCAACAGGAGGATTAGCAACAGCACTGGTAGTTCTGGCAGCAGTAGCAGTGGGATATGGAGTCAATTTTTTGGCAAGAAAATATAGCTCTTAAGAAAAACTTAACTAAAAGACTATCATTACAAAACATGTAGCCTATATAACATGAGTAGAACAAACTCATTTGAATCAAACACATTTACTTCCACATATAGTCAATGCAATCCATATAGTCAGTCAATGCTTCAAAATAAGTAATTATAATAATACAATTTTTTTTCTTGTACTACTAGACTGTAATAGTCAGATTTTTTTTTTTTTTTTTTTTTTTTTTTTTTGCGTTGTAATTTACATTTGCTGGTTTACATTTACATGCTGGTGATTCTGTGTTTTTGAGGATTTTTTTTTATTATTTTAAGGTTGTAAACCTGACACCTGTTCCCTTTTGTTGTCCTTATTTTATTTTTAAAATTTAGTTTTTCACATTATTTGCCTTTTGTTATAATAAATGAAAAATAATACAAAGTTAAATACATTTTAAAAATATTTATGTATTTTTTATTAAATGAACAGTAGCACTGTTTGCTAGTTTCAGACAGGACTGACACTGGTTATAATCAGGCTATCAGCTTGTGAATGTGAGGCACAATTTAACATGGACAAACATAGAACATAATAATACTCACCATTTCACACCAAATAAACCTATTTTTTAACAGCTCGATTAATCTGTTAATCTCTAAAAAAAAAAATCAGATTTGTTTTGCAAATGTACATCGTTGAACTTACATGGCACATGAGAGTTTTACACATTTATACATAGTGAATGTCACACAGTCTGCTATATATGGGAGGAAATGATTATAATAACGAATAGCCTAGTTGATAAAAAAAATAAAATTATGTCATCATTTACTCCCTCATGTTGTTCAAAACCTGTATGACTTTTTTTTTTTTTCTGTGAAACAATAGGCATTTTCTGAATGTTCAATCTGCTTTTATATAATGTAATTTAACACAGGGGAAATCTTCTTAAATTGTGACATAAGATGAGACTGGATATTCTCAGGGTGGTTTGAGGTATACACTGTATAACATTGTTAAATTGTTAAATAAAGCAACATGTATGGAATTACTTTTGTGCCAATAATAATGAACGCAACTTTTCAAGAAACTAATGAAAATATTATTTTTTTATTAAATGAAAAAAATTATGACAACCTGATTGCCAAGTTTCCTGAATAACACTTCAGATGTATTTGAGCAGGTTTAATGTGTGCTGAAGGGTGGAGCACAGAAACAAACTGATGAAGAATCCAGTGAGGTCTGATATTCAGCATTTTTATGTTGCAGCAAAACAACATATTTGTGAAGTGAATGAAATGAGATATCTCACATGAGTTTGGCATAAAAAAAATTTTTTAAAAAAAATAAAAAAACAGCAAGAGAAAAGTTAATGTTAAAAAGCCAATTCAAACTGCCTAACAAAAGCAAACACTAATCACAATACTGGTGACATCAAACTAAACTTATTTTCAATAAAATATCAAACATCTAAACCTAATTAATTAAAATAATAAAAAAGTAAAAATACAGTCAAATACTATAATTCTCAATAAAACCTTCTGTAGCGATAAAATCTTCTTTCACGCTGAAGACAACACAGGGTTTGTGGTGTGAAGATATTAATGGAATAACACAATTGTTAGATTTCAAAGACATCAGTGAAACAGGTTTTTTTAATGATGATTATAAAACCATCAACAGGTAACCATCATCACCATCATCATCATCATCATCATCATCACCTGATCTCATTTCACTTTAGCTTTCTTTGCTGCTGCAAATGTGTTTAACAAACACACTGTCACAGCAGCCAAAGAAGACAAAAATATATGATAAGAGTTAAGAGCCCAACTAATGGAAACACTATTCACTATTATGGTGACTTCAAATGAAACACATTAGAGTTAAACCTCTGTTAATTCTCAATAAAAACTTCTGTAGACGTCTGACAGAAATAAAGTCAGTCTGGTTAGTAATAAGTGAAGCTGGTAATGCTGTTTGTGGAGTTGTTTAATCCTCCTCTGCTGAGATCTTCACAGATTTAATGTCTTCTTTTCTCTTCAGTTGATTTCATCTGAGGCTGTGGCTGAAGTCAGTTGTAGTTCTTTCTCGTTTTTTTTTCTTTTCTTGTTTAAATGATTCTACTTGTTATCATCAGGTGTCTCCAATAATGGTCAATGCTCACCTAATGTATCACTTAATTATCTCATTAACTTCAACACTGCTTCAGTGTTACTTTTAACACTCTGTATTGTGGACACATATGTACACTGAGGAGTGTTCATTTAACACTGGGGATTTTGCTGTGTAAGCAATTATATGTTGATAGTGTTAAAATGGCCAAAGATTATCCAAATGATCAGACATAAGCTTAACAAACATTCATTGCAATTTGACAAGTGTGTGTTGGTAGATTCTGGAACACACAAACTTATTTACAATGACCAAATATTGTCTGACGATAAACATTCTGTAAAATTTGACAAGGTGCCAATAGCATGGATGATGCTGTATCTCGTTACAAGGGTTGGTGAATAAATTGCAGGTGGTGTGACATCATCAGGTCACATGACCAGGAAGTTATATAGATTTATATTTTTCAAAAATGCATTAAAAATCATAGACAGTGAAAGAAATGGACACAGCGACCCCATAGGATTCAATGGAGAAAAGTGAAGTCAATTAGAAGCACTCACTTCCTGATGGCTGAGCGACTGCGCAGACTCAAACTGAGCTTGACGACGTAGATGTGACGTGAGCAACCCGTCTGTCTTCTAGTAGCTGTGCCAAGAGAAATCTGAATCATTCCCTTCCGAAACTTGCAGAGACGGAGAGTGTGAGTAGGAGCTGTCCATGAGATAGGAGCAGGAGAAACTTTTGCTAAGTATTCTGATTAATAATTTTGTCATTTTGCCTCCACGTCCCCCGATTGCCCGCAAGCTTCTCCTCCTGTCCATATGGTAATCTCTCTACTGAGAGTCGCGTGGTTATGACGCAATCGTTAGCCTATTTTTACAAAAACTGCTTCTACAGGGCCATAACGTAAGATACAAGGTATTGGAGCCTTTTATACATTTTCGTGTTTCTTTAGAAATAAATAATGGACAAAGGAGTCTTTAAACCCCTCAGATGTAAAGTTATTCGCTGTCAAAGTGACGCCAAAATGAATGGGAGTCAATGGGATGCTAACAGCAGGTGGGGGTCCGCTAATCAATGACGGCGCCCGGGGAAGCTTCAGTTTTTTCTGAAAGATTACCCCCTTGTTAAAAATAGACGAAATAACATTTTCAAAATCCAAGTTGTGTATGTGTTACAAGGGTTAGTGAATAAATTACAGGTGGTGTGACATCATCAGGTCACATGGCCAGGAAGTTATATAGATTGGTATTTTCACTGGTGAATCAGCATTGTAATGCCGGCTGGGCTGCTTAACATCGGGAAGTGAAGTGAACCTTGGTGGAGCTCATATTGATTCTTCACACACGTGAGTAGATGTTAAATCTATAGGGTCTCCAGTCATGTATTAGTGTTCATAATGGTCATAGTTTTATATGACACTTTTATAATTTGTTCAGTTGTGTTTAGTAGGCTATGTTGACATTGGTGTTGTGTTGTGTTGGTGATCGGATCGATTAAAGGGGTCATGAACTGGATTGTTTTATTATTTTATAATGTTGCCTGGGGTGCCCTTATAATGTTAGTATGATTTTTACATCAAAAATTGTCATAATTTATAAATAAAAGCCATTTTTCCAAGCCTGATTTCAGCCTCAGATTTGAACGCTCTGTTTTAAGGGGCGTGTCTGCTGTGAGACTGCAGTGTAAACGCCCACTGCTGTGATTGGCTGACATGCTTGCATATGAAATAGCTAGTAGGCTATTACATGAACTCTCTCGAAAACTTTTACTACGTTTTTACTATTACAGCTATCGAGATTAACAAATCGTGAAAAGTATCGTTTAAAGCATTATATTTAAATCTATTCCATCACATGAAAGGTTGCAGCATGATGAACACTGAGCAGATGACAGACAGTCTGTTGATCGCCTGAATAAAGATCTTATCATTGCAACGCAATTTTTGCACTCTCACAAATGCTTACACCAAATCACAATGCAAACACGATGTGAATACACAGTAAGAGCTTCGTTGTGTAGTCTAAGTGTCATTATTTCATCACGAGTTTGGTAAGTGTCCAGATAAGCTCTCGCGGCTCGCGCTGTGCTGTTTGATTGACAGCTTGGGCGAATGGAAAGGGATCGTTCTTTGATCGCTTTCTGTATATAATTTAATAACAGTTTAAAAAAGATTATTTTCATAATACTACGAGAAATTATGTGAAGTTGATCGTTTAGTCACTGATGCATAAACAGTATTGAACGATTTTAAGAGAAAGATATCTGAACTTGAATAATTACACATCAGAAATCACTGATCACAGATCAGGAATTATAGTATACACATGGTTACTTACATGTTGCTGGCAGATCCGTCGGGAAATTGTGATTGACTGATTTAATAAAGTTTAACCATGCTGGAATCCGAAGGAAGCTTATGCAGACTGTCTTCTTCCACAAACAGGCACTGCACAATATATAGTAACAGCATTTTTATTGCTTGGAAGTAGCTCGATCCGGTAGTAATTATCATGTCGTCCTATGTTATTTAGCATGTTTGGGCGAATTGGTGAGCGGGGCTAAACAGGCCGTGTTGAAGTAGGCGTTGATCTTCTTTTGTGGAGGCGGTGTTTTATCCTCTTTGACGTCATTGTTCCCCACTTTGAAAAACGAGTCGTTTGCTGAGCCTGATGTCTATAAAAGCTTTTATTGGACTAACAAGGTAGTTTTCAGTTCTGAAACTTACAGGATATTATTATAGTATGATGATCTCTTATATGTCAAAAGCTCAAGGAAAATTTGATTTCTCAGTTCATCACCCCTTTAAATGCCCATACGCACGTCATACCAAGTGTGCCTAAACACACACACTGTCAAAACTAGCACTGGAAGTTATTTAAATGAGATTAACATCACATCATGAAAAATTGCTACGGTAAAATAATCTTATGAAATGCAAGTGACTGTTTTTTGATCTGCCTGTATTGTTGAGAAGTGGGTTAGTGAAGGCGTTAGGAGCTCAAAAAATGACAGAAGGCTTGTAAAAAATTGCTTATTTATTCTATTTTATTTTATTTTATTTTAAATAAACTTTGTGTAACAAATGTGTACGTGTTCAAATAAATTCTATGTAAAAAAAAAAAAAAAAAAAAAAAAAAACTATAGGGAGCCCTTAATTAATCATTACTATAATATTAAAGGTACCAATTAACAACAGAGTTCAAATTCTTGAATTCAGCTGCTATTTATTTTAAGATATAATAATCAACACTAAAACATACGGAAGAGGATTAGGGCCAGGCAATAATAAAAAAATAAAACCATCTCGAGATTAAAGTCATTATAATGCGAGATTAAACTCGTTAAATTTCGAGAAAAAAAGTCGAAATACAATCTTGAGAATAAACACATTAAATATCGAGAATAAAGTCGTTGTGTTGCGAGAAAAAACTCGTTAAATTTCGAGAAAAAAAGTCGAAATACAATCTCGAGAATAAACTCATTAAATATCGAGAATAAAGTCGTTGTGTTGCGAGAAAAAACTCGTTAAATTTCGAGAAAAAATGTTGAAATACAATCTTGAGAATAAACTCATTAAATTTCGAGAATAAAGTCGTTGTGTTTCGAGAGAAAAAGTCGAAATGAAATGTAGAGAATAACGCATTCGATCAGTGTTCATTGCATAGCCTACTGATATCAACCTCATCGAGGTTTCGTGGTTTCCCAGGATACCATAAGACACATTATTAATCGTTGTTGGTTGTGTACGCCTCCATCCACAGAATGTAACGACTGTAACCATCTATACAGCGATTAATGGCAATGCTGTACGGTTTTAGTTTATCATAGCTGTCCATATGCCAGAGTGTATTTGGGCCAGCGCAAGTGGCGTCTTCTCAAGCGTCTCCTTCGTCGAAATTCCACACCTTGAGGATCAACAAGTTTAATAATGCGTCTTATGGTATCCTGGGAAACCACGAAACCTCCATGAATTTCATGTTGGACAAAAGCGAGTACATCGCGCAAATTGGACTGATTTTTTCTTCTAAAAACACCTAGCCGACCTAGACCTAATGTTCTATTCTTTGTTACTGAAAGAAAGTCAAAAATATAGATTGTCTAAGTGATCTAACTCTGCCATGTCCTCTATCAGGTTATGCAATGAACACTGATCAAATGCGTTATTCTCTAACGTTACATTTCATTTCGACTTTTTTTCTCGAAACACAACGACTTTATTCTCGACATTTAACGAGTTTATTCTCACAATTACTTCGACTTTTTTCTCGAAATTTAACGAGTTTTTTCTCGAAACACAACGACTTTATTCTCGAAATTTAATGAGTTTATTCTCAAGATTGTATTTCGACTTTTTTCTCGAAATTTAACGAGTTTTTTCTCGAAACACAACGACTTTATTCTCAATATTTAATGAGTTTATTCTCAAGATTGTATTTCGACTTTTTTTCTCGAAATTTAACGAGTTTAATCTCGCATTATAATGACTTTAATCTCGAGATGGTTTTATTTTTTTATTATTGCCTGGCCCTAATCCTCTTCCGTAAAAACAACACTTTTTTTTTATCTCATGAATTTTTTCTATCTCATTCGTTTAAATTATATTAAGCCTTAAATATTATATTAAGCCTTAAAGCCTCTCATCCGTTTAAATTATATTAAGCCTTAAAGCCCTAAACTGCATAATTAAGGGCGTGGCCACTTGAGTGACAGGTGGATTGCGTGTTGGAGCGTTTGCTGTCTGTTAGAGACTAGACACTATGGAAAACTGGACACTATGTCCATATTTTTTTACAGTCTATGAAAGGTGCATTTCTTTTTGGCAAGCTTTATCTGTGCGCTTGAGTGCAAAATATACACATATTCCTCCATGCACCCAGTATATATTTAAGCAGCCTAATTACATTAATATTAACATGCGATTAGTCGGCTAATTGCTTAAATGAATGACTATACTGTTACACCACTATATATATATATATATATATATATATATATATATATATATATATATTCATTTAATTAACAAAATATGTTTCCTCGTAATATAGAGAGAGAGGACAACATCTACTCCACTGACAGAAAGATGCAGAGGAACATCATGGAAGAACCTTCTATTGTGAATATTATGCTGTTGGGCTCGACTGGATCAGGAAAGAGCGCTTCAGGAAACACCATCATAGGTGTTAGAAAAACATTTAAAGAAGATTTGTCTCCTGAGGCTGTGACCAGAACCTGTCAATCAGCACAAACAGAGCTGGATGGACAAACAATCACAGTGATCGACACTGTAGGACTCTCTGATACATCAGTGAAGATCACAGATGCTCAAACTCAAATAGAGAATATACTTACTCTTCATAGTGTTGATGTGTTTCTGCTGGTGATCAAACTGAGTGAGGCTTCCACAGTGGAGAACAGGAAAGTTGTGAAATGGATGGAGGATAATTTTGGAGCAAAGTTCTCAAATCACGGAATAGTGCTCTTTACTCACGGAGATCTGTTACACGGTCAAATAGAAAATGATGGTTTTCATGTTTTTAAAAACAAAGATGAAGATCGATCTCAGGTCACTGAGCTTCTGAAAACTATCGAGTCACTGAGGAGAAAGAATGCATACAAGAGATACACAGAACAGGACTATAAGGAGACTCAGAGAGCTCTTCTACTCAAGAAATGTGCAACAGTCGGAGGATTAGCATTAGCAACAGCAGTGGGAGCAGTGGGAGGATATGTAGCAGGTGAAGCATTAACAGTAGTAGCAGCAGCAGTAGCAGGATTAGTGGCAGGTATAACGGGAACTGAATATCCTGCAGTAAAAGCAGCACTAAGAGGAGCAGCAGGAGTAAGAGTAGCAATAGCATTAGCAGGAGTAGTGGCATCTATGATGGGAACTGCATACACTGCAGTAATAGGAGCAGTGGGAGGATATGTAGTAGGTGAAGTAACAGGAGTAGCAGCAGGAGTATCTATGATGGAAACTGCATTAACTGTAGTACAAGCAGCAGTAATAGGAGGTGCAGCAGGAGGATTAACGGCATCTATGATGGGAACTGAATTCACTGCAGGACAAGTAATAGGAGCAGCAATAGGTGTAGCATCGACAGGAGTAGCAGCAGCACTGGCAGTAGCAGTGGGATCTGGAGTCTATCTTTTGGCAAGAAAATATAGCTCTTAAGAAAAACATAACTAAAAGATTATCATTACAAAACATGTAGCCTATATAACATGAGTAGAACAAACTCATTTCAAACAAACACATTTACTTCCACATATAGACAGTCAATGCTTCAAAATAAGTAATTATCATAATAATACTATTCTTTTTCTTGTACTACTAGACTGTAATATTCAGATTTTTAGCGTTGTAATAATGTATTTACATTTGCTGGTTTACATTTACAGTTACATGCTGGTGATTCTGTGTTTTTGAGGATTTTTTATTATTTTAAGGATGTAAAACTGACACCTGTTTCCTTTTGTTGTCCTTCTTTTATTTTTAAAATGGTGTTTTTCACATTTTTTGCCTTTTGTTATAATAAATGAAAAATAATACTGTTAATCACAAAGTTAAACAAATTTTTAAATATTTATGTATTTTTTTTTTATTTATGTTACTTTTTCATTTATTTATAGAAATTTGTCATACAGGCACACAGAAACTCTCAGTGTTAAATGAACAGTAGCACTGTTTGCTAGTTTCAGACAGGACTGACGCTGGTTATAATCAGGCTATCAGCTTGTGAATGTGAGGCACAATTTAACATGGACAAATAAACAAACCTATTTTTAATAGCTCGATTAATCTGTTAATCTAAAAAAAAAAAAAAAAAAAAAAATCAGATTTGGTTTGCAAATGTACATCACTGAACTTACATGGCACGTGAGAGTTTTACACATTTATACATAGTGAATGTCACATAGTTTGCTATATGGGAGGAAATGATTATAATAAGTAATCGCCTAGTAGTTGATAAAAAAAAAAGAAAATTATGTCATCGTTTACTCCCTCATGTTGTTCAAAACCTGTATGACTTTATTTTTTCTTCTGTGAAACAATAGGCATTTTCTGAATGTTCAATCTGCTTTTATATAATGTAATTTAACACTGGGGAAATCTTCTTAAACTGTGACATGAGATGAGACTGGATATTCTCAGGGTGGTTTGAGAAAAACACTGTAAAACATTGTTAAATTGTTAAATAAAGCAACATGTATGGAATTATCTTAGTGCCAATAATAATGAACGTAACTTTTCAAGAAACTAATGAAAATATATTTTTTTTTATTAAATGAAAAGATTGATGACAACTTGATTGCCAAGTTTCCTGAATAACACTTCAGATGTATTTGAGCAGGTTTAACGTGTGCTGGAGAGTGGAGCACAGAAACAAACTGAAGAAGAATCCAGTGAGGTCTGATATTCAGCATTTTTGTGTTGCAGCTCAATATGTTTCATCTTACATATGTTTGGCATGCAACAGCAAAAGAAAAGCTAACGTTAAAAAGCCAATTCAAACTGCCTAACAAAAGAAAACACTAATCACAATACTGGTGACATCAAACTAAACTTATTTTCAATAAAATATCAAACATCTAAACCTAATTAATAAAAATAAAAAAGTAAAAATACAGTCAAATACTATAATTCTCAATAAAACCTTTTGTAGACGTCTGACAGAAATAAAGTCAGTCTGGTTAGTAATAAGTGAAGCTGGTAATGCTGTTTGTGGAGTTGTTTAATCCTCCTCTGCTGAGATTTTCACAGATTTAATGTCTTCTTTTCTCTTCAGTTGATTTCATCTGAGGCTGTGGCTGAAGTAGTTCTTCACTGTAAAAAATAAAATCGTAAAAAAACGGTCAATGACTGTCAGCTGCGGCTGTCAAACAAAAAACGTAAAAATAAAGTAAAATATCCTAATTTAAATAAGTGCAAAATACTTCTACAGAAATCTTCATTAATCTTTTTTAACAGAAACACACAGTTAAAACACAGTTATTTCACATTTATTTTCTGATTTTTTTACTGAAAAACATGCAGTTAACTACACAACATGATTTGTTGTGACTATACGTCACAGTTACTGTCAGTTAAATAAAGCAACATACAGCATATCATCAGTGTTTCTCTGCTCATCCTGGACTGAAGCTCAGGCTCTACTCTTCAACACAACGGTGACACACGAAACACACCATACAGAAACACTTTAAACCCAAACAGAACATTAAACACTACCAGATCTCTCAGGATCTCAGCATCTTCACTTATTACAATCCAGACTTTATTTCTTTCATACTAACATTCTTATTGAGAATTAACAGAGGTTTAGAAGTTGAAGCTTTATTGAAAAGAATAAAGTTTGATGTCACCATGATGGAGATCAGTGTTTGCTTTAGTTGGGCTCTTGACCTTTTAATGTTTAACTTTAATGTTTCTCTGGCTGCTTTATCTGTGTGTTGCTGATGCATATTTGTAATTGTAGTAATCAAAGATAAACTCAGATCAGATGATGTTGGTTACTTTTTAGTGATGATAGTTATCATGTAGTGTACTGTTTTATTAATACCACCTGAAGTGAAATATCTGATCAAGTAATTAAATATTAGTTGTTAATTTTGCATGATAAAACTGCTATAGAAGATCCTGCAGTGCTGTGATACACAGATTTTATGAAGTCATTATATAGAAAATGTTTTGAGAGGATCATATAGACTCACTCAGACATCAATAATAAGCATATGCATCGCAACAATGGTGACAATGAAAAAAATCTGAACTACTATAAAGTCACTTAAAGCTTTGTTGGTTGTCACCATTGTTGAGATTCATATGTTGATTCTTGATGTCTCTATAGTATTAAAAAGATGAACAAGCTCAAAACTTTTTCTGTACAATATATATTTTTTTTTTTTCATTTCAGATTGTTATAATAGTGATGACACAATATTTCAAGGAAAATGTGAACATAATGATATTAATTATAGACTCCATCTACATATTATGCAATCTAAGATAATATATACATAGATTTGATTGACATATCAGCAAATTAGATCATCACATGATGACTATTATATCACCACTGAATGAGCAAGACCATCTGATATTTTCTCCTGCAATTATTACTATAACAAATGTGTATCAAATACACAGTTATAACAGCCAGAAAAACTAAAGTTAAAAACTCAAGGGTCATGAGACCAACTAAAGCAGACACTGATCTCAATCATGGTGACATCAAATTTATTTTAAATTTTTTTTTACACTTTATTTAAATTAGCATATTTTACTTTAATTTTATGGTTTTTGTTTGGCAGCCGCAGCTGCCAGTCATTTGACCCTTTTTTTTACGATTTTTTTACAATGAAGGTGTTTGATCATAATAATGCAGTAAATACCTGTGAAATAACAGTGTTTTTTCGGTTTATTTAAATTAGCATATTTTACTTTAATTTTATGTTTTTTGTTTGACAGCCGCAGCTGCCAGTCATTTGACCCTTTTTTTACGATTTTATTTTACAATGAAGGTATTTGATCGTGATTATTCAGGAAATGCCTGTAAAATAACAGGCTGCGTTCCAAACCGCATCCTCAATGAGTAGGTACTCAATTTCAATAAGTACTTACTTAACGAGCGCTAAAAGAGTAGGTACTTTATAGCCAGATCTCGTTGAGTATGAATGTGAACCGGACATCTGCCATGTTGACGTTATCATGTGACCTACTACGACGCGTTATCACAAGCGCAACAACTTAAAAGATTTGAACGACACGTTTAATTCATCTATCTGTAAATATCTTGATATTGATTAAACTTGCTCATTTTGTGGTCTTTTTGAAGAAACTGCTGCCCATTTATTTTGTGAGTACATTTAGGGTTGATTTATGTTCTTATATTTAACCCTACCCTACTAATGTGACCCACCGTTTTATCCTTAACGATATTTATTTTTATAACGAAATCCCATAATTGTCATCTCTTGAATATGTTGTTGATTTCTTTATTTTATATCCAAACATTTTCATCCATAAGCAAAAGTGGCTTACTGCTTTGTTTTCCTCTTTTTCTTGTTAAATTTAACTCTCGTTTCATCCCTCAGGCTTATAAATAACAAAAAATGCATTTTTTAAATGTATTATATCATTAATTAAGAAAATATATATTAAGATATTCAACCTTAGGTTCTTTTTTCTTGTGTATAAAATCTCATGTTATGTTTGCAAACCCATGATATATATATATATATATATATATATATATATATATATATATATATATCCTTTTCCTCAGCGTTTGTAATGTCTGCACAAAGGAGACGTTGGGCAGCTGTGTGAAGATTCGCCTTTGGAGAAAACTGTTGATTTTATACTCGAAAAATTTAAGTATCATTATTAAAAATTAATTTTACCCCAGAATGAATTGCATTGCTATCCCACCCCAAAAAATACAATAATAACAACTTGTGCTGACCAATTAATTATATTACTTTTTACTGAAAATGATATAATTCAATAAAACAAACTAAATGTAATGTATGTCATTTGAAATAGCTATGTATGAATACACTCTAGATGTGTATGTGAACATATCTACATTTTAATTCAAACAATAAATAAAGCATTAATTAAATAATTGTATTTTATTTACTGACAACAATGAGAAATATTACCGTAATAAATTAGTCAAAGAATGAATCAAAGTCACCATCACACAATAAACAAATGCATATACAAGTCAACACATGAAACAAAGCTTTATTCAAACTACAATCATGTATGTAGGCTATAGGCGCTGAACCCCACATCCTTCTGCCATCTCAACACAGCGGTTCCCATTCTGCGGCTTTATTCTGACGAATCAGCTGACCGCCAGAGGTGAGCCGTGCCTGAGGTTGTTGTGTGATGTGTTGTGCTTCACAATCTGAGGCAATAAAGGCCGGTGGAGTGATGGAGGGTCTCGTAAGGGCAGGTGGAGTGATGGAGGGTCTCGTAAGGGCTGGTGGAGTGATGGAGGGTCTCGTAAGGGCAGGTGGAGTGATGGAGGGTCTCGTAAGGGCTGGTGGAGTGATGGAGGGTCTCGTAAGGGCAGGTGGAGTGATGGAGGGTCTCGTAAGGGCTGGTGGAGTGATGGAGGGTCTCGTAAGGGCAGGTGGAGTGATGGAGGGTCTCGTAAGGGCAGGTGGAGTGATGGAGGGTCTCATCCATGGCACCATCTCCAGGATTCATCTCTGTGCTCTTCATCCTCAGTGCTCACACCAGCCTGCTGACATTTCAGATCCTACAAAAATGCACAAACATAACACAAAAGCAGTCATTTAACCGCACAATGTCATTTGATTTCAGTATTATTTAGAAGACAAAAACGCTTTTTTTCACAAATGCCGCCATCATCTTTCTTTGCAGGTCCTGCTCCACCACAAAAGATTTGCAGCAAATGCACAGAAATCAAGAATCAGAAAAGTGCTGTAATTGCTCTGTTTGAAATTACAATAATTAAAATAAACTACAACTTAAGATTTAAATATTTATTCATTTCTGTAATGTCACAAAGCCTTTGATGGCAGCATTCAGCTTCATGAGCCACTCTCCACTGGATAAACACACATCTGTTCATCTGTCCCTGTAACATCCAGACAAGATTCACATAACCTCTATGATTTATGAACTCAACACTACATTTACATGTTGAGGTTGTTTTAACTTTTTATCCAACATAAATGTTCCTCAATTTATCAACAGTAATGGACAAATAAAATAGATAACTTATGTTTAGTTACTTTATAGATTTGTTCTACATAATAGCACACATACATCACTCAGATGCCTATTTCATATCTATTAGACGTAGTAATCTGCAATTCTTATAGAAGATTTTCTTGCCAGATATTAAATAGACATTTAGTAATTGTATTTAAGATGTATACGGTTTAAAATACATGCAAATCCACTTTGGAGACGTATGTGTCCTTACTGGAGCTCCTCTGTTAGCAAAATCACAAATATATAGCGTCTTTACATCTTCAACAATTCAACAGTTTACTGTACAGTAGTTCAACACATGCGATCATTTGATTTGTAATAAGTTACTCACATTTGAGTCTCGTCCGTCATCCTTTCCGTCACGTTCGAGTATGACCTATCCTTCTTCTTCTTTTTTATGACGTATCCTCTCGCGTGGCCTCCTGGGATAGAAGAGTATCCATCGGTTGAGCACTCAAAAATCTGGGCGGAAGCAGTAAGCCATCCGGGAACTTCTCGCCTACTCTTTTATGAATACTGATGTTTCGAACGTACTGCTTCCTTCACGTACTGTTTTCGCCTACTATATAGTAGGAAAGTAGGCATATTCGAACGCACTTAAGTCCAAATCTCGCGATAATTAGTACGTCACCCAGGTAATTCTCGCCTACTCTTTTGGATTCATACATACTTTTTCGCTCGCCTACTCTTTTTCCCATACTAAATAGTAGGGAAGTATGCGGTTTGGAACGCAGCCCCAGTGTTTTTCAGTTTATTTAATTTAGGATGTTTTACAGTTTTTTGGGGAGCTGACAGTCATTTGACCATTTTATCATTTAACTGTTTTGTTTCTGTTAAATTACAGATTATATTTGTAATTTTACATACATTTTTATGTAATTTAAGAAAACAGAAAAAATACTGTATGAAAAATACAATCAATTTTCTGTATAAAAAAATGTGAATTACTGGAATTTGTCATTAAGGTCACAATACCTAAAATAACAGCTGAATTTTTATTTTACAGATATTATGTGTAATTTTACAGTGTTTTGAGTACAATTTAAAATTAAATAAAATGATCGTCAAAAAAAATCACAGTTATTTTCTGTAAAATTAGGTGTTTTTTTTTACAGTGTTGTGTTTCTAGTTTTTTTTTTCTGTTCTTGTTTAAATGATTCTGCTTGTTATCATCGGGTGTCTCCAATAATGTTCAATTCTCACCTAATTAATCGCTTAATTATCTCATTAACTTCAACACTGCTTCAGTGTTAGTTTTAACACTCTTTAGTGTGGACACATGCACTGAGGAGTGTTAATTTAACACTGGGGATTTTGCTGTGAAAACTTTTGCTCTGAAACTGCAGTTACAGCAGACAAGAGAAAGTAAGAAAGAGAAGACAGAGAAAGCTGATTGCCTAAATTAGTGATTTATTTGTTTATTGAAAAAAATGTTCATGTTGTGCCTGCACATCTTAATAACAGTAGTGTTATGACAATCTGACGAATTATACTGTACTAGTCCGATCAAACAATACTGTGACAGTAGTGTACATCAACCGACAAGGTGGTCTGAGCTCCCGCCGTATGTTGCAACTCGCTCGCCACCTCCTCATATAGAGTCAGAAGCATCTGAGGTCGCTTCGAGCCATTTATATCCCTGGAGACCTGAACCGTGCGGCTGACAAGCTGTCTCGGCTTCAGCCTCTCCCTGGAGAATGGAGACTCCATCCCCAGTCGGTTCAGCTGATTTGGGATCAGTTCAGGGATGCACAGGTAGATCTGTTTGCCTCCCACGACTCGTCCCATTGCAACCTGTTTTATTCCCTGACCGAGGGCACGCTCGGCACGGATGCACTGGCGCACAGCTGGCCGCGGGGCCTCCGCAAGTATGCGTTTCCCCCAGTGAGCCTTCTTGCGCAGACCTTGCGCAAGATCAGGGAGGACGAGGAGCAGGTCATTTTGGTTGCCCCGTATTGGCCCACCCGGACCTGGTTCCCCAAACTAGTACTTCTCGCGACAGCACCTCCCTGGCCAATTCCCCTGGGAAAGAACCTGCTTTCTCAGGGACGGGGCACCCTATGGCACCCTCATCCCGATCTTTGGAACCTCCACGTGTGGCTCCTGGACGGGACGAGGCAGGTTTGAGTACCAGCGGTGGTGGCTACCATCACTTCCGCTAGAGCATCGTCCATGAGACATGCCTATGCGTTGAAGTGGAACCTCTTCATCACCTGGTGTTCTTCCCGTCGTGAAGACCCCACGAAATGCCCGATCAGTGTCGTGCTTTCCTTACTGCAGCAAGGGTTGGATCGAAGGCTGTCTCCCTCCACCCTGAAAGTGTATGTTGCCGCCATTGCCGCACATCACAGTGCAGTTGAAGGTAAGTCTCTGGAAAAGCACGACCTGATCATCAGGTTCCTGAGAGGAGTGAGGAGACTGAATCCTCCTCGCCCTCCTCTCGTTCCCTCTTGGGATCTCTCAGTGGTACTAACTGCCCCTGCAGAGTGCTCCCTTTGAGCAATCAGTGGAGCTTAAGTTCCTGTCAATTAAGACAGCGCTCCTGGTTGCATTGGCCTCCATCAAGAGGGTAGGGGACCTGCAGGCATTTTCGGTTGACGAAGCGTGCTTGGAATTCGGGTCGGCTAACTCTCACGTGATCCTGAGACCCCGGCCTGGATATGTGCCCAAGGTTCCCACCACTCCCTTTTGAGACCAGGTGGTGAACCTGCAAGCGCTGCCTTTGGAGGAGGCAGACCCAGCCTTGGCACTGCTCTGTCCAGTACGCGCACTCTGTGCTTTCGTAGACAAAACGCAGTGTTTCAGGACCTCAGACCAGCTCTGTCTGTCATGGTGGGAAGCTGAAGGGAAAGGCTCACTCCAAGCAAAGGTTGTCTCACTGGATAGTGGACGCCATTGCTTTGGCATACCAGCAGCCAGGTCGACCGTGCCCCCTTGGTGTGACGGCCCACTCCACCCGGGCCTCCTCTTGGGCTCTAGCGCATGGCGCCTCGCTAACAGACATCTGCAGAGCTGCAGGCTGGGCGACACCTAACACATTCGCGAGATTCTACAATCTCCGAGTGGAGCCAGTTTCTGCTCATGTACTCGCTTCAACTAGCCGGTAAGAGATTCTGCTCAGGTGTCTTCACTTGCTCGCCATTCCTCTCCACGGACGGGATACGTGCGATATTCCTCAGGTGAGCCTCATAAGCCCTGAGTTCCTCCAGCACTGTCGACGTCAACGCCAGAGTTATGCCACCGGCAGCTTTCGCGCTTGGCTAGGTGCCTCCATGTGCATGGTTCCCCCTCTGGGCGACCCCCACGTGTGTATTTCCACTGTAAGACTCTCTGAGCATGTGTCTTCCCTCGGCAAGCCACCTTGCCACCCCTGGGGTTGAAATTTTCCACCTGCGGTTGGATACCCCAGTGATACTCCATATGCAGCCCCTCTGGGTCATATGTGTATTCCTGACGTAACACGTAGTGACCACGAAAGGGAACGTCTCGGTTACGTATGTAACCCTGAGTAGGGAACGGAGACGTTACCTCTCCCTGCCACTTCCGCTGTACCGCTGGAACGCCGGAGTTCAGTCTCGGCTCCTCAGCGAAGAAACATATCTGCATGTTGCGGCGTACTTTCTTTTATACCCACGACGTGGGGCGGAGTTACGCTATGCAAATTCCGCAGACCCATGGCATTTTTTTGCCATTAGCTCGTTTTGTATACTCGAAGGTGAGAGGCTTTCTAAGCGAAACCCTGTTCGTCGTCACTGACGTAACGTCTCCGTTCCCTACTCAGGGAACGAGGGTTACATACACAGCAA
Source organism: Squalius cephalus (assembly GCF_949319135.1). NCBI lineage: Eukaryota > Metazoa > Chordata > Actinopteri > Cypriniformes > Leuciscidae > Squalius > Squalius cephalus. The sequence goes on from NC_137123.1 coordinate 11,685,372, forward strand.
AAAGTCCAGTGTTAAATTAACTCTCCTGGGAGTTTATATGGCTCCAGAGTCAGTGTTAAAATATGAGTGTTAAATTAACACTCAAGAGTGTTAAAGGTAATGAGCTAATTAAGTGATTAATTGAGTGATAATTGACCATTATTGAAGACACCTGGTGTTAGCAAGCAGAATCACTGAAGGAGAAAATCTATTTTTTTAAGACACCGTTATGGAGATCAGTGTTTGATGTAGTTGGGCTCTTGTCCCATAAAGCATTAACTTTAAACTTTGTTTGACTGCTGTATCTGAGTTATAACTCTCAGATGAACAAAGAGAAAAGGTGATCAGGTGGTGTTGGTTATGATTTGATAATCATAATTTCACCTGAATATCTACTCACATTTAGAGAGTCAGCTTTACCTTGTTGATTACAGAGTCTGTGATTCTACAGTAAATTATTTTTATCATTATCAATATAATGCAATCTTAAAAATTGTTCTGATAAAAATACCTAGGAATTTGTTTTAATGAGACACACTGACATCAATAATCAGCCTGTGAATCTCAACAATGGTGACAATAATAAAGCATGTTGCAGTGCATTCTGGGTGCCACCAATCAAAACTCATTCATGGCTCCCATCATGCATTGCGGTATGAATAAATTATGATCGGAATTGTCTTACTAATTTCCTTTTCCTAATTGAATATTCTGTTTGTCACCATAGTTGAGATTCATACACTGATTCTTGATGTCTGTGTGCGCCTAAAAGAAAGATTTTGTTTTATCAGAACAACTTTTAAGAAATCCTTTAGACTAGTTAGAAAAAAAGATCTAATGCTGCAGAATCACAGTGATGCTGTAATCAACAATATACATTTAAATCAGAGATTAGACTCGAGATCAGTGATTCAAGTGAAATTATGATTATGTCAAAACATAACCAACAAAACCTGATTAACTTTCTCTTTGTTCATCTGGCAGTTATAACTCAAGTACAACAGCCAAAGATAATCTTATGTTTAGTTTATGAATAAAGAGCCCAACTAAAGCAAACACTGATCTCCATAACGGTGTCTTAAAAAAAATTATTTTCTCCTTCAGTGATTCTGCTTGCTAACATCAGGTGTCTTCAATAATGGTCAATCATCACTCAATTAATCACTTAATGAACTCATTAACTTTAACACTCTTGAGTGTTAATTTAACACTCATATTTTAACACTGACTCTGGAGCCATATAAACTCCCAGGAGAGTTAATTTAACACTGGACTTTTTGCTGTGTACGTATCCGAGACGTTTTATGTTGGACATTCGTTAGACATTCGATCTTTTCTTCAGCATTAATTGGTATGTGATGGCTTAATAGCATGGATGATGCTGTATCTGTTACAAGGGTTAGTGGATAAATTACAGGTGGTGTGACATCATCAGGTCACATGACCAGGAAGATATATAGATTTGTATTTTTTTAAAACGCATTAAAAATAGACGAAATAACATTTTCAAGATCTAAGTTGTGTATGATGTGTTACAAGGGTTAGTGAATAAATTACAGGTGGTGTGACATCATCAGGTCACATGACTAGGAAGTTATATAGATTGGTATTTTCACTGGTGAATCAACATTGGAATGCTGGCTGGGCTGCTTAACATCAGGAAGTGAAGTGAACCTTGGTGGAGCTCATATTGATTCTTCACACAGGTGAGTAGATGTGGGGTCTCCAGTCATGTACACAGCAAAAAGTCCAGTGTTAAATTAACTCTCCTGGGAGTTTATATGGCTCCAGAGTCAGTGTTAAAATATGAGTGTTAAATTAACACTCAAGAGTGTTAAAGGTAATGAGCTCATTAAGTGATTCATTGAGTGATAATTGACCAATATTGAAGACACCTGATGTTAACAAGCAGAATCACCAAAGGAGAAAATCAAGTTTTTTAAGACACCATTATGGTGATCAGTGTTTGCTTTAGTTGGGCTCTTGACCCATAAAGCTTTAACTTTAAATTTTGTTTGGCTGTTGTATCTGAGTTATAACTCTCAGATGAACAAAGAGAAAAGGTGATCAGGTGGTGTTGGTTATGATTTGATAATCATAATTTGACCTGAATATCAACTCTCATTTAGAGAGTCAGATTTACCTTGTTGATTATAGCAGCCTGCGATTCTACAGCAAATTATTTTTATCATTATCGATATAATCCAAAATATTTCTTAAAAATTGTTCTGATAAAAATACTTAGAAAATTACTTGATTTGGACACACTGACATCAATAATCAGCCTGTGAATCTCAACAATGGTGACAATAATAAAGCATGTTGCAGTGCATTCTGGGTGCCACCAATCAAAACTCATTCATGGCTCCCATCATGCATTGCGGTATGAATAAATTATGATCTGAATTGTCTTTGTAATTTCCTTTTCCTAATTGAATATTCTGTTTGTCACCATTGTTGAGATTCATACACTGATTCTTGATGTCTGTGTGCGCCTAAAATAAATATTTGTTTTATCAGAACAACTTTTAAGAAATCCTTTAGACTAGTTAGAAAAAAAGATCTTATGCTGTAGAATCACAGTGATGCTGTAATCAACAAAATACAGTCAGAGATTAGACTCTAAATGAGATCAGTGATTCAGGAGAAATTATGATTATGTCAAAACATAACCAACACCACCTGATCAACTTTCTCTTTGTTCATCTGGTAGTTATAACTCAGATACAACAGCCAAAGTTAATCTAATGTTTACAGTTTATGGGTCAAGAGCCCAACTAAAGCAAACACTGATCTCCATAACGGTGTCTTAAAAAATTAGATTTTCTCCTTTGGTGATTCTGCTTGTTAACATCAGGTGTCTTCAATAATGGTCAATCATCACTCAATTAATCACTTAATTATCTCATTAACTTTAACACTCTTGAGTGTTAATTTAACACTCATATTTTAACACTGACTCTGGAGCCATATAAACTCCCAGGAGAGTTAATTTAACACTGGACTTTTTGCTGTGTACCAGTAGTGACACTGACCCTAGCCAAATGCAAAACTGGTGAAAAACAGTCCGAAAAGATGAGTAGGGAAAAAATGTCAGTGGCCTCCACCTGTAAAACCATTCCTGTTTTGGGGGTTGTCTCACTGTTGCCCATCTAGTGGACCTGCTGTTAATTTCATTAACACTAAAGCAGCTGAAACTGATTACCAACCCCCTCTGTTACTTAACTGACCAGATCAATATCCCAGGAGTTTAACTGACTTGATGCTATTCTCTGATTAAAAAGTGTTCCCTTTATTTTTTTGAGCAGTGTATATATATTAGGGCTGGGCGATTTGAATCGCGATATTGTTATGCGCATCTCGTCAGTAAAGCCGGTTCCTTGATTAGTAGTAAATCACCATCACCTGCTTTCAGATGAAGCGGCATTTAGGGCTGAGGAGATAATTAAGTGATTAATTTAGTGATGATTGAGCATTATTGAAGACACCTGATGTTAACAAGCAGAATCACTGAAGGAGAAAATCACAAATTGTAAGTTACCATTAAGGTGATGGGTGTTTGCTTTAGTTGGGCTCTAGACCATTATATGTTTACTTTAATATTTACTGTTGTTTGTCTGCTGTTATTGATTTATAACAGTTAAATGAACAAAGTAAAATGTTATCTTATAGTGTTGGTTATGTTTTGACATAATCATGCTGTGATCTGAAAAAGGAAACTTATTGAGATAGTTTGGTTTAACTTGTTAGCAGCAGTTTAGTGATTCTTCAGCCTATGATTATCAGTACTTTACTTATAATTCAAAATATTTAATAAACATTGTTCTGATCAAAAGACATTCAGATAAATTCATTTAAAACACAGACATCAATAATCAGCCTGTGAATCTCAACAATGGTGACAGTAATAAAGCATGTTGCAGTGGCTGCCACCAATCACAACTCATTAATGGCTCCCATCATGCATTGCGGTATGAATAAATTATGATCTGAATCGTCTATGTAATTTACTTTTTCTAATTGAATATTCTGCTCCTCACCATTGTTGAGATGCATTGACTGAATCTTGACATCTGTGTGTGCCTAAAATAATGATTTTTTTTTTTAAGCAACTTTTAAGAAATCATTTATATTATATCAAAAATGCTGGGCATTTATGCAGATTCACTAACCAACAACATAAATCGAAGTCAGAAAGAAGGATTTTAATGAGTTCAGTGATCAAGTTCAAATGATGATTGTCATAACATAACCAACACCATCAGATCACTTTTTTCTTTGTTCAACTGGTGATTATAATTCAGAAACAACAGACAAACAAAATCTAAAGTTAATAATATATGGTTCAAGAGTCCAACTAAAGCAACCATTGATCGTCATAACGGTAACTTACAATTTGTGATTTTCTCCTTCAGTGATTCAGCTTGTTAACATCAGGTGTCTTCAGTAATGTTCAATCATCACTAAATTAATCACTTAATTATCTCATTAACTTAAACACTCTTGAGTGTGGACTCATACACTCCCAGGAGTGTTAATTTAACACTGGAGTTTTTGCTGTGTACAAAGAGCCGTAGTTAACTGACAAGCTGAGCCATATCGCATTAATTATCGCTGGCGATACGTCCGCGATATTAATGCGATATGGCTCAGCTTGTCAGTTAAAGCTGGGGTAGGTAAGAATGGTCTAAAAAACGTATTTTTCAAATTTGTTAAAACTTTATGTATCAATACATAATTAAAATGTAAGTATTCTGAAAAAGAAAGTATAAAAATCGAGTGTATGTAGACCTCTAACGACTGTTTTAAAGACTGCTCATTATTTCCATTCAGTCCACCCTCTCCCTTCTGGGGTCCTTCCAAAGCCATGCCCCCAAAACACATGAACGCGTGACTCCGACAGCTGAGCTGGAAGACGCATTTATTATTTACCTGAGACGAGCGGAGAGGAAGGAGCGCAGTGCATGTAGCATCATGTCAGAATCACATGTAATAAAAAAATCTAACTTTATCATTATGAATATAAACAAATAAGATTTATTTTAGTAGCCTACTCACTATCAAGCTATCATATCGATATTGGTAAAGTTTAAAATATATATTTTTTGATTCGCTAACGAGCTAGTTATAACTATAAGGCAAAGCTAAAAACAGGTTGCATTGATACACGTTTTTCCATTTCCATTAGTTGCACTGTGATGAAGATGAATTTCGTGTAAGATTCATAACATATAACGTTAGGCCTACTAGCTGTTAAACATGTATTTTGTTATGTAAAGTTCCCCCCACAGCGGAGCCTGCCATGAACGCGCAGGCTAGTAAACATGCAGGGTCACCGATGACGACGGATAAACAGTTATGGCACATTCACTGGTAGGGACGAAATGCTTTACATTGACTGGCCTGCCCATACTTTGACTACAAACTTGGTCCTCAAATCATTACGTATTATGCAATACATGTAATGTAACTTTATAACGTTGCACTCTTTCTATGAGTTATAAATAGCTAGTAAGATAATATAACGGTAACTAACGTTGCAGTAGGCTATGTAAATAATTATTCTAGCGATATGTAATGCTAAATAAGGTTTGCTAGTACATTATTTTAGCAACATGACAAGCCAGTGAATTAGCAGGTTTCAATTGTTGCTTGCACAGTGCGTGACATTTTATCTGTATGTTATGCGGCTAGAGTTTTAACACTGAGTCAATGGGCTCCGACGGGCTTGTTTATCGCCATCTGTCTTTTTCCGTTTACCTGTCTTTGTTGTATGAGCAGGTTCCACTCGAGAAATTGGCAGTTTTGGTTGTTTGTCCGCCATTAGCACAGCTGCTCGGCACACCGGCAATCTTGATTTTGAATGACGGTACGCGCTGTGCAAGAGAGGGGCGATCAGCGCGTACGCGAACTTGATTGACACTGCTAAGACACTCCTCCTGGCTCTGAAGGCATCTGATTGGTTCTTTACACTCGGACCGAGTGGCAGTGATTGGTCAGAGTTTTTACTGTCCTGCAGCTGCTACAGAGGTCTGATTGTTTTCATTCCTTTTTCTGAACACATAATGTATTGACTACTCTCAGGATGGAAGGACCATTTCACCCAGTATATAAAAAAGTGTTTCTGAACAGGATTACCTACCCTAGCTTTAACTACGGCTCTTTGTAGTAAATGCCGCTCCATCTGAAAGCAGGTGATGGCGATTTACTACTAATCAAGGAACCGGCTTTACTGACGAGATGCGCATAACAATCTCACAATATATATCGCCCAGCCCTAAATATATATATATATATATATATATATATATATATATATATATATATATATATATATATATAAGCTGTGTAAAGAAGCAGCAGGTTTAATTCATTTAATTTACAAAATATGTTTCCTCGTAATAGAGAGAGAAAGGACAACATCTACTCCACTGACAGACAAGATGCGGAGGAACATCATGGAAGAACCTTCTGTTGTGAATATTATGCTGTTGGGCTCGACTGGATCAGGAAAGAGCGCTTCAGGAAACACCATCATAGGTGTTAGAGAAACATTTAAAGAAGATTTTTCTCCTGAGGCTGTAACCAGAACCTGTCAATCAGCACAAACAGAGCTGGATGGACAAACAATCACAGTGATCGACACTGTAGGACTCTCTGATACATCAGTGAAGATCACAGACGCTCAGACTCAAATAGAGAATATACTTACTCTTCATAGTGTTGATGTGTTTCTGTTGGTGATCAAAGTGAGTGAATCTTTCACAGTTGAGTACAGTAAAGTTGTGCAGTGGATCCAGAAGAATTTTGGAGCAAAGTTCTTAAATCACGGAATAGTGATCTTTACTCACGGAGATCAGTTACACCAGGGGTGGGCAAACTACGGCCCGCGGGCCACATGCGGCCCGTTAGGCTGTTTAATCCGGCCCGCCGAGTATTTAAAAAAATTGTCTTAAGATCGCATTAATTTTGCCTTTTTTCTTGCAATACTTTGCGTTATATATATATATATTGCGTTGCATATATTTGACAATTGGAATATCAGATATTGCATGCCATAGCTAACAAATGTAAAAAAGGAGACAATGACGCGTCACCATGGAAACCAAACAGACAGCAACTTGAGCGCATAGACTTGTTGCACGTTAATGTTTTTTCCTTTTTTGGAAACTCAATGAGAAAAAAAAATGTTTGGTAACCGCTTGGCGCTTGCACACCTTAGTTTTTCCTTTGATTTGTCTGCTATTTAGTTTCTTTGCTCCTCTGGATTTGTGGATGTATCCTGCCCGATTCCGTTTACCGACCTTTATCGTCCGGCTTTCGACTACGCTCCCCTGTTCTGATCTCCCTTTGCCTTTTATTTTTTATTTTATTATTCTTAAAATAAATTAGTATATTCGTTTATTTCCACAAATGTATGACTTTTGGAAGTGCAAATTGCCATTCAGTTTTAATAAAGTTGAATTAACGTAGGTAATTTTTACTCTTCTAAGTGTACACTTGCAGATGTTTTGTTTCTAATTTACTGTTAGGCCATTAAATAATAATAAGGATAAACAATATTTAAAAAGTATAGGCTATAATTATCTAACATCTTTAAAAATTAACATCAAAACATGCTAAATGGGGGATATCTAGCATAAAAAAATGTATTGTCAGAATGTCGTCTCTCAGTTGTTGAATTTCGCACAGACGTTGCCACACGTTGTCTGTTTGCTCAGCCGATCTTATGAAAGTGCGAATACCACGAATTGTTTTTGTAGTGCATAATATGTTTTCGCGTGCATATGATATGCACTTTATGGCGTATAATAGGCACGCACTCCACACCCCTAATCCTAACCAAGGGGTTTACAGTGTGTAGCATGCACGCAAAAAAACAAACAAAAAATTTTTTTGGTATATAAATGGCACGAGAAATAAAATTTGTGGTATAGATACGCACTTTCATGAGATCGTGCTTCATAATCTGCTACTGGGCCGGCCCTCTGTCAAATTTTTAAAACCCAGTGTGGCCCTTGAGCCAAAAAGTTTGCCCACCCCTGAGTTACACGGTCAAATAGAAAATGATGGTTTTCATGTTTTTAACAACAAAGATGAAGATCGATCTCAGGTCACTGAGCTCCTGAAAAAGATTGAGTCATTGAGGAGAAAGAATGCATGCAAGAGATACACAGAACAGGATTACAAGCAGACTCAGAGAGCTCTTCTACTCAAGAAATGTGCAACAGGAGTATTATATGCATTAGTAACAGCAGTGGGAGGATGTGTAATAGGTGAAGCATTAACAGGAGTAGTAGCAGCAGCAGCAGGAGTATCTATGATGGGAACTGCATTAACTGAAGTACAAGCAGCAGTAACAGGAGCAGCAGGAGGTGCAGCAGGAGGTGCAACAGGAGGATTAGCAAGCACAATGGGAGTAGGAGTAGCAGCAGCATTAGTGTATGATGGGAACTGAATTTCCTGCAGTAGAAGCAGCATTAATGGGAGCAGCAATAGGAGCGGCAACAGGAGGATTAGCAGCAGTACTGGCAGTTCTGGCAGCAGTAGCAGTGGGATCTGGAGTAAAATTTTTGGCAAGAAAATATAGCTCTTAAGAAAAACATAACTAAAAGACTATCATTACAAAACATGTAGCCTAAATAACATGAGTAGAACAAACTCATTTCAAACAAACACATTTACTTCCACATATAGGCAGTCAATGCTTCAAAATAAGTAATTATCATAATAATACTATTCTTTTTCTTGTACTACTAGACTGTAATATTCAGATTTTTAGTGTTGTAATATGTATTTACATTTGCTGGTTTACATTTACAGTTACATGCTGGTGATTCTGTGCTTTTGAGGATTCTTTTTTATTATTTTAAGGTTGTAAACCTGACACCTGTTTCCTTTTGTTGTCCTTCTTTTATTTTTAAAATGGTGTTTTTCACATTTTTTGCCTTTTGTTATAATAAATGAAAAATAATACTGTTAATCACAAAGTTAAATAATTTGTTTAATATTTATGTATTTTTTATGTTCCTTTTACATTTAATTATAGAAATTTGTCATACAGGCACACAGAAACTCCCAGTGTTGAATGAACAGTAGCACTGTTTGCTAGTTTCAGACAGGACTGACGCTGGTTATAATCAGGCTATCAGCTTGTGAACGTGAAGCACAATTTAACATGGACAAACATAAAACATAATAATACTCACCGTTTCACACCAAATAAATAAACCTATTTTTAATAGCTCGATTAATCTGTTAATCTCTAAAAAAAAAAAAAAAATCTGATTTGGTTTGCAAATGTACATCGCTGAACTTACAACATGTGACAGTTTTACACATTTATACATAGTGAATGTCACATAGTTTGCTATATGGGAGGAAATGATTATAATAAGTAATCGCCTAGTTGATAAAAAATGAAAATGATGTCATCGTTTACTCCCTCATGTTGTTCAAAACCTGTATGACTTTATTTTTTCTTCTGAGAAACAAAAGGCATTTTCCGAATGTTCAATCTGCTTTTATATAATGTAATTTAACACTGGGGAAATCTTCTTAAATTGTGACATAAGATGAGACTGGATATTCTCAGGGTGGTTTGAGGTATACACTGTAAAACAATGAAATTGAAAAAAAAAAACTAAATGAAAAAAATTGATGACAACTTGATTGCCAAGTTTCCTGAATAACACTTCAGATGTATTTGAGCAGGTTTAACGTGTGCTGGAGGGTGGAGCACAGAAACAAACTGAAGAAGAATCCAGTGAGGTCTGATATTCAGCATTTTTGTGTTGCAGCTCAATATGTTTGTGAAGTGATTGACATGAGATATCTCACATGTGTTTGGCATAAAAAAAATTAATAAAAAAAACAGCAAGAGAAAAGCTAATGTTAAAAAGCCAATTCAAACTGCCTAACAAAAGCAAACACTAATCACAATACTGGTGACATCAAACTAAACTTATTTTCGATAAAATATCAAACATCTAAACCTAATGTAGATTTCCTGTCCCATAAAGCAGCATTACTCAGCACATCGAGAGCTGATCCTAAAATACCACTGGCCAAAATTAGATTGAAAATGTATTTCATAATTTGACAAGGTTGTCAGTAGATTTGGGAAAGACAAAATTATTTCAAGGATTATTATGTTGATATTGTTAAAATGGTCAAATATTAACCGATTTATCAGACGTAACATCTTCACAAGGTGTTCCATAGATTTTGTAATAAATAAGCATTTATATGTTGATAGTGTTAAAATGGCCAAAGATTATGTGATTTATTGGATGTAAAATGTTTGTTACAATTCGACAATTTGTTAAAATGGCCAAATATTACAGTCGTGAAATATTCATTAGCATCTAACAAGGCTGTCAGTAGATTTTGGGACAAGCTACAAGCATTATACTGATAGAGTGACCAAATATTATCTGATGATATTTGGTAAATTATGTTGGCAAATATTGGATCTGAAAAACTACAAGTAGCCTATTGTGTCCATAGTGTTAACATGGCCAAAGATTATGCAAATTATCAGATATAAGCTAAACACACATTCATTGCAATTTGACAACTGTGTCGGTAGATTCTGGAACACACAAACTTATTTACAATGACCAAATATTGTCTGACGATAAACATTCAGTAAAATTTGACAATGTGCGGTAAAGTAGGTTTTATGTTGGACATTCGTTAGACATTGATCTTTTCTTCAGCATTAAGTGATAAATTACAGGTGGTGTGACATCATCAGGTAATTATATAGATTTGTATTTTTCAAAAATGCATTAAAAATCATAGACAGTGAAAGAAATGGACACAGCGACCCCATTGGATTCAACGGAGAAAAGTGAAAAAGCTCTCACTTCCTGATGGCTGAGCGACTGCACAGACTCAAACTGAGCTTGATGACGTAGATGTGACGTGAGCAACCCGTCTGTCTTCTGTTTGCTAGTTACAGACAGGACTGACACTGGTTATAATCAGGCTATCAGCTTGTGAATGTGAGGCACAATTTAACATGGACAAACATAGAACATAATAATACTCACCATGTAACACCAAATAAACAAACCTATTTTTAATAACTCGATTAATCTGTTAATCTAAAAAATAAATTGGTTTGCAAATGTACATCACTGAACTTACATGGCACGTGAGAGTTTTACACATTTATACATAGTGAATGTCACACAGTTTGCTATATATGGGAGGAAATGATTATAATAAGGAATAGCCTAGTTGATAAAAAAAATGAAAATTATGTCATCGTTTACTCCCTCATGTTGTTCAAAACCTGTATGACTTTATTTTTTCTTCTGTGAAACAATAGGCATTTTCTGAATGTTCAATCTGCTTTTATATAATGTAATTTAACACTGGGAAATCTTCTTAAACTGTGACAAGATATAAGATGATATATGTGGATATTCTCTGGGTGGTTTGAGGTATACACTGTAAAACATTAAAGCAACATGTATGGAATTACTTTTGTGCCAATAATAATGAACATAACTTTTCAAGAAACTCAACTTTTCAAGCGTAAATGAAAACTCTGGAAGCTCATTTGTAAGTTCAGATCAGCAATAGAAATAAGAGAAATAGTTAGCAAAACATGCAGTGTATTAAAAAAAATAAAAATAATTGCCTGCGATTTATTCTTTTTCAGTTTCAAAGATTTTTTATTCAGTTTCAATTTATATTTTCATTACTTTCTTGAAAAGTTATGTTCATTATTATTGGAACAAAAGTAATTCTATAATCATGCAGCATATCATCAATATTTGTAGGTCTTCTCCTAGACTGAAGCACAGACTCTACTCTTCAACACAATGGTGACCCACAAAACTCAGACAACAGAAACACTATGGGCCCTATCTTGCACCCAGCGCAATTGACTTTGTACACCGACGCATGTATCATTCTTATTTTGCACCGGACACACAGCGGACTTTTCGGTAAATTTCGCACGTCGGTAAATTAGGGAATGAACTTGCGCTCCCGGGGGCGGTTCAGCTAAAAGAGGAGGCGTGTTCCGGCGCAAACGTTCCCTGGTGCTATTTTGCAGTTTCAGAAAACAATTCCGCCACTGACCAGGAAAAATCTAGTCTAAAGTCTAAACCTAGTTGTTGCGCATGTTATTCATATGCTATTTTAAGGGCACATGCTTGGCCATAATCAATGTAGCGTGTGCACAATGCACATACACTTTGCTTATCTCATCTACACAGACGCAGCAGTTCTCATTTTTAGAAAACCATACATTATTACAAGGAAAAATATTAACACACAAGGGAAATCATTGTTGTGTCCATGAAGATGTGAAAAACAGGCATAAATCTAGCTTACACATTTACCCACATTATTATACGCCTGTTTAACCGAAGCTAATTTGGGTGGGTTTCTCCCATCCCCAATATCACTTCTCTGTGTTTTCTGGCCCTGACGAGAACGTCGGTCTCCTCGGCTGTGAAGCGCTCCTGGCGTGCGTCTGGCAAATCCGCTGTTATAATAGCAATCTGCCATGGAACAAGCGCGCCTGCTCTTAAAGGGAATGTGAGATGTCGCTCTGATTGGTTTATTTCATGTTACGCCCAAACCACACCTATGAATAATGAAGCTACTTCAGACCAACCCATTTTAGATTTGCGTCGGGCGCAAGAGTAATTTATCCTGCCGGTATAATAGCAACAGCGCCCGAGATCCGCTCATAAAGTAACTTGCGTTTCGCGCTTGATACTTGCGTTTCAGATCGTTAAAATAGGGCCCCTAAAATCCCAACAGAACATTAAACATTAACAGATCTCCACTATATCATTATGTGCAAAAACACATAAAATAACACTTCTATTCAGCATTTATTCTCCTTTTGAGGTCACAATTATTATTATTTTTATTTTTTGTTCTACTAAATGCAAGGAACTTTAATATCTGTGTGAAATTAACTTGTTCCATTTTGTAAATTTGATGCCTAGGTTTTTACAGGACATTTCTGTTTTTTTCTCGATTTTAAGGTAAATTATATAACTGTTTTTCTACAATTTGTTGCCATAAACTTAATTTACAGTTTCTTATTGTTAAAATACATTTAACCCTTTCAACCCCACAGGAAAATACTGTAGTGTGCACACTATAAAGGGAAAAAGTAACATTGACGCAGTGTTGCAGTGAGATAATTAAGGGAATATGTAAGTGATTGTTGAGCATTAGTGATGAACACCTGCTGTTAACAAGCAGAATCACTGAAGGAAAGAGGAACACACGAACAGAAAATATAGAAACACGATGTAGCAGAGTGGAATAACTCCACCTATTGGGAGATCGTGCGCATGCGTGTGGCTTATTGGCTGCCCTTGTATGGAGTATAAAAGTGCGTTTTGGCGACCGGATATGCGTCGTGGTATTGCCGTGATGTCATGTCATCTGTTGCCGCCGACGGTTTAGACTGTGTTCTTGTCTTCCGTCTGCTGTGCGCTCGCTGTCTACTTATCACAGCGGTATGTTTCGGATCAAGCGGCTGCATTCCCGCATAGTGTGCGACCATGAATGGTTTGTTTACGATGACTGTTCGGATCGAGCGGCTGCATTCCCGCATAGTGTGCGACCATGAATGGTTTGTTTACGATGACCATCCTGCGGTATGTATAATTATAGCTTTGTTTAGTAATCTGTTATTTTCTTTTACATATTCTTGTTATGCTCTGCAGATTTGAGGGTCCTCCCCGTCTACTCAATGGGATTGAGCATCAATATTAACTCGAAGCGCCTAATTGTGACTACGTTGCTGTTTTGCCTCTACGTTTAGTTTATAGTAACTGTGCACGTTGTTGCGGTGTCGTGACGCGTCAGGGCTGGTGCGGCTTGCTGGCTGGTCTGTCTTCACCGGCTGCCACCTGCTTGATCTTCTGATTGTGCATCAGTATATTGAGTTTGTTTATGAGTGTTTATTGTTTTTCATACTTCATTCTGGGCATTGTAATTTATAACTGCTGAGTCTGAGTGAAGTGTGTGCTTTTAATTTGTCTTTGTTTTCTTAAGATTAGTTATTTGTATTTTGTTTTTGTTTGCTGTGTTATACTTGTATTGTCTTCTATAAGTTTGTTGGTTTTGTATTCATTTTCTGTGCAGGAGTCGGGGGGTTTCTGGAGTGGGGAGGCTGGCTGTTAGCGTATGGTGTGTGGTGATTACACCTAGTGCCGTGTGTTTTCTTGCATCCAATCCTCACGTGTGTGTGTGCGGGCGTGTGTTTGGGTTACTGGGGTTCTTCTAATTGAGGCAGCTAGCCCGTGTCTCCAGGTACCTCCGCTGCTGGTCAACCAACTCAATTTAGATAGAAGTTTGTGGTTGTTGTGTCTGGTACATATTGTGCACGTTACTGTAAAATTGATTCTAAGAATCTTGCTGTGTTTTAAATATTTATATTTTCAATGTAGATGAAAATAAAAGTGTGTTCTTTTTTCAATATGACCCACGTCTCCTCAACCATCCTTTGATCAACGATCAACCATTGATCATTTGATCAACCATCCTTGTGCGCCCTTAGGGCTGTTAGTCCTCAGTATTCTGGGGTGGCGTAGTCGACAATTATCACCATAAAGTAGATTATTTATTGAGAGCCAATTCCGCTTCCTGCCACAACAAGAAATACACCGGACTTCCAGCCATCACATTATTACACTTATTATTAACCAGTATGACTTTATTTCTGCCATACATCTAAAGCTTGTATTGAGAAGCTCTTATTGAGAGGTTTAGATATTGATGTTTTAGTGAAATAATAAAGTTTGAAGTCATAAGTGTTTGCGTTATCTCTTGCCCCTTAAAGGGGGGGTGAAATGCTCATTTTCACTCAATCTCCTGTTAATCTTGAGTACCTATAGAGTAGTATTGCATCCTTCATATCTCCAAAAATTCTTTAGTTTTATTATATTTATAAAAGAAAGATAGGCTGTACCGAGTCTTTCCGGAAAAAAACGAGCGGCTGGGGGCGGGCCGTGTGGGCGGAGCTAAAGCTGTGCTTACCCGCCGAGCTAACAACAACACACAGAGACATTTGAAGCAGTTTTACTCACCGCCTGCGACCGCGAACCTTTATCATTGTGACTGCTCCATCCTTAAGCATTAGACGATCTGCAAATCCGTCGATCTGGGCTTTGTTTATAAAACAATCATCGTCGAAATGCAGGGAACAAACAGTCTTGCACAACCTCCGTTGATGCTCTGAAAAAACAAACTCCATCCACGGGTCCCTTAACGCTGGGTTCTTTGGGAATCTGTGCAGGGTTGTCTTGCCCTGGCAACCAAAAACCCACTTCTTTGGTGACATTGACTTCCAAACGCCGAGCAGAGCGATTTGATGAGGTACTGCTTTCGCTCTCTCGCTCTGGTCTACGACCCATACTTGAAAAAAACTTTCCGAAACTTGTGACAAACCGGAAGGACAATTTTTGGCACAGAAATACTCCTTCAAACGTACAATTTAATTTTTGAAACTTTGTCCATGTTTAGCATGGGAATCCAACTCTTTAAAAGTGAAAACAAGTAATAAAAACTCAGTGAGTGTTTTAGCGCAATTTTCTCACCTCATGGGATCACAACACTAAGAGATAGTAAATCTTTTCCTGGATTTTTTTTGTGCGTTCCCGAGATTAGACCTTCCTTAACATAATGCCGAAAACCCGAAGTCTCAAGGTGGTCTGGTTGAGGAGATAGAAGTGTAAGATTGGTGCGCACAGACACACAGAACAGAAATCATGAGTTAACAATCGCAATTTGTCCGGTGGAAAATTGCGCTAAAAACTCAGTATGCATGAAATAGAATTTCACCCCCCCTTTAACTTTTTAACATTAGTTTTTTTTCTCTGGCTGCTTTAACTGTGTTTTTGCAAGCCAGATTTGTTATAACACACAAGCATGCACATACCTACACGCACACGCACACACACACACACACACACACACACACTATTGCATGTGTACTATTGCATGTGCTGCATGCAGGGATTACATTTACAGCCAATGGGCTGCTTTTCCTGATATTTAGTGTGCAAAACAACTTAGACACTTTCAGTTACTGTTATTCAGTTCATACAGTCACTAGTGACAGACGGAAAGACTCTGACGAAACAAACCGCTGAACTGCAGGACATAATGGCATCAGGATGTGAAGGTCAGTCTAAATTAAACAACCTCACACACTGCAGTTAGTAATAATAATAAATAATAATTAGTTTTTATTAGGCTAAATTAAATTCCATGGTAGTTCTGATTCACAGAATAAAAAATATATATTTTTTTTTATTACGAATATTTATTAGATTATTAAACGACCATGCTACAAACTTTTGATTTAAGGGTTAAAAATATAAGCTATATTTTCATGTTTCATTACACTGCATTATAAAAAGAAAACATGGCATAATTCTGCAAATATAATGGCCAGGGTAAGTCATCCATGTGAAAATTTAAAAATCACCTTTATAAAAAAGAAATGACACAATCTGTTTATCATCTCACACCTCATTTCACACAATATATAATCTGAAAAGCAAAGAACACCAGAGTAGGAATCACGGACAGTAGTGATTCATGCAATAAAACATCCATCAATAAATAATTATTGATAAGTAATAAATAATTATCAAATAAGAATAACTGGGGTGTGTTTGACTTATTAAAGCAACTTTTAGAAAATCAACAAGAGCTCAATGAATGGCTTCATTAAACATGACGGACCACACGATTTACATGACCTGAGGCTTGTGCTGCAGGGAGTCTCTGGGAACGAGTTTAACAGGAAATGTGTTTTCAAAGAATAATGATGTCTTATATTTATGAAAATGTGATTCTTCATGAACCGAGCTTCATGACTCAAACCCTCTAGTAAGCACCTGTGACGGGGAGAAAACTCCTTCAGACAATAAACCATTTAGAGGTTTTTAAAGGGGGGGTGAAATGCTATTTCATGCATACTGAGTTTTTTACACTGTTAAAGAGTTGGATTCCCATGCTAAACATGGACAAAGTTTCAAAAATTAAATTGTACGTTTGAAGGAGTATTTCTGTTCCAAAAATGCTCCTTCCGGTTTGTCACAAGTTTCGGAAAGTTTTTTTCGAGTATGGGCATGTGTGACGTCAGATGTAACGGAATTTCCATATACGGGTCCTAAGGGCACTTCTGCCGGAAGAGCGCGGGCGCGCGCGCACTCGTAGACCAGAGCAAGAGAGCGAAAGCAGTACGCCCATCAAAGCGCTGTGCTCGGCTTTAGGGAAGTCAATGTCACCAAAGAAGTGGGTTTTTGGTTGCCAGGGCAAGACAACCCTGCACAGATTCCCAAAGAACCCAGCGTTAAGGGAGCAGTGGATGGAGTTTGTTTTTTTCTGAGCATCAACGGAGTTGTGCAAGACTGTTTGTTCCCTGCATTTCGACGATGCTTGTTTTATAAACAAAGCCCAGATCGACGGATTTGCAGATCGTCTAATGCTTAAGGATCGAGCAGTCACAATGATAAAGGTTCGCGGTCGTGCGTTGGAACCGCAGGCGGTGAGTAAAACTGCTTCTATTGTCTCTGTGTTGTTGTTAGCTCGGCGCGTAAGCACACAGCTTTAGCTTCGCCCACACGGCCCGCCTCCAGCCGCTCGTTTTTTTCCGGAAAGACTCGGTACAGCCTATCTTTCTTTTATAAATATAATAAAACTAAAGACTTTTTGGAGATATGAAGGATGCAATACTACTCTATAGATACTCAAGATTAACAGGAGATTGAGTGAAAATGAGCATTTCACCCCCCCTTTAAGGAACTAGCAGTTTAACTGATACAGACCCTCACAGGCAGCCAATGGTGAAGAGAAGAGCAGCCGTGTATTTAATCGAATGTCTTTCCTTTCAGACGTTGCCGAGGAACTGGCCGGACTGTCCTTATCATCTGATGAAGATTTGAGTATTCATACCTCAGATTCTGAAGGTGACAGAAATCTGAACGTTCAGACATCGTACGTGATGATGATTACATTTAATGTTAATGAACATACTATGTATTGTGATGCCATTCTAATTTGAATCGTTCTTCTTGTTTAGAATTAGATCATGAAGAATTATCAGTCACCTTCGGTATGTTGAAAAATTAATAAAAATGATTAAATGTGTAATTGTCCTCTTGTTTAATTGTTAAATCTCATTATTTTGCACATATGTCCAATATGTATGTTTATTCGAATGTGTTCTCAAATAGTTAGAGCACTCAAGATGCAAAATGGTCTAATAGGACATTCAGTATTTTCAGCATGAGCACACGCTGCTTTTCTAAACTAGACTCATTTTTCCTAATTCACGAATCTCACTGCTGTTTGTCTGCTGATTGACACTTCCACCACCCTCAGAAAGCAAGCATAAAGAGAAATGTAAAGTAGAGAAGAAGAAGAAGAAGAAGCAGCAGAGAGCAGAAAAGGAAGACCAGCGGAAGACTTCAGAAGAGGAGAAAAGAGTGGAGAAGAGAAGGCGCCGTAAGCGGATCGTCAAGAGGGTGTTGGTGGGAGCCGCTGTAGGAGCAGGAGCAGCCGCTGTCGCAGGAGCTGCGGTGGTCACTTGTGGACTCGCGGTTCCTGCTGCTATAATGGCAAAAGGAGCTGTTCTCGTTGGCACAAAAGTTATCGCAGATAAAGTCAGAAATAAGAAAAAAGGTAAATGACACACAATGAACCCTCACAATTACTGCAAGAGAGTCTCTTACATTCTTGACAACTGTTTACACATGATTTCTGAAGCTCCTTTCATCTACACTCTCAGAAGAAAAGGTTCTTTATAGAATATTACAGGATTCTATGAGGCGCTTCATATTTGGTACCCAAAAAGTTCGATAGAACCCAATCAAAAGAGTGTTTAGCAATTGCAAATCAGATTGTGCAATTAAAGCATACAGGTCTTCGTGGTTTCTTTATGAAGTTTGTCTGTTCTGTTCATTGTTCACTTTACCTCAGTCTTGTTTGCAGTCTATCTCCAGTTTTTCGTTATAGTTTTTTCTCTGTTTATTGCTTTTTCTGTAAGTCCTTATAATTCAGCTGTGTTTTGATCTACTTTATTTGTGTTTAAATAAACAATTACTGAGCAACTGTTACAATTATTCAGATGCATTTCATATAAAATAACTTACAATAACAGTTCAGGGTAAATGATTACCATCATTGTTGGGGGGGTGGGGGGTGTTTATGAATCCATAAGCGCACATACATGTTAATTTGTCTTATTAACTCTTCGAGGTGAACTGAGGATTAAAATGCAGTCGAAAAAGGCCAAAACTAAGCACAAATCGGACTGTTCTCCAGTCAAGGAACATGAGGACGAGTGGGATGCTAGCAGTGTAGCTAGCTCAACAGCTAATGCATGCAGCGCCTCCCAGTCTGAGGAAACTTGTGCCAACTCCAGCCAGAATCTAGATGTGATCCAAAAATTGGAGATGATGAGAATTGATTTTGCCAAGAAGACTGATGTTCTTCTGAATGCAATTCATGATGTTAAAAAGGATGTGAGAGACTTCTCTGAGCGCATGGAAGTTGCCGAGGAGCGCACTAGCAATGTAGAAGAAACCGTTAATTCAGAGAAGAGCAAAATGGAAGAGGTAGTGAAGCGTGTAGCTTTTCTCTCACACAAGCTAGACGATCTTGAAAACCGTTCTCGGAGGTCGAACCTCAGACTGGTTAATCTGCCCGAAAAGGTGGAGAATCCTGACGCAGTTGCCTTCTTGGAAAAATGACTGCGTGAAACGCTGGGACCCGCAACCTTCCCGACTCCTCCCGTCATCACGAGAACACACTAACTGCTCGGACACAATCCCATCCAGCATCTCCTCCAAGAGTGCAGATCATGAAGTTATTGAACTTTCAAGATAAATTCTGAGTGAAGCGAGCTGCCAGGGCTAAAGGCAAGATCATGTAGGGTGAGCAAGAGGTCAGGATATTCCCTGATTTATCAGCAGAGCTTCACCGTCAAAGGAGGTGTTTTGATGGGGTTAAGCAACAACTGAGATCCCTGAACATTAACTATGGGATAGTTTACCCTGCCAAGCTGCGTCTGACAACTGATGGGCAGACCCGTGAGTTTGAAGACGCGGCTGATACGGAAAAGTTTCTGCAGGGAATAGAAAGTGCTGGTGATGCGTAGACAACCTACAGAGAGACTCTTACAGTAAAACTGGATAATGAGAACTTGTATAACCCTCATAACCCTGACCTATGTTGTGCATGCAATAAGCTTCAAGGTACATTTCTTTCATTGTGTGTGGGACTGCAAGGAGGTGCAAAAGTTTTGGGGTGGGGTGACTCAATATATTTCTCAATTGACTTCCTCTCCAAACCCTGTAAACCCTGTATACTGAGTATCTACACACAGACAAATATTATTTATCTATTAAAGAAAGAAAGTTGGATGTCTACTACAAGCCAGACGCGTTGGAAGAATACTAGCTCTCCTAACCGTGGACTATGGTTGAAAAACTTAAAGGGACATTTCACCACTGGAAAGATGAATGTCTATTTAAATTGGGTAATTTATTTAGTAGAAATGTGAAATTATTTTAGAAGTTGGTGCCTTCTAGACTGAGAAAAGCCAGAAAATGTATTTTGGCTCATGTGGATGAAAGACAACAACTCCCAGAATGCACTTGCTTCGCAAGCCACACCTACCGGTTACAGAGGGCAGTATCGGGAGAAATGATACAACTAGGCTCCTAGTCGACTCGAAACTGAAAAGACGCCGTTTTATCATGAGATCCCCCTATAGGCGGGTTGAAGACATGCGGAACGAGCTCCTCCTACTGGCTGTAGTCTCTCGCCTCTGGACAATAAAGCCTCCGATGATGCTAAATGATTTTCCAGACACACAATACAGAAATCTCTCGTCTCAGGGGCACATGAGGGAGGGAAGCACGGTCATTCGAAAATACTACCGGGTTTCTACTGATACAAAGCTTAATGCTAATCAGTGAAGTATCCCTTTAATAGCTTAGCTCTTGAATAACTTAAGGAAAAATAAGGAAAAAATATATAATTTTATGATATCTAGGAGGTGTTTTGGACTTTGTTAAAGACGGAGATATTGAAGAGGCTCTGGATGTGTGAAGTTATGAAATATAAGTTTAATGATTATGAGGATTGTATGATATAAATCGTCATATGCCTGTATATTTGTATTTATATATTATTGAATAATATTTGATTAAGATATTTTCACAATGTATAAAATATATAAATTCAATAAAGATATGTTATACAAAAAAAATAATAATAATAATAATTGTTTGCGCAACATGAAAGAAATTACAATATAAAAATCAGAGGATTAGGGAAACATCTACCAGTAAACTTATGTGTGATCTTTTCATTTTTTAAGTTGTTCATTAATATTGTTAACAGTCACTCGAAATTAGTATGAAATCAATGACAAGCTAAAGGTACAACTTTGGCACTTTTTCAGACTCTTTTCTTTGTTTCTGCTGCTTTAAATTTAAAGCAAGTTCAAACAGGCCATTCTGAGATGAATTTCAAGAAGTAATTATGTTCATACTGCTTTTTATGACTATGGACTTAAATGCACCAGCTCAATGTAATTTTTATTGTTGCATCATTTGAGCAAAACATAAAATAACATTACAAAGCTGGAAAGTTCTAGTTAAAAAAATGTGTTTGTGGTGTGTGAAGGCACGTGTGTATTTGGCCAATGGTGTGTGTTTTTGTTGAGGAGAGCATAAGGACTCTGAATAATAAACTGTTAACAACGGATATTCAAATGACACATCGTCTCCACAATGAGACAGAAAAAGACTCAGGGAGGGGGAAACTAAAATGAAATATGCCTCCTTCCACAGGTATAACCAATCATTATCAGTGGTCACCATTCAAAGCCAATCAGCTTTCAGTATCACATTAGTGCGTCATCAAACCACAACAGGCGAAGTGAAGAGAAACTTGCGCGTTTATTCAAAACAACGATAAAATGCAGTAGGCTAATGACGGATCTTAAACGAAGGACGGAGTTAATCTTCACACAGGTAAGTGGATGTAAGATTGAATGGGGCTCTCCATTGATGGCTATTCATGTATAATGCTGCTCACAGTCTGAAGATGACACTATGGGGTTTGTTCCGTTGGTGATTGCAGCGATTATAACGCGTCTTTAATTATCAAGGATATAAGATATTTAAGATGGCAAAAGGGTGTCATTTGTGTACAGGAGCATAATTTGGGTGAATTTATTTTGATTGGGACACTTTTCCCCACTCATCTCAATGGCAAAAAATGTCCCAACCTGATTTCTCTTATATATAAAAAAATCAAACCTGCTGGTCAATATTAATTTACATACAATATGTGCCTCTCCGAAAGATTCCCTCATGATCCAGGTGACATTTTAGTATTTTAATCATTAAAATGACTTGCTTACTCTTACTTTAATCTTCATATTATGTTTTTAGTTTTGTTTCTGTTAACTTTCCACACAGTAGCCTATGAGTTTTACACACAGGTGTGTTTTCTCTCTTTGGCCAGGTGAGGGAGCCACATCATCTGACAAATCTTTTCTGCTTATTTTTTGTTTAAAAAAAATCTTGTAAAAACTGTCTGTATTTGCTTGTGTTGTGAACTTTTGCAGTGTTTCTGTATTTTCTTGTGGTGTGAGTATTTGGAGCACTCATGTGTTGTGAAACTGATGAAGATGTTTTCTCAATTTGCAGGTGTTTTTTTCTATTTGCATGTTTTTACATGACCCTTAAATTATTAACACAATTAGATTTTGTTTAGCTGCTGTAACTGAGTTATAACAGCCAAATAAACAAAATGAAAAGGTGATGGTAATGTTTTAACATAATCATCAATTTGACCTGAATCACTGAACTCATATAGAGCATCACTGAATTAGAATTGTCTTAAATCTAAATCTAAACAAAACCTTTTTAGACTAGGATCTATGTATTTATTCACTAACGTGAAGAATCTCAGGAGTGGGAATATATTGTATTAGATGTGAGAACTAAACTATCAAATTAAACATGAGTTCTCAATGTACTATTTAAATTGATATCTGGATATTATAATGTTATTTTTGTCTACAATTGTTATTGTACACGCTCCACTCCCGAACAGCTTTTACAAAGATTGTGTGTGTCCACCTGTAATCTAACGAGGGCAGGGAGGCACACACTGTCTAAACTGCTTTCTGCTTGCCATTTCTTTATTTTTTTATTTTAAAACAAGGGACAGACAACACCAAATAAGACTCAGAGTACACACAGAGCACTTGCCGAAGATGTCATGAGGCGTTCCCCAAAGCGTCTCGTTCCCTCAAAAGGGAACTTCAGCCTTTCCACAAAGCAGTGTATAGGTACTTCTGTTTTACCTTACACACACTGGTATTAATGGGGAAATTAAGCCTCATAAAGCACTAGGGATTTCCCCTGCCTGCTCGAAAACAGCGCCATCGTCTGGTTAGTTACAAATAAAGCAGCTAAAATCTTGTGGAAGAAGCAGCCACCACTTTAATGATATGTGCACAAATAAAAGCCTAGTGTGGGTGTGTGTGTGTGTGAGAGAGAGAGAGAGAGAGAGAGAGAGAGAGAGAGAGAGAGAGAGAGAGAGAGAGAGAGAGAGAGAGAAATTAATAAATTTCTCCCTGTAAAATATTGCATTGTGGCAATAAATGCCAGTATGTAATAATATGATTTCATATGATGCAATAGAAGGATAATGTATACATATATGAGTAACTTATATAGCAAAATCCCCAGTGTTAAATTAACTCTCCTCAGAGTTAATGAGTCCACAATTAAGAGTGTTAAATGAACACTGAAGCAGTGTTAAAGCTAATTCGATAATTAAGTGATTCAGAGTGATGACTGACCGTGATGAACACCTGCTGTTAACAAGCAGAATCACTGAACAGTTATAATCAGACATTATACTCTTAGAAATGTTCATCTTTTAATTGAATTGATATTTTGTTTATTGTGAACTTTACAAATAACATTGTGTTCAACATGATGTTTAACATTCATAATGACAGTAAGGATGTCTTGATGTTGATTGTAGTTTGCAGTGCTGTTGTCTTTGTCTTGATCATGTTCTTCACAGGAGCTGAAACACGTCCTGAGTGTTGCTGCGCATCTTTATTCCGGGCAGATTATTCACTTGAAAAAAAAAAAAAAAAACATTATTGACATTAAATATTGTTGCCTATTTTTCCTATTAAAAATATCTAAACATCCTTACTTGTTTCATTTCACAAAGTTAGTTTACTTGTAAAACATTCTTTTTCTTTTTAGAGAACATATGAATATTCTTTATGAATATACATAATAGTTTTCTAACTTCAAAAGCTTTATTCATCTTTAAATCAAAACTGTAGCAAAATGCAAAATGTATGGGGTGAGAAAAAAAATATTCAAGATATTTCCTCCGGAAACATGTTCTTCTTAGGGATGTAAGTTAGTTCTACGGATGTTTAGATATTTCTGCTATATTTTTTTTCTGCTTTTTCTCCCTATTAGATTTACTCCTGTCCATTTAGAAGGATAGTAGCAAGAGTTAGTATAATATGTTTCAGTAGTCCATTTCTGATAACCATATGTAAGCATGTTTGACACAGTTTGAACAATTAAGAACATGTCCATATTTTAGGAACAAAATGTTTCTTAAACAAACAAACATTTCTCACCTGTCTGAAGAACATTCTGCAAACACTCACAGAATATTACAGCAATCAAGATTATCTGAGCATCCACAATCACCACTGTCTGACACTGCAGACATCACGTCCGGACTCACTTTCACTGTGGGTGAAATTCTTTGACTTCTATGACAAGTGCATCTGCATTGGTTACTGCAGTGATTGAAGCAACTCCTGCAGGAAACTCTGCCTCTATTAGAATCCATCGCTTGTTGATTCGTTTCAGCCGGTGAGATGATCTGGAGACATCAGATCTTCACCAGTCTTTATCTTGTGTGATCAGACTGTGATTTGCATATGTACGGCCCTACAGGAGCGCTCTGAGCTCATGCAGCCAATCCACTGCTCTCACACAACTAAAATTAGCATAAAATACACCTGCCCAAAACTATGTATATGAAACGTGATGGTTTGTTTCAGAAGGATCATCAAAAATATTATGTAATGTCACTCAATCAACCTCAATACATTAACTTATAACTGAAAACTACATTATAAGGGTTAAATCAGAAAGAAATACCTAGTGGATTATTTTCTAAAATTGACTGTGACATATTTTCTAGTTTAAAGAAAGCGG
Organism: Squalius cephalus; assembly: GCF_949319135.1. Classification (NCBI taxonomy): domain Eukaryota; kingdom Metazoa; phylum Chordata; class Actinopteri; order Cypriniformes; family Leuciscidae; genus Squalius; species Squalius cephalus. The sequence goes on from NC_137123.1 coordinate 11,710,643, forward strand.
GTTGTGATGAATGAATGTGATTTATGTAAAAATGCCATCATCATTTATTTGTTTGTGCATTCATTTGATAAAAGTATGTTTGAATGAGTGTCTATGATTCAATAAGATCGTGAGGCTTGGTGAGCATTAGAAAACAGTGGAAGTGTTTGTCATTTGGTTTCTTCAGGACTGTTGACCCAACACACAGTTTATTGTACAAACGCTACAATTTAAAATTCTGAAGTTCATTAATATTACCATGAACTGCAGAAAAGGACTCAAACATATACGTCATAATTAACTATATTATAGCGATTTATCCATTAATCATAAAGCTTTAGCGGCAGGGATCATTCGATGAGAGAAAAACATCATGTTCTGGTGTTAAAGAACCAGAATTATTTTAGTTTTTTTTACCACTTCATGAGCACATTTTACTGACAATAATGCACTGGAAATCTGCAGGTCATTCTTTTAGGATGTCCGGTACAGCTTCTCTAAGTGTCTATTGGTCAATTGACCGTATATTGAGGAATCATGTGGTTCCCACAAGTGAGAGAATATGTAAACGTACAAGAAATGATAAAAATGCAGTTGTTTTTTAAGAAAAGCAAAACTTCCTAAGAAGTTCTTGATAAGATCGAACAGATTGAACCGCATGTTGAACACATCGCCTCAGGACAAAAAGTGTTTTTTTATTTTTTTTTTAGTTTTTTTCTGACAAAGACCTTTTCTTCACAGAAATATTTAGATACTTTTGACATGAAAATTTTTGTAGAACTTGATGAGTCATGAAGCTGATACTTTGCAAAAAGTATTATGGAATTATTGACAAATTACAGTAATTCACATTTTTTTATACTGAAAAATTATTGTATTTTTATACAGTATTTTTCTGTTTTAAACTTAGCCTTAATGTCTTCTTTTATCTTCAGTTAATTCAACTCAAGGCTGTGTCTGAAGTCAGTTGTAGTTCTTGTGTTTCTCTTTCCTCCAGTGATTCTGCTTGTTAACACCAGGTGTTCATCACTTATCATCACTTAATTATTTCACTAACTACTTCAGTTTTACTTTGAACACTCTGTAGAGTGGAACCAGATATATTTAACACTGGGGACTTTACTGTGCAAATTATTTTTACCAACAATACTTTTATGCTACAATTCAGACAGTCTTATTTTTTATCATTATTATTATTTCAGCAAAATTAGCTTTACACCACTACAAATGACCGTCCCCTTAAATAATGCCCAATTTGAGGGTATACAGGGTAGCCTGGATGCCAGCTGAACTTATCCCCGCCCACAAATTTTTTAGGTCGGTAAGTTCGGTCTGGACTTGATCCGTTGAGGAGCTATTATGCCCGAACAAAAGCTGTTCGGACCAATCAAATTGTCAGGGCGGGCTTTATACGATGATGGACAGATGAGCAACGGTAATGTAATCATCCACGTCATCAAAGAGCGCTTGGGTTGAATTCGTTTACAACAAAGATGACTGCCGCCGGAGAATTGAGATTTCACGAGTTCACACTTACAAATAAGTCAGATAGAATAAATCCATATTTGGCGTGCTGTCTGAGGAGAGGGATCGGGCTCGGGCTCGGGCTCGGTATTCGGCCCGAACCCAAAGTACTCCCCCCGTATTCCTGGCTGTGAAAGAACAAGCCAAGAGTGAGTGGAGGGATGCTGGAAACTGTCAAGGAATGTCAGGTGAGTTGACAGAGTGAATAAATATATGCTTCCTCTCATGCTGATAGGGTAGACGGTAATTGTTTGATGACAAGTTGATTGGATTGATTATTTGAACGTGCTCCTCCCGAACTTTGTTTATGAGACATCATATGTAGATTCCGCCATCGCGTCTGTTATAGAAGATATCGACAGCGCATTAATTTGAAAAGAGAAACAGAGAACCGCGAACAAGGCATTTGTCGATCGGAAACATGAATGAAAAACATACGTCACTTACTCCGTTGCTCTGATTGGTTGTAGGTCTATCCAATTGAGTGCAGAGGCATTTTCCTTCCTGGTTCGGTTGAAACGCCCCATAATCACAGCCCAATGGAGCAGTATCAGACTCACATTCTGACTAGAATCTGAGTATGACGATATCAGGCTAGGTTTAGGGGGCAATTTCAGATTCAACCCCTGTATAACACTCATGACTCCCAGCATGCATTGCAGCATGCAGCATTGTTGAGATTCATATGCTGATTCTTGATGTCTGTTTGTAGAGATTTTTTTTTTTCTAACTATGTGTTTAAAAATCTAAATTCAGAATGTCTGATCTGTTATAAAATAAGTAAAAAATAAATTATTTTTTATGATTTTACTGGGTTTTTGCATCATTTGACCGTTTTGTAACTGTTTAATTTTTTTTTTCAAGTTTACATACTTTGTATACAGTTTAAGAAAACAGATAAATACTGTATAAAAATACTGTAATTTTTAAATTACAGTAAATGTGAATTACTGTAATTTGTCAATAATGTCATAATACTGTACTTAAAATAACAGCTGAGTTGTTAATTTACACATATTGTTTGTAATTTTAGAATTTTGAGTACAATTTAAAATAAAATAAAAAGTGATACCACAAAATGTGTTATTTTCCATAAAAGTAGGATTTAAAACTTTAGTGTATATACTTGTTTGCAATGTATCAGCTTCATGACTTATCAAGTTCTACAAAGATTTTCATGTCAAAAGTATCTGAATAATTTTATGAAGAATAGGTCTTTGTCAGAAGAAAACAAAAACACCTCCTGTGAAGTGATGTGTTCAACGGTTCAACCTGTTCGATCTTATCAAGAACTTCTTAGGAAGTTTTGCTTTTCTTAAAAAAGCTGCATTTTTCTCATTTCTTGAAAGTTCATATAATCTCTCACTTGTGGGAACCTACATGAATTACACATTCAATCAACATGTAATAGAGATAAGGGGCGAAGAGCTGAGGGACAAACACAACAACATCAGCTTTGTTCTCATCACAACCAGCATGTCCATGTGGGTTTTTGATGGGCTGTCACTTGGGTCCTGCTTGAATGTTATCCCCGTTCACATGAATCTGCAAAAATGACAAAAACAAATTATATTTTACTGTACAGGGATATAGAGTGCTCTGAGAGAGAGCAGTTTGCCCTGGGACCACAGGAGTATCGGGTGCGCCAGTCTGCATAGAGGGAATGACCTCAGAGGATATGGTGGCCTCTGAGGAACTTGACAATTCCACATAACTTTTCTTTCTTTTTCAATTAAGCATGAAGTTCATTTACTTAATAATTTTAAGGCAGTGGGTTTCACTTTTTTTTTTTTTTTAATTTAAGTCAGCTGCTCTTTTTACAGTATACCAACAGCTTTACCTAACCGCCTTCCATTCCCCAACTTACACATCCTACACTGACACATTATTGTGAAGTTTTACCTAATTGTAGTATATTTATTTTATATTATATATATGCCAAGACTGCATGGTGTTGGATTTGCAGTCAGAAACTCTCTGCTATCGTCAGTCGAACCGCCAGCAAAAGGTACAGCCCGTGTCCCTCTCTTCGCCTCTCAACCTCCACAGGCCCAGTGAACATCCTGAGTGTCTATGCTCCTACACTCAACTCTCCAGCCGAGGCCATGGAAGAATTCTACGAGGAACTCGTGAGCATCATTAAAGGAATTTCCCCCACCGAACAACTGTACGTACTTGGGGACTTCAACTCCCGGGCGGGAAATGACTATGACTCCTGGCCCTGCAGTATTGGTCATTTTGGCATTGGCAGAATGAATGAAAACGGACAGAGACTGCTTGAGCTATGCTCCCACCATGAACTCTGCATAACTAACACATTCTTCTCCACCAAGCCTAAGCATAGGGTATCCCATCATTGGCATCAGCTGGACCTCATTTTCACCAGAAGAGCCTCACTGAACTATGTTCTCATTACACGCATCTATCACAGCACTGACTGTGACACAGATCCAACGATCGAAGCAGAAAGGACGCCCATGCATCAATAAAGCAAGGACAACAATCCCAGATCTGTGTGAGTGATCCGCTGTCTCCATCACAGAGGCCCTCAGAAATTGCCCAACAGGCAGCGCAGAAGAAAGATGGAATCATATGCATGACACCATCTTAAATTGGACACCTTGGCCATGGACACCTTTGGGAAGAAAGAGAGGCAGAACCCGGATTGGTTTGAAGCAGGAATCCTGGAACTTGAGCCAGTCATCACAGCCTAGAGAGCAGCTCTGATCAGCTACAAAAGGGAGCCATCAGAGAAGACGCTCACAGCTCTCAGGAAAGCCAGAAATGATGCCCAACGGATTGCTCGACGCTGCGCCAACAACTACTGGTTGAATCTTTGTCAGTGCATCCAACTCTCAGCTGACTGTGGTAACATCCATGCCATGTATGACGGCATGAAGAAGGCCTTTGGCCCAAGCGTTACCAAGGTCGCAGGTCAAAAATAAAACTGAAAGGATCACCTGGTTTTAAGGTTTTAGTTGGAGATAATGATAATTTAATACATATATGGATGTGATGATTGATGCTTGATTTGCTGCCACTTGCTCTGCCGTCACTCTCCATAAAAACAAACAAGACCGTAGTGACTGTAACAATTACCGTGGAATATCGCTTCTCAGCATAGTTGGGAAAGCCTTTGCCCGGGTAGTACTAGACAGGTTACAGTCACTAGCAGAACGCATATCCTGAAGCTCAGTGTGGATTCAGAGCAGGGAGATCAACAGTTGACATGATCTTCTCACTGAGGCAGCTACAAGAGAAATGTCGTGAGCAGAGGCGACCATTGTTCAAAACCAAGGTGCGGAAGGTTCTGATACGGGAGATGCTTTTCGCAGATGACGCTGCCCTGACTGCACACTCTGAAGAAGCTCTACAACAACGTATCAACTGCTTTACGGATGCCTGTAGAGATTTTGGCCTCCCCATCAGGCTCAAAAAGACCAACATAATGGGCTAAGATGTTAGCAGCATCCCAGATATCTCCATTGCTGACTACACCCGCAATGTGGTAGATAACTTTACCTACCTTGGCTCTACCATCTCCAGCAACCTCTCCCTGGATGCTGAGCTAAACACTCGGATTGGCAAAACAGCAGCAGCTATAGCCCGTCTAGCAAAGAGAGCTTTGGATAATTCCATGCTGACAACACAAGATGAGGGTGCGTGCTCAGTACTCTACTATACAGTAGTGAAGTATGGACTCTGTACTCCCGGCAAGAACGCAGACTCAACTCATTCCACCTGCGCTGCCTCAGGAAAATCCTGGGTAGGGACACTTTTGTGTGCACTTTGTTTATTGAAATCACCAGAGTAGAATAACTTTCATGAAAGTTATTCCAATACAAAACCTTTAAATTTCATATATATATATATATATATATATATATGTAAGGAATAATTGACGACAGGCCGTTGAATTATTAGAAAAATAATTATTCATTATTAATTATTATTAATAATTATTATAAAACACCTCGGTGTGCATTATTTTTCTAATAATTCAACGGCCTGAAGTCAATTATTATGCTTATACTACAGTTACCACACCTCGAAACATTGTTCAGATTATGTATTTCAAGACGTTTGTAAAGTTGTTGTCATTAAAACGCTCTTGTACAGTATGTAGGACTAATTTCTTACGCATCTAATCCCATGCCTCCATTGCTAATTCCAAAACGTCATTTTAGAGTTAGTAACGGAGGTTTGAGCCACTGATAGCAGACTCATGCTGGGACACACGACTAGCTGACACATTCTCTGACTGTTTTCATCGACTGCAGCAGATTATAAACACTGACTCTGAACACAGACTGAACGCGCTGAACGCGCGTTTGGACATGATCAGTCATAAAATTACATTCATAACCGGCCTTAAAGTGTGTCCCCGACTTTATGCAATTATTAACGCAGTTATTAGAGAGAGATGTTGCAATAATGAGACAGAAAAGCATGTGCGTCAATATTATTATTTATTTATTAATTCAATTCGTTATAATTAATTTGTTCATTCTTTTTTATATTATTGACAGATGACAGTAGACTATAGCCAAATAAATGAAACACAAAGCCATTTTAACAAGTAGGCCTATCAATAATTATTTATTTGTTATATTATCTGCAATAAAAATCCGTGCTGCAGGACTATCCATTTATTTAGCCTATATTCAGATTAATTTTCTACTGATTATAGATAGCCTAGGCCTATATACTTTATTTATTAAAATTAAACTGCATGTTTCCATTGATTGTGAAGCTAGACATTGAAAATTGCAGATCAAGCGCATGGGGCTGCATGTTTTTTCTTGTTATGAATTGTATCCTATTTTCCGTTATTACAGTTGACGACGCGAAGTGATATGGAACTGTAATGCGGTCAAGACCTGCCTGGAACTACTTTAGGCTCCGTGCGTTTCCCTGAAAATAATGCACACCTTAGAACGTTCTTCAACCAATCAGATTCAAGCATTCAACAGCCCTGTAGTATAAATATAAAGTTATAAAGATATAAAGATAGATAGATAGATAGATAGATTGTTTAGACACACTCAGACATCAAGAATCAGCCTGTGAATCTCAACAATGGTAACCATTATAAAACATGTTGCAGTGCATTCTGGGTGCCACAAATTAAAACTCATTAATGGCTCCCATCATGCATTGCGGTATGAATAAATTAGGCAGAGTTGGAAAGTCTGGGTTCAGAAAGTAAAAGTCCTCCTCAGTATTTTGTTCCAATCACCTGGATTTGTTAATTCAGCAGGAGAGAGAACTAATTAGTGAAATCAGCTAAAACTCCAGTGTTAAATGAACTCTCCTGGGAGTTTATATGGCTCCAGACTCAAGAGTGTAAAGTGTTAAAATATGAGTGTTAAATTAACACTGAAGAGTGTTTAAGTTAATGAGCTAATTAAGTGATTGAGTGAGTGATGATTGACCATTATTGAAGACACCTGATGTTAACAAGCAGAATCACTGAAGGAGAAAAATCACAACTTTAGTCACCATTATGGAGATCAATTAATTTTAATTTTTTTGAAATTTTAATTAATTGGAGATTAACCCATGTGATAATGAGCTGATGAGTTGAATCAGGTGTGTTTGATTAGGGAGACAAAGAAAACGTGCAGTGTTGGGGTGCCGGCAGGACAGGTTTGGGAACCACTGCTGTAGAATCACAGGCTGCTGTAATCAACAAGGTAAACCTAACTCTCTAAGGGCGCTTTCACACTAGCACTTTTGGTGCCCGGGTTCGAATAACGTCAGAGTTCGGTTCGTTTGGATGATGTGGATGATGATCCGTCCTTCGGATGAGACGTAAAACCGAGGTCCTGACTCTCTGTGGTCATTAAAAATCCCAGGATGTCTTTCGAAAGAGTAGGGGTGTAACCCCGGCATCCTGGCCAAATTTGCCCAGTGGCCTCTGCCCATCATGGCCTCCTAATCATCCCCATACTGATTGGCTTCATCACTCTGTCTCCTCTCCACCAGTAAGCTGGTGTGTGGTGGGCGTTCTGGCGCAATATGGCTGCCGTCGCATCATCCAGGTGGATGCTGCACATTGGTGGTGGTTGAGGAGATCCCCCCTTCTATGTAAAGCGCTTTGAGTGCAGAGAAAAGCGCTATATAAATGTAATGAATTATTATTATTATTATTATGTGAACGCTGTCTTCCGAACTCGGGTGCGCACCCGCGAACCGTACTCGAGTCCGATTAAAAAGGTGGTCTGGGGTACGGTTCATGTGAACTCGGGTACGGTTCGCTGCTGATATGAACGCAATCAAACCAAACCGCGGAAGTGAACCGCTATTGATGACGTATAATGTGTCTTGGGCGGACAGCCCGCTGTCTTTGAAACGTTTTCATAATTTTTGCGGCAGACAGATGCAAGTGTGTTTCTGTATGTCTATGTTGAAAACAAAACCAAAGGTTAAAAAAAAGAAGAACAAATGTCAACCGAGCAAGTCTATCCATTTGGGCGCCTTTTCATTCGCGGTTACCAAGCAACACCATTACGCCAGCTGCAGCCTGATGACGCAAGCATACCGCGGTTCGGATAGAAATAATATAATGAGAACACAGTCCATCAGGGGCAGGGGGAGGGGGGAGCAATCGAACTCGGGTTCGGAACAGGCAATCGCTCCAAGTGTGAAAGCGCCCTTAATGAGTTTTGTGATTCAGGTCAAATGATGATTGTTAAAACATAACCAACACCACCTGAGCAACTTTTCTCTTTGCTCATCTGGCATTTATAACTCATATGCAACAGCCAAACAAAAACTAATGTTATTAGTTTAAGGGTCAAGAGCCCAACTAAAGCCAACACTTAAAATGAGATTTTCTCCTTTGGTGATTCTGCTTGTTAACATCAGGTGTCTTCAATAATGCTCAATCATCACTCAATCAATCACTAAATTATCTCATTAACTTTAACACTCTTGAGTCTGGAGCCAAATAAACTCACAGGAGAGTTCATTTAACACTGGAGTTTTTGCTGTGTGAGTTCATGGGTGGAATAAACATATGGCAGGACTTTTACTTTCTGACCCCTGGACTTTCCACCTCTGAAATCAGGATGTGAATTGTCTTAGTAATTTCCTTTTTTCTTAATATTTTGTTTAATTTCTGATATTTTTATGTGACTCTTAGTAGCTTGTTTTCTAATAATAAGAGTTGATCTCTTTATCTGAATATGCTGTTTATCACCATTGCTGAGATTCATACACTGAATCTTGATGTCTGTGTGTGCCTGAGCAAAAGGTTTTATGTAAGATAAATCTAACTCAGATTAGGCTCTATCCCCCTTATTCCTGCAAAGTTTACTGCGTTTTGAATTATGGGTGTGTAACGATTGTTGTTCCCCACACAACCGTCACAAAATTCAAATGGACGACGCACACAAGACTCTGGTTGTCTGTTTTTTCTTTTATACTCCGCAGCAATGATATTCGTGTCTGAGAAATACATCAAAATGTATTATTAGACAGGGTGATAACACTGCAGACATAAACCACGCAGCAGTGTCAACCATTTTCTGCTGAACTACGGAACAACTTGTAACAATTTCATGTTTAACAAAATGACAAAAATAAACATGAAAATCACATACCTGAGAAATACATCAAAATGTATTATTAGACAGGGTGATAACACTGCAGACATAAACCACTGAAATAAGAAAAACATAAAATGAGGGTGACTGTGTGTATTCCATTAAGCTATCTGATGTTGCATCAGCAGTAGCACGTTAATTTCACCGCATGAGTCACGAGGGACAACGATAAACACTCAAGGTTTCCATCGGACATATAAACCCATCCAACTCACTGCACATTTGTTAATATAATCACTACAAACGTTTACATCTGAAAAACTCTTATTCAACACACTTTTATCACTTTTTTAAAACACCATAAACAGGAGAAAAGAGAAACACGCTTACCGCAGCAGTGTCAACCATTTTCTGCTGAACTACGGTAAGCACGCAAGGACAAAATAATGAATGTCTGCAATGCATTAACCACTAGGGGGCACCAAAATACTGTTAGATTTAAATTTACCTTCTAATTTCATGGAATTCAACATCCATTAATATCATTATAATTAGTGTTCTTTTTAACTCCGTTACAGGTGGCACTTCCGGTTTGGGGAACTTCCATTCAGAAAGACTGAAACGCATCATTTCAAATCATAAGGTTGCCCTACAAATAAAGCTGATCCGTCAGTTTGACTCAATGAGCTATCAGTTTTCTTTCATGTTTTATTTAAGAATAACGTAACAATTGGTATTTTAACGTGACATGTTATAGTTGTTCAGTGGGGGAAATTCCTTTAATGATGGTCACGGGTTCCTCGTAGAATTCTTCCATGGCCTCGGCTGGAGAGTTGAGTGTAGGAGCATAGACACTCAGGATGTTCACTGGGCCTGTGGAGGTTGAGAGGCGAAGGGAGAGAATACGCGCTGTACCTTTTGTTGGCGGTTCGACTGACGATAGCAGAGAGTTTCTGACTGCAAATCCAACACTAGGGCTGGGCGATATATCGCATGACATTGATATGCGCCTCTCGTCAGTAAAGCCGGTTCCTTGATTAGTAGTAAATCGCCATCACCTGCTTTCAGATGAAGCGGCATTTACTACACAGCAAAAACTCCAGTGTTAAATTAACAATTCCTGGGAGTGTATATGAGTCCACACTCAAGAGTGCAAAGTGTTAAAATATGAGTGTTAAATTAACATTCAAGAGTGTTAAAGTTAATGAGATAATTAAGTGATTAATTTAGTGATTTAGTGAGCATTATTGAAGACACCTGATGCTAACAAGCAGAATCACTGAAGGAGAAAATCACAAATTGTAAGCCACCGATATGGTGATGGGTGTTTGCTTTAGTTGGACTCTTGACACTTATACATTCACTTTAATTTTTGTTTGTCTGCTGTTATTGATTTATAACAGTTAAATGAACAAAGAAAAGTGTGATCTGATAGTGTTGGTTATGTTTTGACATAATCATGCTGTGATCTGATAAATGAAACTTGTTGAGATAGTTTGGTTTAACTTGTTAATTACAGTAGCTCTGTGATTCTACAGCATATAATTATCAATATTTTTCTTATAATCCAAAATATTTAATAAACATTGTTCTGATCCAAAGACTTTCAAATGAATTTATTTAGAAACACAGACATCAATAATCAGCCTGTGAATCTCAACAATGGTGACAATAATAAAGCATGTTGCAGTGGCTGCCACCAATCACAACTCATTAATGACTCCCATCATGCATTGCGGTATGTGTATGCATTGCGGTAATCTGAATTGTCTATGTAATTTACTTTTCCTAATTGAATATTCTGCTCGTCACCATTGTTGAGATGCATAGACTGAATCTTGACGTCTGTGTGTGCCTAAAAAAAGTATTCTTTTTTTAAAACAACTTTTAAGAAATCCTTTGTATTATATCTAAAATTCTGGATATTTATGCAGAATCACAGTTATGCTGTAATCAACAACATAAATCAAAAACAAAGTTCAAATGATGATTGTCATAATATAACCAACACCATCAGATCACTTTTTTTCTTTGTTCATCTGGCAGTTATAACTCAGATACAGCAGACAAACAAAATCTAAAGTTAATAATATAAGGGTCAAGAGCCCAACTAAAGCAAACACCCATCACCATAGCGGTGGCTTACAATTTGAGATTTTCTCCTTCAGTGATTCTGCTTGTTAACACCAGGTGTCTTCAATAATGCTCAATCATCACTCAGTGAATCATTTAATTATCTCATTAACTTTAACACTCTTGAGTGTGGACTCATACACTCCCAGGAGTGTTAATTTAACACTGGAGTTTTTGCTGTGTACAAAGAGCCGTAGTTAACTGACAAGCTGAGCCATATCGCATTAATTATCGCTGGCGATACGTCCGCGATATTAATGCGATATGGCTCAGCTTGTCAGTTAACTACGGCTCTTTGTAGTAAATGCCGCTCCATCTGAAAGCAGGTGATGGAGATTTACTACTAATCAAGGAACTGGCTTTACTGACGAGATGCGCATAACAATGTGATGCGATATATCGCCCAGCCCTATCCAACACCACGCAGTCTTGGTTCGTCTGGTTACTTTCCCAGAAGAAAGTGTACTCCTGTTCCCTGATGCTACCATTTGAAGGGAGTCTGATCTCCTGTAGTGTGGCGATGTCAATGTCCAGCCTCAAGAGCTCACGATTGATGATTGCTGTTTTTCTGGAGTCATCAACCTGATCAAGGTCTTTTTCTATTTGCATGTGTTTTCTTCAGTTGCAGGGCATTCAGCTCTCTCGGCTACCGTAGTCATGAGCCCAACTACACAGTAAATTCCCCAGTGTTAAATTAATACTGCTCAGAGCACATATGGTCCCACTCTACATGGTGTTAAAGGGACTGTAAGTAGGAATTTCTCCCATCTAGTGGTGAAATTATATTTTGCATTTAAACGAATAATGCTCTCCAGCGCCTCACTTTTTCAAATGCGCGTTGCATCTACGGTAGCTGTTATGTACCAAAAAGCTATGACAGGATGTCTTATAATAGCACTTCGAGTTTTTCTTCGGGTGAACAGGTTTGTTATTTAAAACAAACTGAAACTTGAAACAACGAAAAAAGAATGTTACAGTATGAATTACTGACTGTGAAAAACATTAAATAAGGTAGTAATAAAGCCTTCTTTACTCGTTATATTTTTTGAAGTACTTGCATTGTTAGATATCATCATCATCAGAGTAGGGCTGGGCGATTTAAATCGCGATATTGTTATGTGCATCTCGTCAGCAGAGGTGGGTAATCCAGGGCCAAAGAGTAAATGTCCTTGCCATATGTTTATTCCACCCACAAACTCAGTCAGCTGATTTCACTAATTAGTTCTCTCTCCTGCTGAATTAGCAAATCCAATCACCTGGATTGGAACAAAATACTGAGGACTTTTACTTTCTGAACCTGGACTTTACACCTCTGCATAGCAATGCCACATGTCAGCCAAGAGAAATAAGAAATAAACCAGAACTGGACATTATCGTAGCCAAAATAATCTGTGTATATTAAATATGGAGTACTTTCAGCCACAGTCTCAGATGAAATCAACTGATGAGAAAAGAAGACATTAAATCTGTGAAGATCTCAGCAGAGGAGGATTAAACAACTCCACAAACAGCATTACCAGCTTCACTTATTACTAACCAGACTGACTTTATTTCTGTCAGACGTCTACAGAAGTTTTTATTGAGAATTAACAGGTTTAACTCTAATGTTTCATTTGAAATCACCATAAGAGTGATTAGTGTTTCCATTAGTTGGGCTCTTAACTCTTATTATATCTTTTGTCTTTTTTGTCCGCTGTGACAGTGTGTTTGTCAAACACATTTGCAGCAGCAAAGAAAGCTAAAGTGAAATGAGATCAGGTGATGATGGTTACCTGTTGATGGTTTTATAGTCATCATGAAATAGACTGATTCACTGATGTCTTTTGAATCTAACAATTATGTTATCACATTAATATTTTTTCACAACACAAACCCTGTGTTACTGCAGCATGAGATCCAGCAATATTATAACAGTAAGTTAGAAGATTTTAACAGACATGAGCACAAAAAAACAGTTTAATATGACACACACAGACATCAACAATCAGCGTATGAATCTCAACAATGGTGACAATCAAAAGTACTTTGCTGCAATGCATGATGGGTACCAGCATAGTACAAAACTCCCAGCATGCATTGCAACATGAATAAATTATGCAGCTGAATTGACCTATAATTTTGTTTGATTCTAAATATTTGCTTTTATTTTTTGCTGTTGGTTTTGTTGTGAATTAGTAGCTTTTCAGTGATGTTCTGAATTAATCTGTTTATCTAAATATTTGTGATTGTCACCATTGTTGAGATTCATACGCTGATTGTTGATATCTGTGTGTGTCAGCAAAATCCAATTTTTCAATTTCATGTTTGTTAAAAGATTTTAAAAGATAAACCGATCGTTATATTTCTGGATCTCATGCTGCAGTAACACAGGGTTTGTGACATGAAAATATTAATGGAACAACATATTTGTTAGATTATAAAGACCTCAGTGAATCAGTCTATTTCATGATGATTATAAAACCATCAACAGGTGACCATCATCACCTGATCTCATTTCACTTTAGCTTTCTTTGCTGCTGCAAATGTGTTTGACTAACACACTGTCACAGCGGCCAAAAAAGACAAAAGGTATAATAAGAGTTAAGAGCCCAACAAATGGAAACACTAATCACTCTTATGGTGATTTCGAATGAAACACATTAGAGTTAAACCTCTGTTAATTCTCAATACAAACTTCTGTAGATGTCTGACAGAAATAAAGTCAGTCTGGTTAGTAATAAGTGAAGCTGGTAATGCTGTTTGTGGAGTTGTTTAATCCTCCTCTGCTGAGATCTTCACAGATTTAACCTGTTAAGCTTCACCAGTGCGTCGGCGCACTGAAGCGTTTTTTTTTTTTTATTTAGTTAAAAATTACTATCAGATTTAATGTTATACATTGACAAACTATACATCATTAAAAAGATATAAGACTCAAGTTTCAGTATTTGACCACTATTGTATTCTGAAAAACTTATAGTGACAGTTATGTCTTAATTTGTGTCAGGAGTTATGAAATGAAAAAATGAGTCGATACCTTTAATATGAATTATGCGCGTCAACCGCTTTCATTCATAAAAAACTCCCGTGCTGTCGTCATGACAGCGATACACAAAACAACGTCCCTCAGGGCTTTAGCTCAAAAATGTGCAGATTTGGAGAAATATTGATATATTTTCATAGGTTTTCATCAGATTTCTATAGACAGGAATAATATTTATTGAATTTATGCCCAAATGCGTCGATGTAATCATTATGAGCGCTGGATACTGTGATGTATTGTGTTTTCAATCCATACCAACAGCCTGAGGGCGCTACATGCACAATAATAGTCCATATATAGAACATGAAGAAGAGGCATGATCATGTGACATTCCAGGAAGTCTCGAACACATTCAAAGCTATCAGAGATCGCTGTAACATGTTTTGAAGACAATAAACATGATTGAAATGATATTTGGTTTACCTGTGTTCTTCGAGTAATGTCAGGTATTTCCATAATAATAGATTATATTTATAATGTAATGCTAATCGATATAGACTTTATATATATATATATATTATTCTGCACAATGATATATTTTCTGTCTGATTTTTTTATCTGAAGCGAAATTATATCACAGAAGATTATTTAAAACACTCGACTTGCGTTATAAATTAAGTTTGGAGCACAAACATGGTTTTAATCTCATAAATTGTCGTGTATTGATGGTGTGCTAAGCTAACATGCTAGCTAGCCCTAGGTGCACCTGCCACATATAGCAGTTATCCTTTTATGTTTTTTTTCTAAATATGCTTACTGAAATTCAAGCAGGGCATTTGATCCAGTTTTTAAATGTTAAGTGAGAACTTTGATAAAAGAAATTAGGGATTGAAACCCTATGAATAGCTTGTGAATAGCCAGTCGTTAGTAACTATAATGCAGACAAAAGAAATGCATATTTCGAGCCATAACCAGGCTGGAGAGGTGTGAATGTGTGCAGGGGGAGACTGAGACTGAATTGGGCTCGTTTGCACCACAAAACAATAGAGACAATATACTGAATTGATGTTTAGAAGATGGCAATAAACATCAGTAGCATTTTAAAGTAGCAAATCAAAATAAAGTCATTGACATGGTCTTGAAAAACATTTAACTAAATACAGAGTTTTCAGACAGGAGAGAGAACTAATTAGTGAAATCAGATGATTGAGTTTATGGGTGGAATAAAAATATGGCAGGACTTACTCTTTGGCCCCTGGATTACCCACCTCTGCTCGTCAGTAAAGCCGGTTCCTTGATTAGTAGTAAATCGCCTTCACCTGCTTTCAGATGGAGCGGCATTTACTACAAAGAACCGTAGTTAACTGACAAGCTGAGCCATATCGCATTAATATCGCGGACGTATCGCCAGCGATAATTAATGCGATATGGCTCAGCTTGTCAGTTAACTACGGCTCTTTGTACACAGCAAAAACTCCAGTGTTAAATTAGAGTCCACACTCAAGAGTGTTTAAGTTAATGAGATAATTAAGTGATTAATTTAGTGATGATTGAGCATTATTGAAGACACCTGATGTTAACAAGCAGAATCACTGAAGGAGAAAATCACAAATTGTAAGTTACCGTTATGACGATCAATGGTTGCTTTAGTTGGACTCTTGACCCATATATTATTAACTTTAGATTTTGTTTGTCTGTTGTTTCTGAATTATAATCACCAGTTGAACAAAGATAAAAGTGATCTGATGGTGTTGGTTATGTTATGACAATCATCATTTGAACTTGATCACTGAACTCATTAAAATCCTTCTTTCTGACTTCGATTTATGTTGTTGGTTAGTGAATCTGCATAAATGCCCAGCATTTTTGATATAATATAAAGGATTTCTTAAAAGTTGCTTAAAAAAAAAAATCATTCTTTTAGGCACACACAGATGTCAAGATTCAGTCTATGCATCTCAACAATGGTGAGGAGCAGAATATTCAATTAGGAAAAGTAAATTACATAGACAATTCAGATCATAATTTATTCATACCGCAATGCATGATGGGAGCCATTAATGAGCTGTGATTGGTGGCAGCCACTGCAACATGCTTTATTATTGTCACCATTGTTGAGATTCACAGGCTGATTATTGATGTCTGTGTTTTAAATGAATTTATCTGAATGTCTTTTGATCAGAACAATGTTTATTAAATATTTTGAATTGTAAGTAAAGTACTGATAATCATAGGCTGTAGAATCACTAAACTGCAGCTAACATGTTAAACCAAACTATCTCAATAAGTTTCCATTTTCAGATCACAGCATGATTATGTCAAAACATAACCAACACTATAAGATAGATAACATTTTACTTTGTTCATTTAACTGTTATAAATCAATAACAGCAGACAAACAACAGTAAATATTAAGTAAACATATAATGGTCTAGAGCCCAACTAAAGCAAACACCCATCACCTTAATGGTAACTTACAATTTGTGATTTTCTTCTTCAGTGATTCTGCTTGTTAACATCAGGTGTCTTCAATAATGCTCAATCATCACTAAATTAATCACTTAATTATCTCCTCAGCCCTAAATGCCGCTTCATCTGAAAGCAGGTGATGGCGATTTACTACTAATCAAGGAACCGGCTTTACTGACGAGATGCGCATAACAATCTCACGATATATATCGCACAGCCCTATTCCCTATGCAGACTGGCGCACCCGATACTCCTGTGGTCCCAGGGCAAACTGCTCTCTCTCAGAGCACTCTATATCCCTGTACAGTAAAATATAATTTGTTTTTGTCATTTTTGTAGATTCATGTGAACGGGGATAACATTCAAGCAGGACCCAAGTGACAGCCCATCAAAAACCCACATGGACATGCTGGTTGTGATGAGAACAAAGCTGATGTTGTTGTGTTTGTCCCTCAGCTCTTCGCCCCTTATCTCTATTACATGTTGATTGAATGTTGAATTCATGTAGGTTCCCACAAGTGAGAGAATATATAAACTTTCAAGAAATGAGAAAAATGCAGCTTTTTGAAGAAAAGCAAAACTTCCTAAGAAGTTCTTGATAAGATCAAACAGGTTGAACCACATGTTGAACACATCCCTTCACAGGAGGTGTTTTTGTTTTCTTCTGACAAAGACCTATTCTTCATAAAATTATTCAGATACTTTTGACATGAAAATCTGTGTAGAACTTGATGAGTGATGAAGCTGATACATTGCAAACAAGTATATACCCTAAAGTTTTAAATCCTAATTTTATGGAAAATAACACATTGTGTGGTATAATTTTTTATTTTATTTTAAATTGTACTCAAAACTCTAAAATTACAAACAATATGTGTAAATTAACAACTCAGCTGTTGTTTTAAGTACAGTATTATGACATTATTGACAAATTACAGTAATTCACATTTTTGATACTGAAAAATTACTGTATTTTTATACAGTATTAATCTGTTTTCTTAAATTGTATACAAAGTATGTAAACTTGGAAAAGAAAATGTAATTAAACAGTAACAAAACGGTCAAATGATTGGCAAAAACCCAGTAAAATCATAAAAAATATTTTTTATTTTTTTATTTTTTTATAACAGATCAGACATTCTTAATTTAGATTTTTAAACACATAGTTAGAAAAAAAATCTCTACAAACAGACATCAAGAATCAACATATGAATTTCAACAATACTGCAATGCATGCTGGGAGTCTGAGTGTTATATGGGGTTGAATCTGAAATTGCCCCCTAAACCCTCAAATAGGGCATTATTTAAGGGGACGGTCATTTGTAGTGGTGTCTGAAACCATAGTGGACGTTATTGAGTGCACTTATTCAATCACACATTGCACTGCAATATCGAGTATACAACCGATGTACGCTCAACGGCTGTTCCGAATTCGCACACTCCTTTTAAATTACTCCTTCAAGTAAACCATATTAGTGACCTAACATAGGGAATAGTGAATGACTAGGAATAGTGCCTATGACTTTTTAAGGTGGCTTCCAGAATACATTGCGTCATGAAGCATGTCACCATCGCTGAGATTCAAATGCTGATTCTTGATGTCTGTGTGTCTAAATCTATTTTTGCTGAAATAAAAAAAAAAAAAAAAAGTAAGAATGTCTGATTTGTAGCATAAAAATATTATTGGGAAAAATAATTTGCAGAGTAAAGTCCTTTTTTATTTATTTCTTTTTTTATAGAGAAGGTGTTTAGTAACAGTGTTGTTGTTGTTGTTGTTGTTTGTAGTTTATTTAAAGTTGGTTTATTTCTTGGCTTAGCTCGATTCGTAAAGTTGATAATTCCGCGAATAACTGCAATTGCAGATTTCGAACAGAGATGCTGAAAAAGAGGAAAAACGGCGACTGCAGCTTTAAGAAAACAGAAAAAATACTGTATAAAAATACAATAATCTTTCAGTATAAAAAATGTGAATTACTGTAATTTGTCAATAATGCCAAAATAATTAAAATAGCAACTGAGTTGTTAATATACTGTTATTTACAGAGTTATGAGTACCATTTGAAATAAAATAAAAAGTGACCATTAAAAAAATCAGAATTGAATATTTAATATTTTACAGTACATTCATTCTTTAAATAAAACGTGAGGATATATACTTTTTTTTTTTTTTTTTGCAAAGTATCAGCTTCATGACTCATCAAGTTCTACAAGGATTTTCATGTCAAAAGTATCTGAATATTTCTGTGAAGAAAAGGTCTTTGTCAAAAAAAAAAAAAAAAAAAAAAAAAAAAAAAACACTTTCTGTTCTGAGGCGATGTGCTCAACATGCGGTTCAATCTGTTCGATCTTATCAAGAACTTCTTAGGAAGTTTATTTTTCCTTAAAAAACAACTGCATTTTTCTCATTTCTTGTAAGTTTACATATTATCTCACTTGTGGGAACCTGCATGATTACTCAATATACGGTCAGTTGGCCAATAGACACTTAGAGAAGCTGTACCGGACATCCTAAAATAATGACCTGCAGATTTCCAGTGCATTATTGTCAGTAAAATGTGCTCATGAAGTGGTAAAAAACTAAAATAATTCTGGTTCTTTAACACCAGAACATGATGTTTTTCTCTCATCTAATGATCCCTGCCGCTAAAGCTTTATGATTAATGGATAAATCGCTATAATATATTTAATTATGACGTATATGTTTAAGTCCTTTTCTGCAGTTCATGGTAATATTAATGAACTTCAGAATTTTAAATTGTAGCGTTTGTACAATAAACTGTGTGTTGGGTCAACAGTCCTGAAGAAACCAAATGACAAACACTTCCACTGTTTTCTAATGCTCACCAAGCCTCACGATCTTATTGAATCATAGACACTCATTCAAACATACTTTTATCAAATGAATGCACAAACAAATAAACTATGATGGCATTTTGACATAAATCACATTCTTTCATCACAACCCGCTTTCTTTAAACTAGAAAATATGTCACAGTCAATTTTAGAAAATAATCCACTTCAAAAATGGTAACCTGCAATTGTTACTTTAACGAGGTATTTCTTCCTGATTTAACCCTTATAATGTAGTTTTCAGGTATAAATTAATGTATTGAGGTTGATTCAGTGACATTACATCATATTTTTGAATTTGAATTTACCATCTGCAGAGAAGATGATCCTTCTGAAACAAACCATCATGTTTCATATGCACAGTTTTGGGCAGATGTATTTTATGCTAATTTTAGTTGTGTGAGAGCAGTGGATTGGCTGCATGAGCTCAGAGCGCTCCTGTAGGGCCGTACATATGCAAATCACAGTCTGATCACACAAGATAAAGACTGGTGAAGATCTGATGTCTCCAGATCATCTCGCCGGCTGAAACAAATCAACAAGCGATGGATTCTAATAGAGGCAAAGATCACCATAATGAGAATAAGAAGTACAATGTTAAATTGAAAACTTCTCATACAATCCAATTTCCAGACAAAGCAGAGGATGAAGGAAACGGTAACTTTGATCCAACTTCATGGAGTGCAAATAATGACAATTCTGTAGAGCCTAATTGCTGTGGTAACATCGATGGAAACTGCCCTGCATTTGAATGCTGTAATCTTCAGTGAGTGTTTGGATGTTGTTCAGGTGAGAAATGTTGGTAAATAAATGTACCTGAATAGTCATGTATTAAAACTAATACTAATAATTAATGGATAAATGTACTCATAGTTAAGGCTGCAGTTGAACCATATGACTCCAGTTTAGGGCTGGGCGATTTAAATCGCGATATTGTTATGCGCATCTCATCAGTAAAGCCGGTTCCTTGATTAGTAGTAAATCACCATCACCTGCTTTCAGATGGAGCGGCATTTACTACAAAGAGCCGTAGTTAACTGACAAGCTGAGCCAAATCACATCAATATCGCGGACGTATCGCCAGCGATATTTAATGCGATATGGCTCAGCTTGTCAGTTAACTACGGCTCTTTGTACACAGCGAAACATCCAGTGTTAAATTAACACTCCTGGGAGTGTATGAGTCCACACTCAAGAGTGTTTAAGTTAATGAGATAACTAAGTGATTAATTTAGTGATGATTGAGCATTATTGAAGACACCTGATGTTAACAAGTAGAATCGCTGAAGGAGAAAATCGCAAATTGTAAGTTACCATTATTGTGATGGGTAGTTGCTTTAGTTGGGCTCTGACCCTTTTATGTGTACTTTAGATTTTGTTTGGCTGTTGAAACTGAGTTAAAACTGCCAGTTGAACAAAGAATAAAAAGTGATCTGATGGTGTTGGCTATATTATGACAATCATCATTTGAACTTGATCACTGAACTCTTTAAAATCCTTCTTTCTGACTTCGATTTATGTTGTTGGTTACAGCTTAACTGTGAATCTGAATAAATGGCCAGAATTTTTTGATGTAATTTAAAGGATTTCTTAAAAGATGTTTTAAAAAAAAAAATCATTCTTTTAGGCACACACAGATGTCAAGATTCAGTCTATGCATCTCAACAATGGTGAGGAGCAGAATATTCAATGAGGAAAAGTAAATTACATAGACAATTCAGATCATAATTTATTCATACCGCAATGCATGATGGGAGCCATTAATGAGTTGTGATTGGTGGCAGCCACTGCAACATGCTTTATTATTGTCACCATTGTTGAGATTCACAGGCTGATTATTGATGTCTGTGTTTTAAATTAATTTATCTGAATGTCTTTTTGATCAGAACAATATTTATTAAATTTGAATTATAAGTAAAGTACTGATAATCATAGGCTGAAGAATCACAAAACTGCTGCTAACAAGTTAAGCCAAACTATCTCAATATGTTTCCTTTTTCAGATCACAGCATGATTATGTCAAAACGTAGACAACACTATAAGATAACATTTTACTTTGTTCAGTTAACTGTTATAAATCAATAACAGCAGACAAACAACAGTAAATATTAAAGTAAACATATAATGGTCTAGAGCCCAACTAAAGCAAACACCCATCACCTTAATGGTAACTTACAATTTGTGATTTTCTCCTTCAGTGATTCTGCTTGTTAACATCAGGTGTCTTCAATAATGTTCAATCATCACTAAATTAATCACTTAATTATTTCCTCAGCCCTAAATGCCGCTTCATCTGAAAGCAGGTGATGGTGATTTACTACTAATCAAGGAACCGGCTTTACTGACGAGATGCGCATAACAATATCGCGATTTAAATCGCCCAGCCCTACTCCAGTTGTAGTTTAGCTCTTCACTGATTTATGATTAGTTTATGATCTTGATTTTTCTCATCTCATTAGCATAAATATAATTATATTTTGTTACAGTTTTGATTTAAACAAGAAAAAAACTGATGTAAGCAAAACAAATGTTTTATAAGTAAACTAATTTTGTGAAAGATTGCAAGAAGTAAGTAAAGATATTTATATATTTGTATTTGGAAAAAAAGATACAAATATTTAACGTCAATCAATGTTTTTCTCCTGAAGTGTTTAATCTGTCCGCAGTGAATGGATTTGTGGAGACGCTGCAGCGTTCAGGACGAGTTTCAGATCCAGAACATCATCAACACAAAGACAACACAACTACAAACTACAATCAACATCAGGACGTCTTTAGTGTCATTATGAATGTTAAACATCATAAAGACAATGATATCTGTACTTACAAACACAGTTCCAGAAAAATAAACTAAATAACAAATCAATGAAAAGATGAAAATGTCTTACAGTAATGTCTGAATATAACTCTAGAGAGTGTGTGAGAGGAACTAAAAATGCTCTGAGATAAACTGGTATTACGCAATAATTTCCATAGAAAATAGATAAAATTTCACATGAAACGAGTCTGAAAACATTCTTTAGCTGTAGTGAGAAATCAATGTTTTCTTTTCTCTCTACTTTTGGTAGATGTTTCATTTAACACAAATAATTTATTTCTTGTTTAGATATTAATATCTATATGTTCATATTAATATCTATATGTTCATATATTCAGTATGTTGTAATATTATGTCTGCTAAATAGATGAGCGATATTTATTACATACAGTATAACTTTGTTTATATGTACACACACGCACACACACCAAGAATCAGCGTATTAATCTTAGCAATGGTGACAAACAGCATATTCAGATAAACAGATCAACTTTGAACTTCACAAATCAAGCTATAAAAATGTCACATAAAAACAGCACAAATAAAATAACATAGTCTGTATGAAAGAAATTACTGAGACAATTCAGCTCGTAATTTATTCATGCCGCAATGCATGCTGGGAGCCATGGATGAGTTTTGATTGGCGCACCCAGAATGCACTGCAGCATACTTTTTTATAGTCACCACTGTTGAGATTCATACACTGTAAGTGATAGAGTAGATCAAACAGTTCTAAAGCAAAAACTATTGAAAATCCTTCAGATTAAGACTCTGAGGGCTGTTACAATTAACAAGATAAATTTAGTTCTCCTCTATAATCAAGGATTTAACAATGATAAACATTTATTGAGGTTAGAAAATAACCATCAAAACATGACTAGATTTTATGTGTGGTTTTCTTTGCCTTATTAACACAGAGGTATAACAGTCAGAGAAAAGCTATGCAAAGTAATCAATCGTCAAGAGCCAAACTAAAGCAAACACTGATCTCCATAATGGTGACTTAAAAAAAGACTCTTGACTGTTTCCTTCAGTGATTCTACTTATTAACAACAGGTGTTCATCACTAATTGTCAATCAACACTCAATTAATCACTTAATTATCTCATTAACTTTTACACTGCTTCTTGGGTGTGGACTTAAAGGATACGTTTAGACTGTCAGAATGTGTCCAAATAAACGCTGAGCTAATTTAACACTGTTTTTTTTTTTTTTTGCTGTGTAGTGTGTCTGAAGGTCTTGTTTAGCTGGTCCAGATGTGTTTATTTAGGTTATTTATTCATTTAATGTATTTATTTAGCTAAACTCTGCATGACAGTGGCCCTGCAGAAACACCATATTAGAGTGAATATATGAATATTCTGAAGGATCATGTGACCCTGAAGACTGGAATGATGATGCTGAAAGTTCAGCTTTGATACAGAAATAAATTATAATTTAAAGTATATTAAAATAGAAAACCATTATTTTAAATTGTAATAATATTTCACAATATTACAATATCACAATATATATTTTTTCTGTATATTTGATCAAATAAATGCAGGCTTGATGAGCATAAGAGACTTCTTTCATGGCATTTTTTTTTCCCGCTCCCATGTAAGAACTAAATAAAGTACTATATCATTTGTGGTGTGAGATTAACTAGCTAAGTATGTGATATTAGGGATTATTTTTTGCCCCAGGGTTACACCCCTTATAGTCTGGGGTTTATTTTAACCCTTTATTCAGTACAGTTTATGGCTACTGTACTGGGGCGTTGGCGATATGTGCTGTAAGGACTATTTTACACCAGGGTTTCCCTTTATACAGTACAGCTTATTGCAACTGTACTGGGGCGTTAGGACCCACTCAGGCCTCAGGTTGATCAGACCTGTGCTCTCTCTAACACCTCTTCCAGCAGCGACCCAGTCTCCCAGAGGTCTCCCATCCAGATGAAGACTGGGCTCAACCCTCCTGAGCTTCGGTGGGAGTGCAGGCGAAAGCTTCAGGTTGATCGCTGCTGGCTGGAGCTTCAGATCTCCTCACCACAGCTCTCTCCAGACACTGATGGTTGCAACAATGGTGACAATAAAAACAAAGAAGCTTGGGAATCAAGGATGAGTTTGTATTATATATGAAGCCACCCATCATGCATTGCAGCATGAAGCTTTTTTTGTTTTGATTGTCACCATTGTTGAGATTCATATGTAGATTCTTGATGTCAGTGTGTGATATTAAATCCTTCAGATCTTTAAAACATTGCTGGAAGTAACTACTGTAGTGAAAAATTAATAAAACAATTAGATAATTAGTTTATAATGCTGGGTGACATCATTGAATTAGGTCACTAGTAATTTCATCATCAAATCATAACCAGGGCTGCATTTCCAAAAGCATCTTAAACTTAACTTGATTGCAGACCAACTGCAACAAATGGTCTATACGATCAAATTAGGCTTGCGATGTTTTCAGGAAACACATCCAAAGTCATAGTTTCTCTTGCCACAACACATATGCTCTATAAGCACAGAGTTGGATCAGCCAGAGAAATACTAATGTTACAAAATAAAGAGTCAAGAGCCCAACTAAAGCAAACACTGGTCACCATAATGGTGACATGAAACGAAACATTCCATAAAACATTACCATCTAAACTTCTGTTAAATCTAAATAAGACCGTGTGTAGATGTATGACAGAAATAAAGTCAAACTGGTAAAATAATAAGTGCAATAATGGCTCGAAGTCAGTAGTTCTTGTGTTTCTCTTTTTTCTGTTCTTGTTTCTCTTTCCTTCAGTGAGTCTGCTTGTTATCATCAGGTGTCACCACTAATGGCCAATCATCACTTAATTAATCACTTAATTATCTCATTAACTTCAACACTGCTTCAGTGTTAACTTAATTATCTCATTAACTTCAACACTGCTCCAGCTCTCTCCGTCCTTCGGATGAGACGTTAAACCGAGGTCCTGACTCTCTGTGGTCATTAAAAATCCCAGGATGTCCTTCGAAAAAGAGTAGGGGTGTAACCCCGGCATCCTGGCCAAATTTGCCCCTTGGCCCCTGTCCATCATGGCCTCCTAATCATCCCCATATACTGATTGGCTTCATCACTGTCTCCTCTCCACCAGTAAGCTGGTGTGTGGTGGGCGTTCTGGCGCAATATGGCTGCTGTCGCATCATCCAAGTGGATGCTGCACATTGGTGGTGGTTGAGGAGATTCCCCCCATCTATGTAAAGCGCTTTGAGGTCTCAGAAAAAGCGCTATATAAATGTAACAAATTATTATTATTATTCAGTGTTAATTTTTAACACCCTGTAGTGTGGACACATATGGACACTGGGGAGTGTTAATTTAACACTGGAGATTTTGCTGTGCATGTAGTTGTAAAAACTAAATAAAGTACTATATCATTTGTGATGTGAAATTTAAAAAAATAGGTATGTGGTATTAGGGATTATTTTTTGCCCCAGGGTTACACCCCTTATAGTCTGGGGTTTATTTTAACCCTTTATTCAGTACAGTTTAAGGCTACTGTACTGGGGCGTTGGCGATATGTGCTGTAAGGACTATTTTACACCAGGGTTTCCCTTTATACAGGACAGCTTATTGCAACTGTACTGGGGCGTTAGGACCCACTCAGGCCTCAGGGTTGATCAGACCTGTGCTCTCTCTAACACCTCTTCCAGCAGCGACCCAGTCTCCCAGAGGTCTCCCATCCAGATGAAGACTGGGCTCAACCCTCCTGAGCTTCGGTGGGAGTGCAGGCGAAAGCTTCAGGTTGATCGCTGCTGGCTGGAGCTTCAGATCTCCTCACCACAGCTCTCTCCAGCCACTGGTGGTTGCAACAATGGTGACAATAAAAACAAAAAAGCTTGGGAATCAAGTATGAGTTTGTATTACATATGAAGCCACCCATCATGCATTGCAGCATGAAGCTTTTGTTGTTTTGATTGTCACCATTGTTGTGATTCATATGCAAAATCTTGATGTCTGAGTGTGACTGCATGATCAACTTGATCCAAATATTTCTACTCATTTTTGGGATTATTGATCATTAAATTAAATGCATGATTTTCTGTAATTACATGTCACTGCATCAGCAATTACACATTTGATGTATGTTAAATAAAGCAACACACAGCATATCATCAGTGTTTCTCTGCTCATCCTGCACTGAAGCTCAGGCTCTACTCTTCAATACAATGGTGACACACGAAACACACCATACAGAAACACTTTAAACCCCAACAGAACATTAAACACTACCAGATCTCTCAAGATCTCAGCATCTTCACTTATTACAATCCAGACTTTATTTATTTCAGACTAACATTCTTATTGAGAATTAACAGAGGTTTAGAAGTTGATGTTTTATTGAAAATAATAAAGTTTGATGATCAGTGTTTGCTTTAGTTGTGCTCTTGACCCTTCAGTGTTTAACATTAGTTTTTCTCTGGCTGGTTTAACTGTGTCTCTGATACATATTTGTTGTGATAGGAATCCAAGAGAAAATGAGATCAGATGATGCTGGTTACTTTTTAGTGATGATAATCATCATGTAGTGGTCTGAGTTATTCCAGTACTGTGCTGTGATATTCTGAAACATTTGAAAAAGTTTTTATACAGAAACATTTTTGCTAAGGTTTTTATAGACTCACATAGACATCAAAAATCAGCGTATGAATTGCAACAATGGTTAAAAAAAAAAAAAAAAAAAGAATATTCAGCTCAACTCTGAACTCATCACAAACCCACCTACTAAAGTCACAAAAAAGCTTTGTTGATTGTCACCATTGTTGAGATTCATATGTTGTTTCTAGATGTCTAAATTTTCAGTGTAATATATATATATATATATTTTTTTTTTTATTTTTTTTTCTCAGATTGTCATAATACTGATGCCAAAATAACACAAGGGTCATGTGAAAATTTGTTACATAAATAAAACTGATTCTATAATTAAATATATATATATATATATATACATTTAAATTATCTCTATATATGTTAAATAAACACAATTAATAGTTTTAGATATTTGACTCTAAGTCACCTGAGTATCAAGTCATCATATGATGACTATATCTTCACCAATAAGCGACCCATATCATCTGATGAAATTTTCTTCTGTATTTATTGCCATAATTAATGTGTATCAATCACACAGTTAAAAAGTCTTGGACACAACTCAAGGTTCATGAGCCCAACTAAAGCAAACACTGATCACCATCATGGTGACATCAAATTTCGGTTAAAGTTTTTTGCACTTTATTTAAATTAGCATATTTTACTTAAATTTTATGTTTTTTGTTTGGCAGCCGCAGCTGCCAGTCATTTGACCCTTTTTTTACGATTTGCTTTTACAATGAAGGTATATGATCGTGATTATTCAGGAAATACCTATAAAAAAAACAGTGTTTTTCTGTTTATTAAATTCAGAATGTTTTACTTTAATGTTACAGGGTTTGGGCTGCCAGTCATTCGACCGTTTTATCATTAAACTGTTTTGTTACTGTTTAATTACAGATTATATTCAGAATTTTACATTCATTTTTATGTAATTTGAGAAAACAGAAAAAATACGTATGAAAAATATAGTACATTTTCTGTATAAAACCTTTGAATTACTGTAATACCTAAAATCACAGCTGAATTTTTCATTTACATATATTATTTGTAATTTTACAGAGTTTTGAGTACAATTTAAAATTAAAGAAAATGAGTGTCAAAAAATCACAGTTATTTTCTGTAAAATTAGGATTTTATTTTTAGAAAGCAGCTGTCTGACTCTGAGATGGCGAACGGGAACATGGTTTGTGTAACATTAGGAACACATTAATACACAGCAAAATCCCCAGTGTTAAATTAACACTCCTCAGTGTTTATATGTGTCCACACTACAGGGTGTTAAAAATTAACACTGAAGCAGTGTTGAAGTTAATGCGATAATTAAGTGATTAATTAAGTGATGATTGGCCATTAGTGGTGACACCTGATGATAACAAGCAGACTCACTGAAGGAAAGAGAAACACAAGAACTACTGACTTCGAGCCATTATTGCACTTATTATTTTACCAGTTTGACTTTATTTCTGTCATACATCTACACACGGTCTTATTTAGATTTAACAGACGTTTAGATGGTAATGTTTTATGGAGTGTTTCGTTTCATGTCACCATTATGGTGGCCAGTGGTTGCTTTAGTTGGGCTCTTGACCCTTTACTTTTTAACATTAGTTTTTCTCTGGCTGATCCAACTCTGTGTTTATAAAGCATATGTGTTGTGGCAAGAGAAACTGTGACTTTGGCTGTGTTTCCTGAAAACATCGCAAGCCTAATTTGATCGTATAGACCATTTGTTGCAGTTGGTCTGTGATCAAGTTAAGTTTAAGATGCTTTTGGAAATGCAGTCCTGGTTATGTTTCAATGATGAAATTACTAGTGGCCTGATTCAAAGATGTCACCCAGCATTATAAACTGATTATCTAATTGTTTTATTAATTTTTCACTACAGTAGTTACTTCCAGCAATGTTTTAAAGATCTGAAGGATTTAAATTCACACACAGACATCAAGAATCTACATATGAATCTCAACAATGGTGACAATCAAACAAATGCTTAATGTTGCAATGCATGATGGGAGCCACCAATCAGAACGCATCAATGGCTAGATTTAACAGAAGTTTAGATGGTAATGTTTTATGGAATGTTTCGTTTCATGTCACCATTATGGAGATCAGTGTTTGCTTTAGTTGGGCTCTTGACCCTTAAATCATTAGCTTTAGATTTTGTTTGGCTGTTGTATCTGAGTTTTAACTCTCAGATGAACAAAGAGAAACGTTGATCAGGTGGTGTTGGTTATGTTTTGACATAATCATCATTTGACCTGAACCACAAAACTTATTTAGAGAGTAGGTTGATTACAGCAGCCTGTTATTCTACAGTATACTATTTTCAGCATTTTCAATATAATACAAAAGATTTCTTAAAGGTTGTTCTGATCAAAAAGTTTTGTAAAAGTATTTTATTTGGACATCAAGAATCAGCCTGTGATTCTCAACAATGGTGACAATAATAAAGCATGTTGCAGTGCATTCTGGGTGCCACCAATCAAAACTCATTCATGGCTCCCATCATGCATTGCGGTATGAATACATTATGATCTGAATTGTCTTAGTAATTTCCTTTTCCTAATTGAATATTCTTTTTGTCACCATTGTTGAGATTCATACACTGATTCTTGATGTCTGATTGTGCCTGAAAGAAAGATTTTTATTTTATTTTATCAGAACAACTTTTAAGAAATAATTTGAATTATATTGAAGTATCTGGATATTATTCTGTAGAATCACTGTGATGCTGTAAATATGACCAATATACATTTAAGTCAGAGATTAGGCTCTAAATGAGTTCAGTGATTAAGGTCAAATGATGATTATGTTAAAATATAACCAACACCACCTGATCAACTTTTCCCTTTGTTCATTTGGCAGTTATAACTCAGATAAAACAGCCAAAGTAAATCTAAAGTTAAACATTTGAAGGTCAACTGCCCAACTAAATCAAACACTGATCTCCATAATGGTGACTAAATTGTAATTTTTCTCCTTCAGTGATTCTGCTTGTTAACATCAGGTGTCTTCAATAATGGTTAATCATCACTCAATTAATTACTTAATTAGCTCATTAACTTTAACACTCTTGAGTGTTAATTTAACACTCATATTTTAACATTAACACTCTTGAGTCTGGAGCCAAATAAACTCCCAGGAGAGTTCATTTAACACTGGAGTTTTAGCTGATTTCACTAATTAGTTCTCTCTCCTGCTGAATTAACAAATCCAGGTGATTGAAACAAAAAACTGAGGAGGACTTTTACTTTCTGAACCTGGACTTTCCACCTCTGCATAAGAGACTTCTTTCATGGCATTTATTTTTTCGCTCCCATGTAGTTGTAAGAACTAAATAAAGTATATCATTTGTGATGTGAAATTTAAAAAAATAGGTATGTGATATTAGGGATTATTTTTTGCCCCAGGGTTACACCCCTTATAGTCTGGGGTTTATTTTAACCCTTTATTCAGTACAGTTTATGGCTACTGTACTGGGGCGTTGGCGATATGTGCTGTAAGGACTATTTTACACCAGGGTTTCCCTTTATACAGGACAGCTTATTGCAACTGTACTGGGGCGTTAGGACCCACTCAGGCCTCAGGTTGATCAGACCTGTGCTCTCTCTAACACCTCTTCCAGCAGCAACCCAGTCTCCCAGAGGTCTCCCATCCAGATGAAGACTGGGCTCAACCCTCCTGAGCTTCGGTGGGAGTGCAGGCGAAAGCTTCAGGTTGATCGCTGCTGGCTGGAGCTTCAGATCTCCTCACCACAGCTCTCTCCAGACACTGATGGTTGCAACAATGGTGACAATAAAAACAAAAAAGCTTGGGAACCAAGGATGAGTTTGTATTACATATGAAGCCACCCATCATGCATTGCAGCATGAAGCTTTTTTGTTTTGATTGTCACCATTGTTGTGATTCATATGCAGAATCTTGATGTCTGAGTGTGACTGCATGATCAACTCAAAATATTTTACACTCATGATTTTTATTCATTTTTGGGATTATTGATCTTTAAATTACATGCATGATTTTTTGTAATTACATGTCACTGCATCAGCAATTACACAGTTATTATATGCTAAATAAAGCAACACGCAGCATATCATCAGTGTTTCTTTGCTCATCAACCCAATGGTGACACACAAACAGACCATATAGAAACACTTTAAACCCCATCAGAACATTAAACACTACCAGATCTCTCAAAATAATAAAGTTTGATGATCAGTGTTTGCTTTAGTTGTGCTCTTGCCCCTTCAGTGTTTAACATGAGCTTTTCTCTGGCTGCTTTAACTGTGAGTCTCTGTTACATATTTGTTCTGATAGGAATCCAAGAAAAACTCAGATTAGATAATGTTGGTCACTTTTTAGTGATGATAATCATTATGTAATGGTCTGAGTTATTCCAAAACTGTACTGTGATATTCTGAAAGATTTTAAAAAGTTTTTGCCTAGATTTTTACAGACTCACACAGATATCAAAAATCAGCGTATGAATTGCAACAATGGTGACAATAATTTTTTTTTTTTTTTTTTTAAATCAGCTCAACTCAGAACTCGTCACAAAACCAGCTACTAAAGTCACAAAAAAGCTTTGTCGATTGTCACCATTGTTGAGATTCATATGTTGATTCTTGATGTCTCTATACTCCTAGAAAAAAAAAAAAAGCGCAAAACAATCTCAGTATAATATTTTTTTTTTTTCTTAATTTCAGATTATCAGATTGTCATAATACTGATACCAAAATAACACAAGCAAATTTGTTACATACATTAAACATACTCTATAATTCTAAATAAAATAAATCATAAATAAATTATCTCTATATATTACATTAACTCAACTAATATCCTTAGAGATTTCACTATAAGTCACATGAGTAAAAACTTCACCAATAAGCGACCATCACCATCTGATGAGATTTTCTCCTATACTTATTGCCATAATTAATGTATATCAATATCACAGTTAAATAAGACATGGAAACACAACTCAAGGTTCATGAGCCCAACTAAAGCAAACACTGATCACCATCATGGTGACATCAAACATTTCTGTTAAAGTTGTTTGCACTTTATTTAAATTAGCATATTTTACTTACATTTTATGGTTTTTATATGAGTTCAGTGATTCAGGTCTAATTCTTGTGAAATAATGATTATGTTAAAATATAACCAACACCATCAGATCACCTTTTCTATTTGTTCATCTGGCTGTTATAACTCATGTACAGCAGCCAAACAAAACTTAAAGTTAATAATTTAAGGTCAAGTGCCCAACTAAAACACACACTGATCTCCACAATGGTGACTTTAATTATGGTTTTCTCCTTCAGTGATTCTGCTTGTTAACACCAGGTGTCTTCAATGTTGGCAATAAAGATATTTTGTAATTTTTACTCATTTTAAATGGTTAACTTTTAAGGAAATAATTTGATTAATTATTACTCAATTATAATTTGTTCAATTTAATTACTTTTACAAGTAATTACTAATTGAAATAGCCCGAGTAAAGATTACAAGCACTTTCTGTGTGGAAAAAGTTACCTAGCTTTTTTTAAGTAAATGTCACTCCACATTTTTTTCAGTGTGCCTTTCACTTCTAATGTTTATAGATGCTGAAAAATCAGGAAAATAAGTTGCTTTGTTGTGTATTTGTTGCCTTTTTACCCCTGTTGAATCAACTTAGCTGAACAAATAAATGGTTAAATCATAATATTACACACATTTTAACATATGGAAATTTTGGGCTGACTCTTTTAGGATTTGCATATGTGATACAACATGTAAAGTAGTGAGATGAAACGATGATTATTTCTCAAGGTTCCTGCTTTCAAAACATTATCTAATTGCACATTAAAGTGACACATTTCCAAAATAAAAATGATCATAATTTACTCACCACTTTGTCATTCCAAAGTATGATTTCCAATATTGGCCTTCAAGTGCTTCATGTTAAAAATCAGATCATTGACAACAAGAACTTCATGTTGTACTAGTTTGTTTGGGAAACCTGATTTAAAATGTGTTCAGAATTTGAGAGATTGATTTGTTTATATAAAGAAATGTATGTTTCTGTAGAACTATTTATGCATTTCATATTCGCATAAACAGACTCCAATGGACTTATTAATACTATGACAGAATATTTGTTGCAAACAATATTTTACAATGTAGAAACAATGGATTCCTATAAATTCAGAATGGTCATGAATATTAGACATGCTAAAGTTAGTAATGAAGAGCAGTTTGATGAGCTTTCAGTCACTCTTCCTGGACTTTAAAATTACAGATGAATGTGAAGCTGTGGTCGTCTTTGCAATCTCACTTTTGCAAAACATCAAAAATATGCATAATGACAAATATGAAGGCCTGATATAAAGGTCTAAGAATACAGAGAATAAATTATAACAAGGATAGATTTATTTTTTAAATCTGCTTTAAAGCAAATGTACCATGTTTTTAGAAATGTGATCACTGTATTCATTTCATATGTTTTTTGTAAATGGTGTGCTTTCCATCTACATTTGAATGTAAATTTGAATTTAAGCAGGAAGGGTTGACAAAATATGTTTGTTTCCTCTTTAGATGAACAGAAAACTGTCATAATCTTCTGACACACATATGTATGTGTAGTCAGTCTAGTTGGGTGAAGAAGCTCAGATCAGGTGAGTCTCTCTGTACATGCTTAAATGAGAATTTAATGCTTTAATGAAACTATCAATCTACCAGTTTTTGCAGTTTTGTAATTAATAGCTGGTTGTGATAAAGTAGGCTACTTGTTATTTCTGAAAAAAAAAAACCTAGCGAAAACATTTCCTGTTTTGGTGCTTTTAGATTTAAGCTCTTTTGACATGTCAACCACAATGTTCTTGGAGAGTTGTGTTGGACTACAGGGCGCTATTTTAAAGTGGTTATTTTCTTTGAACAAACAGATGTGGTGTACCCCAGGGATCAGTTCTTGCTATGATTTTATTTTCATTATAAATGTTGCCCAGTGAGATCGATTTTTTTAAGAAACTTAAGCAGCCATTCTCTTAAGTAGTTGAGATCCATAACTTTTGAATATTATCATTAATCACTGTTACCGCATAAGACACGTTTGACTACTAACATCATACACAGCAAAATCCCCAGTGTTAAATTAACACTCCTCAGTGTTTATATGTGTCCACACTACAGGGTGTTAAAAATTAACACTGAAGCAGTGTTGAAGTTAATGAGTTAATTAAGTTAACACTGAAGCAGTGTTGAAGTTAATGCGATAATTAAGTGATTAATTAAGTGATGATTGGCCATTAGTGGTGACACCTGATGATAACAAGCAGACTCACTGAAGGAAAGAGAAACAAGAACAGAAAAAAGAGAAACACAAGAACTACTGACTTCAAGCCATTATTGCACTTATTATTTTACCAGTTTGACTTTATTTCTAACATACATCTACACACGGTCTTATTTAGATTTAACAGAAGTTTAGATGGTAATGTTTTATGGAATGTTTCGTTTCATGTCACCATTATGGTGACCAGTGGTTGCTTTAGTTGGGCTCTTGACACTTTATTTTGTAGCATTAGTTTTTCTCTGGCTGCTCCAACTCTGTGTTTATAAAGCATATGTGTTGTGGCAAGAGAAACTATGATTTGGCTGTGTTTCCTGAAAACATCGCAAGCCTAATTTGATCGTATAGACCATTTGTTGCAGTTGGTCTGCAATCAAGTTAAGTTTAAGATGCTTTTGGAAATTCAGCCCTGGTTATGTTTCAATGATATAATTACTAGTGACCTGATTCAATGATGTCACCCAGCATTATAAACTGATTATCTAATTGTTTTATTAATTTTTCACTACAGTAGTTACTTCCTGCATTTTTTTAAAGATCTGAAGGATTTAAAATCACACACAGAAATCAATAATCTACATATGAATCTCAACAATGGTGACAATCAAACAAATGCTTAATGTTGCAGTGCATGATGGGAGCCACCAATCAGAACGCATCAATGGCTGACATCATGCATTGCAGCATGAATAAATTATGCAGCTGAATTGTCCTGTAATTTTCATTGTTTTTTCTGTAGGCTTTTATTTTGCTATTGTTTTGTTCTGACTTTAGTAGCTTGTTTTGTGATGTTCAGAGTTGATCTGTTCGTCACTAGTTTGTTTATTGTCACCATTGTTGAGACTCATATGCTGATTCTTGATGTCTGTGTGTTTAAACACAATAACTTCTTTGCACAAAGTATTTTCAACATTTTTGATATTGCTGTTGGATCTCAAACTGTAGAAGCTCAGAGCTACAATCACCAATACTAAAACAAGACATCAAGCATATAGTCAAAGATTTAGACTCTGAATGACATCAATGAATCAGGTCACTACATGATGATAATGTCATTATCATCAAAACATATTGTGAGCAGATCATGTTTTCTCTTGCAGTAACAAATGTGCTTTATAAACAGAGTTGTAGCAACCAGAGAAAAACATATATTAAAAAATGAGAAGTGTCAAGAGCACAACTAAAGCAAACACTGACCACCATAATGGTAACTTGAAAAGAAAAAATCCATAAAATATTACCGTCTAAACTTCTGTTGACTCTCAAGAACTTTTGTCGATGTATGACAGAAATAAAGTCAAACTGGTAATAATAAGTGCAACAATGTGTAATGACTCGAAGTCAGTAGTTCTTGTGTTTCTCTTTTTTCTGTTATTGTTTTTTCTCTTTCCGTCAATGATTCTGCTTATTAACATCAGGTGTCACCACTAATGGCCAATCATCACTTAATTAATCACTTAATTATCTCATTAACTTCAACACTGCTTCGGTGTTAATTTTTAACACCCTGTAGTGTGGACACATATAAACACTGAGGAGTGTTAATTTAACACTGGGGATTTTGCTGTGTATGATTTGAAATGAAAATATACATTTCTAATTAACATGGAGGTATAAACAACTTTCATTTTAGTGGTTTTCCTAAATTTTAAGCCATTTATCACTAACCCGTTTATGTCTAATGTAGATGTAAGTATACTTAAACACATCACGTTTTTAGCCATCGTGTTGCATTAGAACAACGAGATAGGCAATTGGGAAAGCTGCTTTTATTATTTTATGTGAGTAATGTGCTGCCTGTAAATTTAAGTGTTATGTTCTGTATATTTATTGTTGTGCTTAGTTGACTGTAATGCTGGATAATTTGCAAGAAACAGTGTTCGGATCACATCTCTCCAGTTCTGAGGTCTTTACGCCGGCTTCTTGTCTGTAAAAGAATTGATTTCAAAATACTCATGTTGGTTTAAGCACTGAATGGTTTAGGACCAAAGTACATTTCTGATCTTCTGCTTTTCTGCTTTCTGTCCCAGAGTCAAAACTAAACAGAGAAGCAGTGTTCAGTTTTTATGTACCATATATCTGGAACAAACTCCAAGAAAACTTATTTAAAGTTAAAGCTAACCTTTAGCTTAATTTTGTTTGCCACTACCTTTTATTAATTGGAAAAAAAATATTAATTTCTTACAATACACTGTAACTTTTATCTTATCTTGTTTTTGTTTAAGTATTTAAGTGTTTTTAATTGTTTTCTTATATTGTATTTTTATATTGCCATGTTGTTGAAATGTGCTATACAAATAAACTTGCCAAGTTAAAAAGTCCTATTTTCATATCATAATGATCTAAAGAAAAGAGTAAAAGATATTTGTGGCTTTCATAACACATTATAATAGGTTGCACATATTTCATGTTTACCCCTTTGAATTCAGATAATTCGAGTTTAAGGGCTCATGGAAACAGGTTACAGTTCACTGTACACTGTTACCTGCTAAAATGTCACAATTCCAACAACAACAAATAATTTAGATTAAAAAAATGAGCACGTCAAAACGAAAACACAGATACTTACAAGACAAAAGGAGGAATGTATTTTACCTGTTCTCTTCGACCGACAGATAAGTGAATTAGTGATGTTACGTTCGTGAAC
The DNA here is from genome assembly GCF_949319135.1 of Squalius cephalus. Taxonomy (NCBI): domain Eukaryota; kingdom Metazoa; phylum Chordata; class Actinopteri; order Cypriniformes; family Leuciscidae; genus Squalius; species Squalius cephalus. The sequence goes on from NC_137123.1 coordinate 11,747,519, forward strand.
GAATCGTTCTTTTTGAACGAATCTTTTAGGTGAACGAATCGTTCTCGTTCACGTAATCCATTGACTCATATTTCTCGTTCACTGAAATTCCTCCCTCCACAGCCGCGCGGCGCTATTGCAGCGCATGCGCAGCTCAGTGAAGCGGGTAGCTCTGTGTTTTCAACCTGTCAAGAATGACTAAACCTCAAGCCAATAGCGTTCGAGTATGAGATGTGACGGAGCATGTGATTTGTTGGATGTAGTGAACGAATACGCCCTTCACTGACTGTGACTGAGTTGCTTTTGAGTGAACGAGAGAGAAATTCTTCTCGTGAACGAACTGGTACATGTCGTTCGTGAACGAAAAGAACCAGTTGTTTGAACGATAATGATGGCGAACCGATAGAGCTGGGTTTGTGTAGTCAGCATATTTGCATCAAAGAAGGAAATTTACACTTTACCATTGTAATGAAAACAGTTTAATAACGCAAGCATGGTTAAATATAGGCTAACAAAGACAAATTAACATTGTCATTTTGTACTTGACTGTTTACTTGATTTAAATTTACACTTTTCTTTACCTGCTTTTCTTTTCTTTTGTTTGTGTGTTTTAGACTTAATTTTGTGGTATTTTGCACTTTTAAAAATTTACTTTGTGTTCATTTTGTATTATCAAAAAATAATTAATTACGTTTTATTCATGTCATGCACTTCTATAAAAACTAAAACAAACCAAAAAATATGACAGTATTGGTTAGGTCTCTTTGCGTAACGTCAGCAAATAACATTTCAGTTCGGGCTGTGAATGGGCATGTATTTGGTTGGATCTACTGAACGAATACGCCCATCACTGACCGAGATCGCTCTGTTTTGAGTCTGAACGAGAGAGAGATCTCGTTCGTGAACGAATTGATCAAACTGGTACATTTCGTTCGTGAATGAGAGTACTGGGTAGATCGGTCATTTATCATGTGATTCAATCTCATTCAAACCGCAGTTATAGGTGTGCATATAATTGTTTATCATATTTAACATACATAACATAACTCAACGTTTAATATAATCCCAGATTTATGAATGTGTATGTCTGACCAAACAATTAAAATGTTAATTATGCAAGAAAACCTTGGTTTGGTCATCTGAACCTCTTATTTAGACTTATTTTATTAATTTAGTAAATAAGACACAAATTTGAACAAAGCCAAATCATTTTTTTTTTTAACAAGTAAATTCGTTAAAACATATCATAAAATACACTCTTTTTCGCCACCTGCTGCAGTATGTATGTAATAGGAAGAAATTGTCACTGAACGAATCATTGAACGAGTCTGAACGAATCATTTTGGTGAACGAACTGAAAATGAACGAGTCTCTGGAAAGAATCAAAATTTCCACCACTAAAGTGAATGCAATGCTCTGTCTCGTTTAAAATGGTGAAAATGTTTATCGCGCGATTGCAAGAACAGTGATCTCTAGCCTACTAATTATCAAGTCTCGCGTTGCCAGTAGTCATGTCTCAGTAGGGCTGTTGCCATCTAGCGGTTGAGAAATGTAATTGCATTTGTATTTAATTTAAAATGAAAGACATTCAAATAATATCGTAGATTGTGTATGAATGTTATGTGTGACAGCAAACATGAAGCTGCGTGGGGGAAAAACATGTACAGTTTTAAGACTATTTTGGCTACAATAAAAAAAAAAAAAACCTACAATTAATCAGTTTTGACTATAAGTGGGCTACAAATAGCCGGTCTGACTACGAGCTAAATCGTGGCTATGCACACTTGCACAGCCCACACATAGAACATGTCAAAGAAATGAAACCAAACACCTTGTAATCACAGTTGACTTTGCCTACATGATGGAATATCATACATCTCGCAAGTTATTTAGGAAAAAATGACATTTAACCAGATTCAATGTTATTTTGGCTAAAAGTGGGTTACACATAGTCGGACTATATCGGGTCTATATTTAACCGAGACGGTGAAATGATGGCCAAGGTTGCTTGCTGGGCAGGGTCTACCATGTGGATAGTAAAACGGTCACGGTTTTGGGTGGGAATTAATGTAAACACAGATTACTCTGTGATACCAGTCCTGTCTAAAGTGAATGTAAACAGGCGGGCCAAAAAATCGGATATGATCAAAAGATCGGAACTGGGCATTAAGACTTGCAGTGTACAGCCTCAGTTCTTGCCAAAGAAACATTTATTCTCACTACTTTTCAACTAGTTATAAATTAGTTTATTGTATTATATTGCATTGTACTTTCTTTTCTATTCTGCTTGAGTATATGTGTATTGTACAGCACTCTGGGTCAGTATGAGTTGTTTCAAAATGTGCTTTAAGTGTCACATTTGGTTTCGGGTTTTGTTTCATGTTCATGTTTCATGTCTTTTATAGTTTAGTACCTTTTTCCTGTCATGTGTTTCCCTGGCCCCTCATGTGTTCTTGTCATGTGCATACCATGATTATGTCTTGTTCTGATTGGTTGTTCTGGTCGTGTTTCCTGTTTTTTTCTCATTGATTCATTGTTTGATTGCTCACAGGTGTTTCTTGTTAGTCAATAGTCTGTTAGTATATACAGCCCTAATATTTCCATTGTCTTTTGTTTAGCTTTGTTCATGAAACTGCTGTTGGTAAGTTTGTTTAGTTCATATGCATGTTATAAGTTCATGTATATTTCAAGTCAAATTTCAAGTCAGGTATCTGTTTATTTTGTTCACGTTTATGTTAAATAAACTGCACATGGGCTCTTACTGCAACTCGTGAAAGAAAGAGAGAAAAATAAAGAAAGAGAAATGTAAACATTGAAATACTCAAATAAACTTTCATCTTTAGATTATCTAATCTCTGATAAATTTATCCTGAGGTTGGACAATCAAACTCTTCAAAACATATATACTTCATCATACTGAGGTGTGATTTAATTGTAATCATGCTTAACGATATTAAAGGGATGTTCAAGGTTGCAAAGACAGTTAAAGGGTTACAGACACATGGAATAACAAGGTTGTAAGGACCATCCATTGGCCCAACGACGGAATCCAACGGCCTGGCGAAGGTTTAAAGCGTGTATGTCTTTTCAGCGCTCCAGTGAAGTTCACTTAATTTATTGGAATTTAGTTTTAGTATTACTTTAGCTCTACGCTTAATCTGACTCCAATTTCAAATGATAATCAAATTTAGATCGTATTTCTGATTAGAAAATAATCATAAATATTGATTATGAATTAATTTAGATCTTTGATTATTCTGATTATCCCATACTTTCAATTATTCGTTCATTACGGACCTAGTGTCGCTTTGAGACGTCACGTCGCGACTGCGCGCTCACGATCACAAACTAGCCAGTCCTGAAATAGTCAGAGGGTGCAGTGCAAGTATTTTACCCTATGCAGTCGCGCACTACAGACTCATAGGCGTAATTTTTTATAATATTTGCAGCATACAACATGCTAAGTCAGGGAATAGTCAGAAATCAGGAGGTCTTCCTAAGATGTGCCCCATGGTCCATTCAAAGTGCCTCCAGTTTGATCTATTCTGGACAAAGTTTTGCGGAAACACCAGACTACACATTAATCTACTGGAAATAATGATTTCAGAAGAATGCAGAATAAATCAAGATGTAACATTTATTTGTCAGGTAAAAATATATCATGCCAATTACAGAAGTAAATTATTAAAAGCCAATTAAAAAATATATGACATAATTTACTCAAAGATGACGCTAAAAGTAAGCAATGTTTTCCTGACAAAGACACAGTAATGTGTCAGGGCTTTCCAACCGGAAAGCACTGAAACATCACTATGGGGGATGATCCTGGTAAAAGAGTCCCAATGATTGCTCTGTCCCCTCACCTTAAATACCAGACCAGAACAACAGGGGTTATACAAATGTTGTTTAGAGTTGTTTGGGCCAATCCATGTACCCCAGGGGGGTAGCACCTGGTTTCTTGAGATATCGCAAAGAGATATCAGCCAGAGAGGAGAAACAGGATTCTCCTAAGTTCTCAATCTTTCTCATTAAACCAATGACTGCAATGAAATTAAGACCATTTTACCAATCGCACTGAGACCCTTAAAATGATACCAAACATGAAAAGGAAAAACAACACATTCACAAGATACATCATATGCGATATATAGACATTCTTAATTTAACTTTTAGTGACTTGAGGAGGGAGAAGAGGAGGGAGAGGGGGGATGAGTTGAAGTCAAACAAAGGGACAAGGAGATAAGTTTGGGCAGGACAAGGTTCTGTGCTCTGTCTTTGCTATCTGCTGTCCAGGGGGCATTTTATGGCGTTATTGCAGGGTGAGTTTTGTTTTAACAGGAAAATCAGTTCTTACAGACGGCCCCTGGCCCCTTGGGACAGATTTAGATCAGGCCAAAGGGGACAATTTTTGCACATTTTCCTGTTTCCACATTTTCAGTGTTATTCTCTGAGTGTTCATAGGGCTGACCACTGTAGTTTGCAGCGTTCGTCGATTGGTGCAGGAATCCAGTCGTCACCTGAAATAACAGCATTAAGACAGGTTGAACATTAAAATGAAAGCATGGCAGAATGCGTGGATGCTGCAGCAGCCGGACTGGGTGTCACATGACCCTCTTGGCCGGGTTTGCTTCCACCTGCACTTGGCTGCATTGGTGTTCAGTCTGTAGAATGATCACGTTGTATCAAGTCTGTTTGCTTTGGTCAGCATGATCAGAAAGTGTCATTGGAAAGTGTCATTATAACGCTTTGCGGAAACATCTTTGTCCTCCCTAGGATGTTTTAACTGACCATTTGAGAAGTCCTCGGTCACCTTCAAGCAGAAGGTTTCATTTGCCGGGTAGATCAGAACTCCATAGTTGAAGGAATCATTTCACTGATGACGCTCCATTTCGTGTGAGACACCTGAACAACTTCTGAATGACCATACAATAATTGAACACTGATGTATTTGTGGTTATTGTAAGATGAGGAAAAGTTATTGGATAAACACAAGAACACAAGATAACCAAACATGATGTACTCAAAAATATGAAACCCAAAAGTCAAAGGTGCGAGTGGTAAATATGGTCTTTTTTTTTCAAAATCATATATTTAATGAACAGGTGTAATTTGATCACCAAATTCTTCACTACCGCAGTGATCTGGTAGTGGGATTTAGACTTGGTCTGGATGAATCAAGGACGGGTAGCACCATAACTAGTATATTTACTAGTTGTATGCATAATTAGAGTAATTAGAGTATATCACATAATTAAACATGGAAATACACAATTTCATAATTATAAAATTGTCTACATTGGTTGTTATAAGTGCAAATCATCAATGAACCTTAATGTTTTAATCGATTCAATTAGAGAATGAAATGTATAGAAACAGAGATTTAAATTCTCTGGTTTAACTTTTGTAATTATCCTCTGTGCATTTGATGTACAGGCTAGGTCACACTCAATAGTGCAGGTCTGAATTGTATAGTTGACAAATAGAAATGCCTGCATTTAGGGCTGGGAGATATATCGCACGATATTGTTATGCGCATCTCATCAATAAAGCCGGTTCCCTTGATTAGTAGTAAATCGCCATCACCTGCTTTCAGATGAAGCGGCATTTACTACACAGCAAAAACTCCAGTGTTAAATTAACACTCAAGAGTGTTAAAGTTAACGAGATAATTAAGTGATTAATTTAGTGATGCTTGAGCATTATTGAAGACACCTGATGTTAACAAGCAGAATCACTGAAGGAGAAAATCACAAATTGTAAGCCACCGTTTTGGAGATCAGTGTTTGCTTTAGTTGGGCTCTTGACCTTTATACATTCAATTCAAATTTTGTTTATGTGCTGTTATTGATTTATAACAGTCAAATGAACAAACAAAAGTATGATCTGATTGTGTTGGTTATGTTTTGACATAATCATGCTGTGATCTGAAAAATGAAACTTATTGAGATAGTTTGGTTTACCTTGTTAGCAGCAGCTCTGTGATTCTACAGCATATGATTATCAGTATGTTTCTTATAATCCAAAATATTTAATAAACATTGTTCTGATCAAAAGACTTTGAAATGAATTAATTTAGAAACACAGACATCAATAATCAGCCTGTGAATCTCAACAATGGTGACAATAATAAAGCATGTTGCAGTGGCTGCCACCAATCACAACACATTAATGGCTCCCATCATGCATTGCGGTATGAATAAATTATGATCTGAATTGTCTTAGTAATTTACTTTTCCTAATTGAATATTCTGCTCATCACCATTGTTGAGATGCATAGACTGAATCTTGACGTCTGTGTGTGCCTAAAAGAAAGTTTTTTTTTTTAAACAACTTTTAAGAAATCTTTCATATTATATAAAAAATTCTGGGCATTTATGCAGAATCACAGTTATTCTGTAATCAACAACATAAATCTGCGTCAGAAAGAAGGATCTTAATGAGTTTAGTGAACAAGTTCAAATGATAATTGTCAAAAAATGACCATCACCATCAGATCACTTTTCTCTTTGTTCAACTGGCAGTTATAACTCAGATACAGCAGCCAGACAAAATCTGATGTAAACATATAAGGGTCAAGAGCCCAACTAAAGCAAACACTATTCTCCATAACTGTGGCTTACAATTTGTGATTTTCTCCTTCAGTGATTCTGCTTGTTAACATCAGGTGTCTTCAATAATGTTCAATCATCATGAGATCTTCAACTCCCGCCTCCGGAGGAGCTTCGACCAGATCCCGAGGGAGGCTGGAGATATTGAGTCCGAGTGGACCATGTTCTCCACCTCCATTGTTGAAGCGGACGCTCGGAGCTGTGTCCATAAGGTCTCCGGTGCCTGTCGAGGCGGCAATCCCCGAACCCGGTGGTGGACACCGGAAGTAAGGGATGCCGTCAAGCTGAAGAAAGAGTCCTATCGGGCCTGGTTGGCTTGTGGGACTCCTGAGGCAGCTGACGGGTACCGGCAGGCCAAGCGAACTGCAGCCCGGGTGGTTGTGGAGGCAAAAACTCGGGCCTGGGAGGAGTTCGGTGAGGCCATGGAGAAGGACTATCGGCTGGCCTCGAAGAGATTCTGGCAAACCGTCCGGCGCCTCAGAAGGGGAAACAGTGCCCTACCAACGCTGTCTACAGTAGATGTGGGGAGCTGTTGACCTCAACAGGGGATGTCGTTGGACGGTGGAAGGAATACTTCGAGGATCTCCTCAATCCTGCCGTCACGTCTTCCATTGAGGAAGCAGAGGCTTAGGGCTCAGAGGTGGACACATCCATCACCCGGGCTGAAGTCACCGAGGTTGTCAAGAAACTCCTCGGTGGCAAGGCACCGGGAGTGGATGAGATCCGCCCTGAGTACCTCAAGTCTCTGGATGTTGTGGGGCTGTCTTGGCTGACACGCCTCTGCAGCATCGCGTGGCGGTCGGGGACAGTGCCTCTGGGATGGCAGACCGGGGTGGTGGTCCCTCTTTTTAAGAAGGGGGACCGGAGGGTGTGTTCCAACTACAGGGAGATCACACTTCTCAGCCTCCCTGGGAAAGTCTATGCCAGGGTACTGGAGAGGAGAATACGGCCAATAGTAGAACCTCGGATTCAGGAGGAAAAGTGTGGTTTTCGTCCCGGTCGTGGAACACTGGACCAGCTCTATACTCTCTACAGGGTGCTGGAGGGTTCATGGGAGTTTGCCCAAACAGTCCACATGTGCTTTGTGGATTTGGAGAAGGCATTCGACTGTGTCCCTCGTGGCGGCCTGTGGAGGGTGCTCCAGGAGTATGGGGTCCGGGGTCCTTTGCTAAGGGCTGTCCAGTCCCTGTACGACCGAAGCAGGAGCTTGGTTCGCATTGCCGGCAGTAATTGCCGGAGGGTGTCAGGTTTGGTGACAACACAATTTCGTCTCTGCTCTTCGCGGATGATGTTGTCGTGTTGGCCTCATCAAGGCAGGACCTTCAGCATGCACTGGGACGGTTTGTAGCCGAGTGTGAAGCGGCTGAGATGAGAATCAGCACCTCCAATCCGAGGCCATGGTCCTCAGTTGGAAAAGGGTAGCTTGCCCACTTCAGGTTGGTGGAGAGTTCCTGCCTCAAGTGGAGGAGTTTAAGTATCTTGGGGGTTTGTTCACGAGTGAGGGAAGGATGGGAAGGATGCATACTGCTTTTCTGTAGTATGCATTATAAGCATTGTGTTTACTGAGTTTGATAATATCGTTTATTTCTTTTAATATCAGTCTAATGCATTAAGCCATGTTAGCGTTTCAGTGGACGAGGGTTTCGTGACATCATTGAAGTCCCATTTCATTGGCTAGCTGCCAACCAATAAAACGTCTCCTTTGAACACCCCAGCTCCCGCCCCCCTTTCTCTCTCGCTGCCTCTGAGTTTCAAGTGCACAAGTTAGTTTTGCACCTGATATATCGCGAAAAGAGTAGCAAAAGTCAAGGCGTGAAATTTGAAATTGCTGTGACAGATTTGAGAAGTTGCAAGTGCCTATTTGAGGTAGTACTGCGAATGTGAACGTAAGATTAAACGCAAAATATATATTACAAGTTTGTGTCTGTCGTTGTATTTCTGTGAATGGCATTTTACACATTTGTGTCTACTTGTCTGCAGCTTCAGATTCAGAATACAGGTTTGTGACTATTGTATGCGAGTGCAAATTTCAACATTCAACTTCAGGTTTTTATTTTACAGGTTTTCACATTGGAGCTGTGAGTGTAAATGTTCATGTACAAGTACGAATATTTATTGTACAAGTTCTCAAATTCACATCTACGTGCTCTCGAGTTTTGCTACTATTTTACCTTCATAGGAACGTGAGATTGACAGACGGTGCAGCTTCTGCAGTAATGAGGTCAATGTACTGGTCTGTTGTGGTGAAGAAGGAGCTGAGTATTAGATTAAAATATTTATACTTGATCATTTAACATTTTGTTTCATATAATCTAAATTGTTTTATTTATGGATGTGACTGTGTAATCTGAAAACAATTCACTCTGACATATTTTCTATTGCTCCTAAAATTCCACGATCAGCTATTTACTCCTGAGAGACTATCAGACAGACATTTGTATTCTTAACTTATATAATGTGGTGTTTAAAAGGTTAAAACTTACTTTTAGAAATAGTTAAATAAATTTCATCTTATTTCACATATCTGTTATTTTACATACATTTTAATTTGTCTATGCTATTTCTTAATTTCATTCACCCGTTTTTATTCTCCCATAGACATTATGGACGCTGCATCGTCATCTGAAAAACAAATCCATGACAGATTTCTTCATGTTCATTATTTCACCATTCTGTGAACGTTATCCACCAATAATAAAAACATCCCTGAAAAAACATTCACTTCCTTGTCACACCAAGCAGATTGCAGTCATAAAACACACACCCATAAACCCCAACGGAACCACACATGGGTCAAATTTCACATACCGGGGCATCATAAAGCCCCCATATTTGGACATATCCGGTCATAAATCATTTTTGACATAAGCTACCTCATATGAGCTACTCGCAGTACCTTCGGGGCTGTAATCTAAAGTGTGCAAATCACACAATAGTGCTCTTTACTCACGGCGATCAGTTACATGGATAAAATGGAGATACATGGAGATATCTGAGTGAATGTGAAACAAGTAACCATCATCACCTGATCTCATTTCACTTTAGCTTTCTTTGCTGCTGCAAATGTGTTTGACAAACACACTGTCACAGCGGCCAAAAAAGACAATAGTTAGAATAAGAGTTAAGAGCCCAACTAATGGAAACACTAATTCTCACACTAATGGAAACACTAATTCTCAATAAAACTTTTGTAGAAGTCTGACAGAAATAAAGTCAGTCTGGTTAGTAATAAGTGAAGCTGGTAATGCTGTTTGTGGAGTTGTTTAATCCTCCTCTGCTGAGATCTTCACAGATTTAATGTCTTCTTTTCTCTTCAGTTGATTTCATCTGAGGCTGTGGCTGAGATTACTCCATATTTAATATACACAGATTTTGTGGCTATGATAAGGTCCAGTTCTGGTTTATTTATTTGCTCTTGGCTGACATGTGGCATTGCTATGCAGAGGTGTAAAGTCCAGGTTCAGAAAGTAAAAGTCCTCCTCAGTATTTTGTTCCAATCACCTGGATTTGCTAATTCAGACAGGAGAGAGAACTAATTAGTGAAATCAGCTGACTGAGTTTATGGGTGGAATAAACATGTGGCAGGACTTTTACTCTTTGGCCCCTGGATTACCCAGGGACTAATATGTACTCTTTAGGTACAAAAGTGTACCTTTTGAAAAGTTACCGCCACATCGACAGCTTTTGTACCTTTTTTTCTGAGATTGTATAAGGAGACTCAGAACGATCTTCTACTCCAGAAATGTGCAGCAGGGGCAGCAGTAATAGGAGCAGTATTAGTTAGGGTGACCATACGTCCTCTTTTTCCAGGTCATGTCCGGCCGGGATTTCGAGATCGCCCAAAATATCCGGGATTCGGCTTTTGCTTTCTCGTCGCCATTCATTTTGTTTACATGCACACCTTTTGATTCAATAGGACTGAATAAATTCCGATTGGTGAATCTGAATGTAGTGTTTACATGAACGCTAAACAAGTGATCGGTTGATGTGCGTTTTAACATTGCTAAGAAAATTCCTGTGTTTTCGTCTCGATCGGGATCCGTGTGAAGCAGAATGCATGACCTGCAAAGCTGGCATGTATACGTGTCAGTGTCAAATAATGTAATAATGTAAACATAATGAATGGTGACTGTAGAAAGCAAAAGCCGAATCCCGGATATTTTGGGCGATCTCGAAATCCCGGCCGGACATGACCTGGAAAAAGAGGACGTATGGTCACCCTATATAAGTAGGAGGATCAGGAGGCGCAGCAATAGCATCTATGATGGGAACTGCATTAACTGCAGGACAAGCAGCAGTAATAGGAGCAGCAGGAGATGCAGTTCTGGCAGCATCAGCAGTTTGTGCTGGAGTCTATTTTCTGAAAAGAAAATATATCTTTAAAGAAAAAGACTAAGACCCTAACCCTAACCCTAACCCTAAACTAAAAGACCCTACAAGTATCAAGTAACTCTACTATTGCCCTTTTTTTCAAGTATTGAATTCTTACCTTGTTGTTAATAAATAGTGTTTGGGGTTGGTTAGGGTCATCAGAGGTGTGTGATCATGCCAGAAAAACCGATTGCCTTAAAAAGCTAAGTAAAGTGAAATAGGATGGTCACTTACACAAGAGTTCTAGTAACTAAAAACATTCTTTAGAGAATACTTGGTAATTTACTTTAGATTTACTCTTGACTTATTATAGCTTCCATTGTTGTTACCATTGTTGTTCAAAACCTTTATGACTTTTTTTTCCTTCTGTGGAACAATAGAAGGCGTTTTCTGAAAGTTCAATCTGCTTTCATATAATGTAACTTAACCAAGGGCAAATTTTTGATTTGTGACATTAGATGAAACTGGATATTCTCAGGGTGGTTTGACTATTATACTATTGCATGTGCTGTATTCAGGCATTAAATATACAGCCAATGGGTTGCTTTTCCTGATATTTAGTGTGCAAAACAACTTAGACACTTTCAGTTACTGTTATTCAGTTCATCCAGTCACTAGTGACAGACGGAAAGACTCTGACGAAACAAACCGCTGAACTGCAGGACATAATGGCATCAGGATGTGAAGGTCAGTCTAAATTAAACAGCCTCACACACTGCAGTTAGTAATAATAATAAATAATAATTAGTTTTTATTAGGCTAAATTAAATTCCATGGTAGTTCTGATTCACAGAATATATATATATATATATATATATATATATATATATATATATATATATATATATATATATATATTGTTTTATTACGAATATTTATTAGATTATTAAATGACCATGCTACAAACTTTTGATTTAAGGTTTAAAAATATAAGCTATATTTTCATGTTTCATTACACTGCATTATAAAAAGAAAATATGGCATAATTCTGCAAATATAATGGCCAGGATATGTAATCCATGTGAAAATTTTAAAATCACCTGTTAAATAATTCATAGCCTTTATTAAATTAAATTCCATACTGCACTGTAAACCCTAACGCTCAAAATAATTAATTGGTTTGAGTAGGACAAACTTAAATTAAACTAATTAGTTCAGTCAAATTAACTTTTATGAGTATTTAGCACTTTCTTTTTCTTTCAAGTTCACATAACTGATATATTTTAAGTAAACAACTGTTTCATTGTTTTGAGTTTTATGAAATTATTTATTTTAATTTAGACAAACTTAAGTTTAACTGAAACGGCTGAGATGTCTATTTCCCAGCATGCTTTGCCGATGGCACTCGAAAGGGAGAGTAAATGCTAAAATTAAGTGTAATATAATGGGTTTTTTGTGTAAGATTAATGTTAAGTGTGATATTTAGTAGTGATTAATGTTTTGTTACGCTAATTTAGAAGAATTTCTGTTAATGTTGGCTTTACACTGTAAAAAATAAAATCTTAAAAAAACGGTCAATGACTGTCAGCTACGGCTGCCAAACAAAAAACATAAAAATAAAGTAAATAAGTGCAAAATATTTTAACAGAAATATTCTTTTTTTTCTTCATTTTTTAACAGAAATACAGTTATTTCACATTTATTTTCTGATTTTTTTTTAATAAAAAACATGCAGTTAACTACATGCATGATTTTCTACGTCACTGCATCTGCAACTATAATGTCTGTGGGAGAGAATGAAAACGGGGGAATGAGTTTAAGAAATAAAACTCATTGTTGGTAATAAATAAAACGCAATATGTACATATATATATATATATATATATATATATATATATGAGATACATATATATATATATATATAACAATTATTAATTATTTAAAAGTTAGGTTTAAGCTTTTAAAAGTGTTGAACTTACGAAAGTCTCCAGAAAGCCACATCGCCGCTGTCTATGACGACTCCATCAGGATCCGCCAGAGGATGTCAGGTGGCATCTGTCCAAAGTAGCAAACAGTCAGTCCAAAATGTAACTTTACATACGACTTATTAACCCTCAGAGGTCGGCAATCACGCCGGCGTGATCTGCTCGCTTTTTTCCTTATGAGTTGAATTGAGACCCGAAATACTCTTTTGACTTTGATTTTACAAAACAAGTTTCATACATCAATCGATTCTGTTAAATGTGTATTAGTTTTGTGTATACTCACAATAAAAACAAAGTGTTGTGCTTTTTGCCAAATAAAGAAAAATAAACACGAGGTGAGTTCTGCCTTCTCTCTGCCAGTGTAGTCCATTCTGAAACGCGTCCGAAAATCTGTCGTAACTCAGCGAATACTTCTCACACAGGCACGTGAGATATGTCTTTATGAAGCTTGGATTCTCTTCTTTTAAATGAAGTAATTCATATAAAAAAACAAATATTCTAATTTTATGTAATCCGTTTGAAAGCTAGGAGAGGGACCGTTTTTTCGTTCTCCCTTCATTATCTCTAATAAGCTGCGGCCGCCACGCCCCCGGCGCTATTCACATGGTAAATCGTTTAGGAGGTGATCTATGCAGTGCACACGCCCCCCGATCAATGCCTTGAAAACACGAAGTTTTATCAGATCAGATTCACTGATAGTTCATCGCGTTTAGAGAGGATGGCACGTTTCTCCGGTAAAGACGCCCTTCAGATGATTCTGGACAGCGAGGAAGAATTCACCTTTTCCTCGGAGGAAGATGAAGACTCGGATGACGAACGGCAGCATTTTGAAGAGCGAATTGATCCCGCTGAGGACACACGTTCGGAGTAAGTTGTTTAGCTGCTACTGTTCTTTTTCTGATAATATAGAACTCATATGAAATTTCAGACTATATTTTGCCTAGTTTTGGTTAGCTTTTGACATCTTACAGGAGCGATTGCCTTACAATATCCTAACATTCGTGTAGGCTATATGCTCACGTGTAAACTTTTTTTAAATGTGATATTGCTCTTTAAACATATTTGTAAATTAAATATATTTCACTCAGTTGTGATTAGCTTATGACATTATCATGCCAAAATGCTGCCTTATGCGTAATGTAGCTTGTTTGTGAATATCTGCTTAGGTAATAGGCCTATAATGTGATTTAGTGCAAATATATTTCATCCTCCGGTAAAATATGTGACACTGTCTAAATACATTATATTTTTATATTAATGTTCGGTTTTGGTTAGCATATGACACGCTTCAATACTGCCTTATGCACAGATGTTTGTGAATACAGGTGTAAATGTTTGAAATGTAGAGATGTGTGTCATTCGCGAACGATCCATTCATTGCATGCGTCACTAAATGCGAGCGGTCTTTATGGCCATCAACAGATACTTGCGGTGGCGCGGTCAATGGCCCATAAATATATTTCTCCATCCTATGGGCCATCAACAAATATATACATTGTGCGTCCATAACCATCAATTGCTCATCAGTTTACTTTGAATAATGTATGCTAACAGTTTTTTTTTTTTTTTTTTTTTTTAAGGAATGTGTCAAGCTCTCCTTCTCCAGCACCCCACAGAGGGGCACGCAGGTGTCGTGCAGTTCTCAGTGCGATCGAGAATCATACTGAGTAAGTGCATAGGACGTAATATTTTACAAATGAAATGTAGCCTAATTGTTTTTACATCATCATAATATAAAAGTAGCCACATATTCTTGTGTGAAATGACAAAAAACGCTGTCTTTTTTTTATCCATGGCCATTAGTGATTCATAATTATAACACAATTTCTTTAATTGTGTTATTAGCATGCTCAGATGTTTGTTTTTTTTGTTTTTGTTTTTTACAGATGTGAAAATGAACTTGTCCAAGCACCTGTCCCGAAGAGAGCCAAGGCTAACCAGCAGGCAAGCAACAGGCAGTCCACTCTGGCATGGAAAACAGAGACTGATGTTGACATGGTTCCACAGACTGTGCGATTCCGTCCTGCACGAGAAACAGGACCACAAATGAGTTCTGTTGACTCACATTCGCCCATGAGTCTATTCAAACATTTTTTTTCAGAAATTGCTGTGTCAACTCTGTGCAACAACACCAATGCTCAGGCTGCCAAGGCAACTGCAAAGGGCTGCAAATATAAATGGACAGATGTCAGCATCAGTGAGATGTACCGATACATTGGGTTGCTGTTCTACATGGCCATGGTGAAGGTGAGCTCCATCAGCGACTACTGCCGGCAAAGCAGTGTTTTCTCCGTACCCTTTCCAGCTACAGTTATGTCCCGGGACAGATACTGCATCATTTCATGGAATGTGCACATGAGTCACCCAGATGCAGATATGGATAATGACAGAAAGAGGGGCACAGCTGAACATGACCGTCTTTTCAGGGTCAAACCTCTCATGGACACTATTCGTCAGGCTTGTAAAGCCATAGCAATGGCAAAGTCTTTAAGTTTTATCTAATAAAACAATTAGATAATCAGTTTATAATGCTGGGTGACATCATTGAATCAGGTCACTAGTAATTTCATCATTGAAACATAACCAGGGCTGCATTTCCAAAAGCATCTTAAGCCTAACTTGATCTCAGACCAACTGCAACAAATGGTCTATACCAGGGCTATTCAATTACAAATTCAATTGGGCCAGATTTTCAAACCAAGAAGGTTAGCTGGGCCAGTTATTTCAGCGGCGAAATAAACTCGTAATGACACATTTCAAAACCAACACAAACAAATGTATTGAATACATGTAAGGTTTATTCATTGTTTCTCTTTTAACTGTGGTCAGTTTGCATATCAAAAGGTGCATACAAATACAATAAAAGAGCTAACGGAACAGAATCTGTCTGAGGTAGCCCCTAATTTTTCCACTTACAAAAAAAAAAAAAAAAAAAAAAACTGACCTAAGCATCTCTTGCCTTGGCCTACCTAGGCTACATATCTGACCTATCTGATCACAAAGTGCAAAAAAACAAAAAAATAAATAAAAAAAACTGCACAGTAGTAGATAAGCAATAACATTAAGTTTCCTTTTGAAACAAAATACTCATCTTGCTCACATTTGACCCAGGAACATCTCAAAGTGCATAAAATAAAAAGTGCACAGTATTCACAACTAGGCTATAACTAACACATGAATACAAGGTGGACTACTGCACATATTGCACATACTGAGGGAACATATTTTAAATCACCACATTTGTGATTAGGCATGCATTTGTTACACATCCAACATTATATTAATGTAGGCTACAATTACCCAGCTAATTTAGTGGGAGAAGTGACATTTTTTGTTTTGAACGAGAGCAGTGACTTTAGGCTCGTAAGTTGTCAATGCAATCCGAAGGCATTGGTGGAGAGTACGATCAGTCAGGGAGCAACGAGAGTTGCTTTTTATGGAGTTCATGTGTGAAAAACTTGACTCACATGTGTAAGTTGATCCAAACATACTGAGCATGACGATCGCTACTTTCTTAACGTTAGGGAACTGATGTACGTTGACATTAGTCCAAAACACTGTAGGCCCGTTAGTGCAAAGCTCCTGTGCCATGGTTACAGATGACCGCATGTCAACAAGTTCGAGTGCGAATTTCCCCTCGTCAATGGAAGGAACCAGTTGCTTTGCTCTGGCGGATAAGTCCCCTTCTATTGCAACAGTGAACGGGTCTCTGACAAAAACTGCCATCTCTGTGGGCAGAACAAGTCCATCCAATCGAGCAGCAAAGTTCATTTTCAACCTCGCAATGAATTCTGTCATCACATCCGTGATTTGTGCGGGGGATGAGATGCATTTGCGGAGTGTCGGAAAATGCAGCATTCGGCCTGTGCTCAAATCTGTTGCGAAAAGGTCCAGTTTAACTGGGAATGCGCGCATCTGTTCCACAAGGTCGATTACAGTTTTGTCTCTGCCTTGTAGTGCCAAATTGAGATCATTCAGGTGTTTGAATATGTCGCTCAGAAAGCAGGCATCTGCCATGAAGTTGTCGTCCAGTATGCGACTCAAGTGCGTTTCTGCCTTTTTTTGCTTGCTGTTGCGGAGAAAAGTTATGATCTCCTCTCTGAGACCACAGAAACGCTCCAGTGCTTTGCCTTTTGACAGCCACCTCACGTCATTATGCAAAAGCAGGTCGTGGTGCTCAGCAGACATTTCTGACAGCAGCATGCGGAACAAGCGGTGTTGGAGGCTTGATGTGGAGCGAATAAAATTAATTGTAGCCATCACGTTGTCCATGATCGTTTTGAGCGTCCCGCTTAGTTTTGCGCACAACACCGCCTGATGCACAATGCAGTGTAACGTGATCAACTGAGGTGCAACAGCGGACCAACGTGCTGCCAAACCATTCACTTTCCCTGTCATGGATGGAGCCCCATCTGTCACAAGCATGCACACACGCGTCATATCCAGACCATTGTCTTTAAAAAAAGCAGAAATTTTCCCAAAGACTATATCGCCCGTTGTGTGTCCTTCTAAAGGCAGTAGGCAGAGCAGCTCCTCTCTGAAGCATTTGCTGTCAAAAAAACGGACATATATGCACAACTGAGCAGTATCAGTTTTGTCTGTGGACTCATCTACTGCTATAGACATAGTATCAGCTTTCACCAGGTCTCCTAACAGTGTTTCATACACATCTGCAGCAAGAATTTCAACCCTACGAATGTTGGAAGTATCTGACAGGGGTACGTTTTTTATAGCAGATACCACGCTCGTTTTGATTTTATCGTCATTTATCACCTCATCCACGACAGCCAGCATACAGTCCTTCACGGTTTCAGAGTCTGTGAATGGCCTTTTCTTTTTTGCCAAAATCCAGGAAACACGAAGGGATGCTGCGGTAGCTCTCTCTTGGGCTGTGAATGATCGCACCATGGTAGTACTGCTCCGGTTGTAAGATGCAATCAAACTTTGCACTTTTGCTGCCCTCTCTTGAGATCCCTCGGGAAAATTGGTGCGGAAAGTCTGGTGTTTCTCAACGTGGTGCCTCCGTACATTGTAATCTTTAAATACTGCGACGCACTCGTTACAAATTAAACACATCGGTTTGGCGTTTGGATGTGGCGGTAAAATAAACAAGTATTTGTCAGTCCAGGCAGGGTTAAACTGGCGGTTTTCATTGGCAATTTTATGTTTCAGTGTTGAGAAAGACATATTGATAGTAATCTAGGCTACTAACATTACCAGCACGCGCTCTGCATTGTTTGCGTTGTTGCTAGGCTACGTGGTCTGTACTACTGTATGAGTTTACATAGGGATGTGCGTTTTTGGCGGGACCACGGGCTGGGCCATTTGGAGGTTGCTTCCGGGCCGCATGTGGCCCGCGGGCCGCCAATTGAATAGCCCTGGTCTATACGATCAAATTAGACTTGCGATGTTTTCAGGAAACACAGCCCAAATAACAGTTTCTCTTGCCACAACACATACGCTCTATAAGCACAGAGTTGGAGCAGCCAGAGAAATACTAATGTTAAAAAGTAAAGGGTCAAGAGCCCAACTAAAGCAAACACTGACCACCATAATGGTGACATGAAACGAAACATTCCATAAAACATTACCATCTAAACTTCTGTTAAATCTAAATAAGACTGTGTGTAGATGTATGACAGAAATAAAGTCAAACTGGTAATAATAAGTGCAATAATGGCTCGAAGTCAGTAGTTCTTGTGTTTCTCTTTTTTCTGTTATTGTTTCTCTTTCCTTCAGTGAGTCTGCTTGTTATCATCAGGTGTCACCACTAATGGCCAATCATCACTTAATTAATCACTTAATTATCTCATTAACTTCAACACTGCTTCAGTGTTAACTTAATTATCTCATTAACTTCAACACTGCTTCAGTGTTAATTTTTAACACCCTGTAGTGTGGACACATATAAACACTGAGGAGTGTTAATTTAACACTGGGGATTTTGCTGTGTATAGACTGAGAGAAGAGCAGCCGTGTATTTAATGGCAAATGTCTTTCCTTTCAGATGTTTCAGAGAAACTGTCTGACCTCTCTTTTTCATCTGATGGAGAGTCGAGTATTTATACCTCAAATTCTGAAGGTGAGAGAAATCTGAAAGTTCAGACAATGTACGTGCTGATTGAATTTAATGATAATGAACACACTATGTATTGTGATGTCATTCTAATTTGAATCATTCTTGCCTTATGATTTGTTTAGAATCAGATCATGAAGAATTATCCATCACCTTGGGTATGATGAAAAAATTTATAAAACCATACTTAAAAAAAATGTATAAAACCATACTTAAATACTGTCTCCATTTTTTTTTTTTTTTTCTGAATGTGCTCATATGTGACCCTGGATCACAAAACCAGTCATAAGTTGCACGGGTATATTTGTGGCAATAGCCAATACATTGTACGGGTCAAAATTATCGATTTTTATTTTATGCCAAAAATCATTAGGATATTAAGTAAAGATCATGGTCCATGAAGATATTTTGTACATTTTCTACCGTAAATATATAAAACATTTATTTTTGTGAGTGAATGCAGCACAATCGTGAACATAAATGGACAACTTTAAATGCAATTTTCTCAATGTTTTGATTTTTTTGTACCCTCAGATTCCAGATTTTCAATATTGTCCTATCCTAACAAGCCATATACCAATGGAAAGCTTATTCATTCTTATAATTTTTTTTTAATACCCATTGTGGTCCAGGGTCACATATGTCTAATATGTTTGTTTATTTGAATGTTCTCAAATAGTTTGAGCGCTCAAATATGTATCCAAATAGGTCTATAGGACATCAGTATTTTCAGAATAAACACAATCTGATTTTCTACAAAGACTTTTCCTAATTCACGAATCTCACTGCTGTTTGTCTGCTGATTGACACTTCCACCACCCTCAGAAACCAGGCATGAAGAGAAATGTAAAGTAGAGAAGAAGCAGAAGAAGAAGCAGAGAGCGGAAGAGGAAGACCAGCAGAAGACTTCAGAAGAGGAGAAAAAAGTGGAGAAGAAAAGGCGCCGTAAGCGGATCGTGAAGAAGCTGTTGGTGGGAGCCGCTGTAGGAGCAGGAGCAGCCGCTGTCGCAGGAGCTGCGGTGGTCACTGGTGGACTCGCAATTCCTGTAATATTAACCCTCTGAGGTCGGCAAACGCGCCGGCGCGTTTTGCTGGATTTTCTCCACATTGTAGCACTATAAACTTAAATTACTCCGTCATTTATGGTCATACAGAAAAAAGAAATATAAAAAAAGAATCTGTGATATTTCTACTTTTGTATGTGTCCACTTACAATCAAATCAAAACATTGTGCTTTTGTAAAATAAAGAATATAAACAGGGTGTGCGTTCTGCCTCTCCGTCGCGGTGAACTTTTTTTTCTTGAGCACGTCTATAAACTGAAACAAAACTCAGCGAATACTTGTCACACATTTATGAGCCATACACCTTTATAAACATTTAAGTGTGTACTTTTAAATGATCGGGTTCAAAACGAAAACAAATATTTTCTGTTTAAGTAATTTGTATAAAACCAACAAGATGTCCAGCTTCTCAAACGCTTGCTCATTACAGTTAATTTGGCCACGCCCACTCGCGCAAAAGATATTCACATGCAAATCTCCACATGGAACGCGAACGCGCTCGTTACCTCAGAAACAAAACACCAAAACACTTCACTTCACTTTTCGTCGAGTTTGAAAGACGCGCCTGAGCTTACATTGGATTTAGGCTACCTCAGAAGAAGAAGAACGCAATTTGAAGACAAGAAAGATTTAAGGTAAGAAATTCTTACATGTTTGTTATTGTTGCATAAATGTCACGTTGCAGTTGAACTGTTGCTAGATATATGGGGAATATTATAATATTTAGACCCGTGTTTACTGTTAGGCCTACTGTGTTTGTGGCTATCTGGTCAAACGTAGATATGTATATGGTAACCATAATGTTTTATATTTGAGCGCGATCGCGTTTGAATGTATCAGATTTTGCAGCGCGATCGCGTTTGAATGTATCATTTGAAAATTTGAAAAGCAAAACACCTCAAACGGCTTCATGTTTTTACTATTATCTCATTTTATATCATAATAACGAATGGAAACATTCAAAGTAACATGATAATCAATATATTTTTCTCTAGCTTGGTTGTTACTGAAATATTTTTATTATTATTTTACCCAGCACTGCGCATAGCCTATGCCTACAAGGCACAACAAACCTGGTGTTCATTTACTATATATTGTTGGAAACATTTGTGTGTGTGTGTGTGTGTGTGTGTATTTTGTGAACTTTAAAAAGCAATTTTAACCAGAAAAATCTAATATTTATTTCCAAAATCGTGCAGACCTTTCTCTTGATATCAGTATGTTCACTTTTTTTTCAGGGCCCAGATGAGTCCTGCCGACTTCAACATTCACATGAGTCTCTGGAACATGAACATGGTAAAGTGAAAATCAAACACCTTGGAAATTGAAGGTAAGTACAATGTTTTTAGGAATGGCACAAAGGTCTCTGTCTTTCAATAAGTGCTTTTTTGCCATTTGTTGTGTCTATTTGGATTATGTTGTGTAAATAAATCCAAACAATTTAAAAGCCATTCTTTTTTAAATCTCCTCATTTACAGTATTGTGCAAGGTTGCTCAGAATGATGGGCCCTGATAAGCTCCTAATAGGGCCATTAGGGAGGTTCTTTGTCTTTCTCAGGTGAGAAAAGCCTTACATATTAATGAGGTTATCCGCCCCTTCGCATAAGGCTTATTCACACAAAACACGTCGTAAAATTTTTAAATCAATATATTGTCTTCTCTGAATGAGCAGTCAGGGTGATTTTCACATAGTTTTGCAGCAAATATTCTAGGCTACGTCATACAACTTTCAAAAGTCTTGTGAAGAAATAATCAGTAGGGGTTTCATGGCCTTATTTCAGTGAGAATTTTTTTTTGTATTTTCACAAACCACGCATAAATGTCATTATCTCAAAACTACAAACTTTTACATACATGCTGTTGATATATTATTGTAGCAGGGTTTGTGCTGAATACAGTGTAATTAGACTTTAGCCATGAAAATGTCACAAGTAACAGAAATAACCAGAAATGTCAGAGCATGTCAGAACACCTCCAGGGCCCAGAAAACAGCTCAGACCTCAGAGGGTTAATGGCAAAAGGTGTTGTTGTCGCAGGCACACATTGTGCTGTTCTCGTAGGCGCAAAAGTCATCGCAGATAAAGTCCAGAATAAGAAAAAAGATAAATGACTCATTATAAACCCTTACAATAACTGCAAGAGTCTCTTACCATTCTTGACAACTGTTTACACATGATTTCTGAAGCTTAAAGAACATTAAAGGATTCTATGAGGCGCTTCATATTTGGAACCTCTAATAGTTTCCATAAAATCCTTTTTAGGGGTTCAGTCATAAGAGTCGTTTATGGTTCTTTATAGTCAGGAAAAAGGTTCTATAGAGAATCCCAATGAACCTTTGTTTCTAAGACTCTAAGTTTTTCATTAGTTTCTTTGTTTATTCCTTTTCTGTGAGTCATTAGTTTCAGTTGTGTCTACAATTTTGATCTAGATTATTTGTTTATTCAGCCGTCAAGAAAGTTTCACTTCAACCAGGTTATCAAGGTTGGCAAGCATGGCCATCACATGATCATTGTTAGCATGATATGCATTTACACCATCAAAATTAATAATCACTTAAAGGGCACCGCCACCTATTATGCAAAATTCACTTTTACATGGCGTTTGAACATAAATGTGTTTTGGCAGTGTGTGTACACAACCACCCTATAATGATAAAAATCCACCAAGTGCTTTTTTTATAATCCCCATAAATCATAAGCACTGTCTCAGAATGAGCTGTTCTCAGATTCGGGGCAATGTGACATCACTTTGCACAGGCCCCTCCCACGACTGTAGATTGACACTGCAGTTTGAGCCTAGACCTGCCCTGAGTGAGCTGGACACAGTCCGCCATTGTTCGACGCTTGAGCAGCTGTAGACAAGAATGTCTCCTAAGCGATTGAGGTGTGTTGTTGTTGTTGGATGTAAGAATGAACATAGCAGTCTTCATTTACTCTCGTTGTTACTCGAGGATGGATCAGTACTGTTTGTGATCAAGCTTACAGTCTCCGGAGTGACAGGCCTAACGTTACTGACCACGGCAGAAATGAAAGTGAGAGCGCGCTCTTTATGACAGCTCATTGAGTCGTAGATATACAGTTTACCAGTTTATTAAGCACCCACTGAAAAGGTGCGTTTATATTTGTTTACTGTTAGTTGTAACGAGTGTTTTGTGTACTTCGCTGTGTATGTTGATGATAATGAAAGGGGGAGAGAGAGAGAGTTTATGGATAAGACTTTAATGCGCACTTATATACAGTGTTTATTCGGCTCACAGTGATTTTGTGGAGTAAAACTAAGGCTTCATCTTTTATGTGATGTACAATAAACTTCACTGAACTCGTCAGTATATTTTGGTCATCATTCGGACGGGGATTGCTACAGCAGGCTTGTATTAATAGTGGATAAAAGCAGATGACAATATCCGTAATTAAACTAAAATATTCCTGTTCCATCTCCATACAGCATATTCTCTGGCTCTGTGGGCATTGTTGTCCGACTCTGAGTCGAAAATGAACACCGCAACTGAGAGTTTCTGTTCTGATATTATCAGATGAGATTGTCTTGGGTCTAAGGGCGAGCTCGTGAGGCTCCACCCCCTGGGCCGGCAGCAGCAGTTAAAAACGGTGCGTTTTTCTGAGCCCCAAAAAATGACAATTGAAACATGCTGTAAAAAAATGATTTGTTGGGTATTTTGAGCTAAAACTTCACATACACACTCTGGGGACATCAGAGACTTATTTTACATCTTGTGAAAAGGGGTAGCCTGGCTAACGTCAGACCAAGTCTCATTTGAGACTTGGTCTGGGAACTACGTGTGCATTTTCTCGTATTTGAGGCGTGGTTTACGAATGCCCAGAGCCGTTTATTGGGCGCTATGAATGTCTATCAAATGCGCCTGTATGTAGCTCATAGCCAATCGCTTCAATTATACCAGATGACGTATGTAGAGTGAGAGAAATTCGATGAGGAAAAAGACGATGGGTCAAAGATTTATTTGTACACGATGGCGTTTAGCGAATATTACCGTTTGAGCAAGATAAACATGAGGGTAGAAGGTAACGTCGAGTCTGATATAAACAAACTGCTTCGGTGTCGTCATCATCTTGCTGCTCCCTCCCCGTTCTGTGATTGGTTCCCTTTTTCAGGGGAAAAATTGTTCCATGGTGTCCAGAATGCCTAGCAGCGTGAATAAAATCGCGCTGCGAGCAAGGCAGTATGGGGAAACCCAGGCTAGAAAAGGGGTATAATAGGTGCCCTTTAAATAAGAGGTTTTTAGACAATATGAAAATTACAATCGTGGCCTGCTGTCAGATCATACACAGCAAAAACTCCAGTGTTAAATTAACTCTCCTGGGAGTTTATATGGCTCCAGAGTCAGTGTTAGTGCCCAACTAAAGCAAACACTGATCTCCATAACGGTGTTTTAAAAATTTGATTTTCTCCTTCAGTGATTCTGCTTGTTAACATCAGGTGTCTTCAATATTGGTCAATTATCACTCAATGAATCACTTAATTAGCTCATTAACTTTAACACTCTTGAGTGTTAATTTAACACTCATATTTTAACACTGACTCTGGAGCCATATAAACTCCCAGGAGAGTTAATTTAACACTGGACTTTTTGCTGTGTACAGACCTCAAAGGGCATTTCATTAGCATACATATGTCACACAAAGAATGCTCTTGTTGCCATTTGTTTTTTAATTTATAATTGTATTTAGTTATTTCATTTAATTAATACTATCTTCTAACATTTAAAATTGTAAATATATTTTAACAATCATCAACCGTTTCAATTGTGACTTATACAACCAGTTAAATAAATGTAATTGAAAATATGAATTCAAATAAATTTACATTCTTTATTGTCACTAAAGCATATACACAAGTATCAGAGTGAAGGTCTTGGATGCAATTATGTTGTGACAGGAAAGAATCCACAGAACATTAACTGCATAATATACATGTAATGCACAGTATTCTCATGATATACATTACTATACAAAATGCACAATTACACAAATACAGAATACATTTTAAAAATTCATATACATTTTAAATGTTGCAATGATTCTTTGAACAGTTCCTGTTGCAGTACAAGTAACAAAGCAGCGACTGGATACAAGCAGTACAGGGATAGTCCACCCAAAACATGAGCATTCTCTCATCATTTACTCACCTTCATCCCAGATGTATTTGACTTTCTTCTTCACATTAACATAGACAAAGATTTTTAAGGATATAATCCATCTCTGTGAGTCCATAAAATACAAGTGGATTGTAACCCATGTACGTAATACAGTTGGTCAGAAGTGAATTTTAATAACAGTTTACATTATTAGTATTTTTCTTATCTAGCCTATTGTTTGACTTCAGAAGGCATTGATTCATCCACTGAGGTCACATGGATTGCCGTCACGCTCACTGTGTGCGGTTTTTAAAGCGTCTTTAGGACTCGCAGAGATGAATTACTTTCCTTACAATCTTAATCCGTGTTTATCTGTAGAAAGAAAGTAAAATGCATCTGGGACAGCATGAGGGTGAGTCAAATAAGTGAGAATTTATTTTTGGGTGAACTATCCCCTTAACATTCATATGCTGTTGGTATGCTAATCCAAGATCAGCATAGACTAATAAGAATAAAGTGCAACCTCTTGTGTACTTGTGAACTCTGTTTGTTTTAATCTAGAGGAAATTAAAATATTTGCTAGTTTGTATTAAAATAAATCAGGTGTCTGAAGATCAAGATCCCAGTCATTCAAAGGTGATGTGTCTGAACAAAGTAAGATTATTGTCTGATAGGGACAGTGGATCTCTGGTACTATCACTCCATCCTCTGTGTCAGCATCATAATTTTGTGTATGGAAAAGTTGCTCCTAAAATAAAAATGTGATAACCTAAAAATGCTGTTATTATGCTCTATGAACCCACAACATTTATTAAAACTGTTATAGTTATTACCTGACGTTCATACAGCAGGGAATATTCCTAGGCCGAAGAAAAACAGCCTTGATTCTTCTGTGCTCAGTATCTACAAAGCAATCTCTAATCTACCATGTCTTGGCAAAACAATTATAACGATAGTGTCCATACAGATTAATAACTTTCAACACCAATAAACTTAATCAATAAAATAAAATAAAATAAAACCAATAAAATTTCATTCTGGCTTTCGGGCGAAGCACAGAAAAAGCCTTGATCAGGGTTTTAAACGATCTGAAAGTTAGTTGGGACTCAGGAAACTTGGTAATCCATAATCTTTAAGATCTGAGTGCTGCTTTTGACACTGATGAGAACTTGATTGCCAAGTTTCCTGAATAACACCTCAGATGTATTAAAACAGGTTTAACGTGTGCTGAAGGGTGCAGCACAGAAACAACCTGAAGAAGAATCCAGTGAGGTCTGATATTCAGCATTTTAGTGTTGCAGCTCAATATGTTTGTGAAGTGAATGACATGAGATATCTCACATGTGTTTGGCATAAAAACATAAAAAAAAATAAAAACAGCAAGAGAAAAGATAATGTTAAAAAGCCAATTCAAACTGCCTAACAAAAGCAAACACTAATCACAATACGGGTGACATCAAACTAAACTTATTTTCAATAAAATATCAAACATCTAAACCTAATGTAGATTTCCTGTCCCATAAAGCAGCATTACTCAGCACATCGAGAGCTGATCCTAAAATACCACTGGCTTTTATAATATAAAAGTACAGCATTTACAGCCTTTCATTCCCACTGTCCATGTGAAATACGTCAGTACAGTTCTGGAAAACAATTAACACACACATCCAACTCTATTAATTTAACCTTAAATTGAAATATGTACAAAATTGCTTTGATAAAAAAAAAAAAAAAAAAAAGTCAAACTAACACTTATTTTACACAAAATTAGATTGAAAATGTATACCATAATTTGACAAGGTTGTCAGTAGATTTGGGAAAGACAAAATTATTTCAAGGATTATTATGTTGATATTGTTAAAATGGTCAAATATTAACCGATTTATCAGACGTAACATCTTCACAAGGTTTTCCATAGATTTTGCAATAAATAAGCATTTATATGTTGATAGTGTTAAAATGGCCAAAGATTATCCAAATGATCAGATATACGCTTAACAAACATTCATTGCAATTTGACAAGTGTGTGTAGGTAGATCCTGGAACACACAAACTTATTTACAATGATCAAATATTGTCTGACAATAAACATTCTGTAAAATTTGACAATGTGCGGTAAAGTAGGTTTTATGTTGGACATTCGTTAGACATTCGATCTTTTCTTCAGCATTAATTGATATGTGAAGGCTTAATAGCATGGATGACGCTGTATCTCGTTACAAGGGTTGGTGAATAAATTACAGGTGGTGTGACATCATCAGGTCACATGACCAGGAAGTTATATAGATTTGTATTTTTCAAAAATGCATTAAAAATCATAGACAGTGAAAGAAATGGACACAGCGACCCCATTGGATTCAACGAAGAAAAGTGAAGTCAATTAGAAGCTCTCACTTCCTGATGGCTGAGCGACTGCGCAGACTCAAACTGACCTTGACGACGTAGATGTGACGTGAGCAACCCGTCTGTCTTCTAGTAGCTGTGCCAAGAGAAATCTGAATCATTCCCTTCCGAAACTTGCAGAGACGGAGAGCAAGAGTAGGAGGTGTTCATGATCTAGGAGCAGGAGAAACTTTTGCTAAGTTTTCTGATTAATTATTTTGTCATTTTGCCTCCACGTCCCCCCGATTGCCCGCGAGCTTCTCCTGTCCATACGGTAATCTCTCTACTGTGCGACAGAGAGTCGCTTGGTTATGACGCAATCGTTAACCTATTTTTACAAAAACTGCTTCTATGGGGCCATAACATAAGATACAAGGTAATGGAGCCTTTTATACATTTTCGTGTTTCTTTAGAAATAAATAATGGAATAATAAAGTCTTTAAACGCCTCAGATGTAAAGTTATTCGCTGTGACGCCAAAATGAATGGGAGTCAATGGGATGCTAACAGCAGGTGGGGGTCTGCTAATCAATGGCGGCGCCCGGGGAAGCTTCAGTTTTTTCTGAAAGATTACCCCCTTGGTAAAAATAGACGAAATAACATTTTCAAAATCCAAGTTGTGTATGTGTTACAAGGGTTAGTGAATAAATTACAGGTGGTGTGACATCATCAGGTCACATGACCAGGAAGTTATATAGATTGGTATTTTCACTGGTGAATCAATGTTGAAATGCCGGCTGGGCTGCTTAACATCAGGAAGTGAAGTGAACCTTGGTGGAGCTCAAATGGATTCTTCACACACGTGAGTAGATGTTAAATCTATAGGGTCTCCAGTCATGTATTAGTGTTCATAATGGTCATAGTTTTATATGACACTTTTATAATTTGTTCAGTTGTGTTTAGTATGTTGACACTGGTGTTGTGTTGGTGATCGGATCGATTAAATGCCTATACACACGTCATACCAAGTGTGCCTAAACACACACACTGTCAAAACAAGGACTGGAAGTTATTTAAATGAGATTAACATCACATCACGAAAAATTGCTATGGTAAAATAATCTTATGAAATGCAAGTGATTGTATTTTGATCTTCCTGTATTGTTGAGAAGTGGGTTAGTGAAGACGTTAGGAGCTCAAAAATGACATAATGCTAGTAAAAAAAACATTTATTTTATGTATATAAAATAAAATAAAATTATTTTTAATTTATTTTATTTTTAATAAACTGTGTGTAACAAATGTCTACATGTGTTCAAATAAATTATTATTATTATTTTTTTTTTAACTATAGGGAGCCCTTAATTAAACATTAGTATAATATTAACAACAGAGCTTGAATTATTGAATCCAGCTGCTATTTATTTTTAGATATAATAATCAACACACAAAAAAAAAAAATTGTACATAAGGCATTTTTTATATCTGGTACTAAAAGTTGTTCTGGTATTGCCCTTCATGACAACCGTGAGGGGGGGGGGGGGGGGGGGGGGGGGGTTTATCTCATATTAATTTTATCTCATATCTTATATTAATAAGCTTAAAGTTCTGCATAATTAAGGGCGTGGCCACTTGAGTGACAGGTGGATTGCTGCTGATATCACTACTAGTCGTTTGTCTGCTGTCTGTTAGCATTACGTCACCTCAGCTAAACTACCTCTGCCCATTTTGGGTTATCTGGGAGTGATGGCGACGGCCGGCTCCGCCCACTTTGGGCTTCAAAAATGCTTTTCAGAAACCTACAGGTGACGTCACGGACACTATATCCATATTTCTTTACAGTCTATGAATCCGTATGAAAGGTGCATTTCTTAATCAATACATTTACTTAGTTGACATTATTTAATTAGTAATTAGTTTTTTCCAGCTCTTATACATTAAATTAGTTGAGTTAACATAATTAGTTGATAAATTAATAAAATAAAGATTAAAATGCTTGTTCCTGTCACCACCACACAAAGCACAGTTTTTATGGTGACAGTCCGTTATAAATATGAAGATTGTATTGTATCTTCTACTATAAAGATGGAGATCCCTGGTGAAAAAAAAATATGTTAAGTATACTTGAAGCCAGACTAATTATTAGTATACTTCAAGTGTGTTAATGATTAGTTAACTTAAAGTGTGCTATTTTGAAACAACTAATTTTGTACTAAGTATATTTTAGTAGTAATTAAGTTGTAGTAAAGCATAACTTTAAATGTATTTAGTGTACTTTTGTGTACTAAATTGGAACAACTTTAAGTATATTTAGTATATTTTAAGTATATGCCTGTGTAGGGACTAGTTACATACTTGATTAGTGTATTAAAGTGTACTTTATTTGTGTTACAAGTACATTACAAATTAATTACAAGTGTCTTCGAAACATACAAGAAATATACCGTAAATTTATTAAAAATATATACTAAGTATACTTGCAGCCACACTAATTATAAGTATACTTCAAGTGTGTTAAGGATTAGTTAACTTTAAGTGTGCTATTTTGAAACAACTAATTTTGTACTAAGTATATTTCAGTTGTATTTAAATTGTAGTAAAGCATAACTTTAAGTCTATTTAGTGTACTTTTGTGTGCTAAATTGGAACAACTTCAAGTATACTTAGTATACTTTAAGTATATGCCTGTGTAGGGACTATTTACATACTTGATAAGTGATAATAAAGTGTACTTTATCTGTGTTACAAGTACATTACAAAATCATTACGAGCAATATACAAGTCTATTATTTTTGAGTAATAATGATATTCTCCGTAATACCTTTGGCTTAATCCAAATACTACAAATAGCACACTTTGTCTTCAATAACAAATGCACATTAATAAAGAAATATTACTTAGCTATACTTTGTACAATATACACTGTTAGACCTTACCGGGTTTTTTTACAGTAAAATACTGGCAACACTGTTGCCAGTTCTTTACTGTAAAAATGCACTAAAACTCGAGTTAACTAATTTCACTTGCAGAAACCGACTGCCTTAAATTGACCAACTGTCATTTAAATGTATTAACTCAAATTTATAATGCATTAATAACGTGAGCAACGTATTACTGTGAAATTATTTCATTTGAAACCACAACAAAACTTTTGTAAATAAAGAGATTTCCACTGGACCAGCAACTACACAGTCACCGCCTGTTAAATAAAGCAACATGCAGCAAATCATCAATGTGTGTAGATCTTCTCCTGGACTGAAGCACAGGCTCTACTCTTCTGCACAATGGTGACCCAAAAAATACATTTTACAGTAAACTACTGGCAACAGTGTTGCCAGTATAAACCTGTTTTATAACTTACAGTTTATTACTGTTAAAATACATTTTGTGGGTGTGTCTTTTTATCTTACACTGTTAACCCTTTCAACCCCACAGGGAAATCCACACTACAAAGAGTAAAAGTAACATTGAGACAGTGTTGCAGTGAGATAATTAAGTGAATATGTAAGTGATTGTTGAGCATTAGTGATGAACACCTGCTGTTAGAACAGAAAATAGAGAAACACAAGAACTACGACTGACTTCCAGCCATTACACATTATTACACTTATTATTAACCAGTATGACTTTATTTCTGTCATACATCTACAGAAGTTGTTATTAAGATGTTTCATTGAAAATGTTTGGTTTGAAGTTACCATTATAGAGATCAGTGATTGCTTTAGTTGGGATGCTGATGCTAAAACATTAGGTTTTTTTTTGCTGCTTCAGCTGTGTTTTTGCAAGTCACACTTGTGCACACACACAGTTTATGAATGATTGCGGTTATAATGATTATGATGACAAAATCATCATATTGCCTGTTCATTCACTAAGGAATTCATCCTCAATTAAAATTGTTACATTACCACCACTGTGAAACCACAACAATAAATTACAATGATTCATTTTTTTTAACACATCATGCATAACCAGAGAAACAGAGCTACACTGTCTTTTAGAAACACAGAGATATCACAATTTAGCACATGAATCTCAACAATGGTGGCAATATATATTTTTTTATTCATGCAGCAGTGCATGCTGGGAGTTTTATATTATTCTGAAACCCAGCATGCATTGCGACATGAAACTTTTGATTGTCACCATTGTTGAGATTCATGTGCTGATTGTTGATGTCTGTGTGTGTCTGAATCAAGCAGGAGTTTTTTAATGCACTATATGATTACAATATTCTTCAGAAGACCTTATTACAGAAGTATTGAGTTTATGTTGTAGATTCACAGATATATGCTAAATATGAAATACCCATAAATTCAAAGAATAAATACAGAAAAGATCAGAGAATCAGGCATGTCCAGGATGATTGTGACAGTATCACAAAAGCCATAAACACCTGATCATCTTCCTCTTGACACTTTCTTGTCATAACAAATGTGTTTTATAAACTCACTGTTACAGCAGTCAGAGAGGGATAAATGGTAAGTAGTCAAGAGACAAGAGACCAACTAAAGCAAATACTGATCTCCATCATGGTGACAACAAACTTTATTATTAACTATATCTCTGTTAATTCTCAACAAGAACTTTTGTACATGTATGAAAGAAATAATGTTAAACTGGTTTCACACTCAGTGTTCCTGGAAGTCAATTGTAGTTTTTGTGTTTCTCTTTTTTCTGTTCTTGTTTCTCTGTCCTTCAGTGATTCTGCTTATCAGGTGTTCATCCGTTTCTCAATTCACTCACTTCTTTCCATTCACTCTGTCAAGGGGACTATATTAGTGAACTAATGTAGGGAATAGTGAATGAGGGTATAGGGTGTGATTGTGAAAACAGCCTCTGAGTGTCGACTTTGAGCAATGTTAATTCACAGTATATTCCTGTAGGCTACTTTTGTTTTCTACGGTATATTACTGTTTTAATGGAAAATGGTATGATATTGTCAGAATTTGGCCTTTTTTTACAGCAAGGGTTAACAGTGTACTTTAAAGCTATAGTAGGTAATGTTGGAGAGCTAGCAAGATTTGAAAGCGGCACCTCTTCTAAGCTCCACCCCCTCCCGTCAGTACTCCGTCCAAAGCTACGCCCCCACAAACATGAACGCGCATCCACAGTCGGAGTCAGCTGCAGGTCACAGGAAAGCAGAGTATTTTTGTCATGTTGGAATAAATATTTTGAAACGATAAATGCCTTTCCTTTACCATTTCAGCATAAACAAGCTATTACTTTTCTTACCTCCTTACATGCTAAATGAATAATGACAATGAATGTGGTATAACACTTTTTTTTTTTTTTTTTTTTTTTTTAAAACGAACAAGAGAGACCTAAGAGAAATACTTTTTTACACAAGTATCTGTACTTTCGCTGCTTTTGATTGTCATAAACAATCTGTATTTACATATAATAAATAAGAAATAAATATATATAAGAAAAGGAGTGTCCAGGGATGGCTGACAGGTCAGGCTTTGCATGAGGCGTCGTCTGCTGTGGTGATCTACTCCTTTGGCAGTGATTTACCTTTAGGAAGAATATCACAATTACGTCTGACAATAATTACTGCATCTCAAAGACACACAATGAATGACAACAAAACTTTGTTTCCATTTCACACAGTAACAAACATTTCTTCTCGTAGCAAACAAAACACATATGCCACATCACCACAGTTGTCCCGTTTATAAGCAATTTTAACGTCATTTTATCACAATTATAATGCAGACACTTGCGACTATGGCTGTGCAATATGTTCAAAATGGCATGTCCTAAAAGTCAGATAAGCAGACCTGTAACGCAACTGGCTTACACCGACAGAGAAGCTAATGTTAGCATTGGGCTAATACTAGCTACAAAAGTAGCTACATGGCCTAACGTAACATATATCATGGAAATAACAAATCCCCCCGAAGCAAAACAACTAATTACCTGTTCAGCAGAAAGAACGCAACCTCGGCATCGCTTTTCATCACTTTTGCTCCCTCAGTTGTCTCCACCATTCAAATGCTGCAATGTTGACGCGAGTTTGTCCTCTGGCTTTATCCAGTGCCTGTTTCGTTGCAGCCTTTTCTGCCTCCGATTTTCTTTTTTTTTAGGCTTTTTATCAGGGCGAGCAGTTACCAGCAAAGCTGGCATTGGTAGATTTTGCTGCATTTTCTCTTCCATTGTGCCGCAAACTCCTGCTTACTCGGTGTAGTGCACTGTTAGACCTTACCGGGTTTTTTTACAGTAAAATACTGGCAACACTGTTGCCAGTAATTTACTGTTAATTGTACAGTTCTTTACTGTAAAAATGCACTAAAACTCGAGTTAACCAATTTCACTTGCAGAAACCGACTGCCTTAAATTGACCAACTGTCATTTAAATGTATTAACTAAAATTTATAATGCATTAATAACGTGAGCAAAGTATTACTGTGAACTTATTTCATTTGAAACCACAACAAAACTTTTGTAAATAAAGAGACTTCCACTGGACCAGCAACTACACAGTCACCGCCTGTTAAGTAAAGCAACATGCAGCAAATCATCAATGTCTGTAGATCTTCTCCTGGACTGAAGCACAGGCTCTACTCTTCTGCACAACGGTGACCCAAAAAAAACATTTTACAGTAAACTACTGGCAACAGTGTTGCCAGTATAAACCTGTTTTATAACTTACAGTTTATTACTGTTAAAATACATTTTGTGGGTGTGTCTTTTTATCTTACACGGTTAACCCTTTCAACCCCACAGGAAATCCACACTACAAAGAGTAAAAGTAACATTGAGACAGTGTTGCAGTGAGATAATTAAGGGAATATGTAAGTGATTGTTGAGCATTAGTGATGAACACCTGCTGTTAGAACAGAAAATAGAGAAACACAAGAAATACAACTGACTTCCAGCAATTACACATTATTACACTTATTATTAACCAGTATGACTTTATTTCTGTCATACATCTACAGAAGTTGTTATTAAGATGTTTAATTGAAAATGTTTGATTTGAAGTTACCATTATAGAGATCAGTGTTTGCTTTAGTTGGGTTGCTGATGCTAAAACAATAGCGTTTCTTTTGCTGCTTGAGCTGTGTTTTTGCAAGTCACACTTGTCACACACACACAGTTTATGAGTGATTGTGGTTATGATGACAAAATCATCATATTGCCTGTTCATTCACTAAAGTATTCATTTTCACTCATTCAGAGATAAATCCTCAATCAAAAGTGTTACATTACCACACTGTGCAACCACAACAGTAAATTGCAATGTTTTTTGTTTTTTTTTAACACATCATGCATAACCAGAGAAACAGAGCCACACTGACTTTTAGAAACACAGAGATATCACAATTTAGCACATGAATCTCAACAATGGTGGCAATATATATTTTTTTATTCATGCAGCAGTGCATGCAGGGAGTTTTATATTATCCTGGAACCCAGCATGCATTGCGACATGAAACTTTTGATTGTCACCATTGTTGAGATTCATGTGCTGATTGTTGATGTCTGTGTGTGTCCACAGGATAAGCAGGAGTTCAAAAATTTTTAATGCACTATATGATTATGATATTTTTCATAAGAACTTATTATAGTATTGATTTTATGTTGTAGATTTACATATACATATATGGTAAATATGAAATACCCATAAAGAATACATACAGAATAAAAGAATAAATAAGGAAGAATCAAAGAATAAATACAGAAAAGATCAGAGAATCAGACTTGTCCAGGATGATTGTGACATCACCACAAAAGCCAAAAACACCTGATCATCTTCCTCTTGGCTTTTTCTTGCCATAACAAATGTGTTTTATAAACTCACTGTTACAGCAGCCAGAGAGAGATGATTGGTAAGAAGTCAAGGGACAAGAGACCAACTAAAGCAAATACTGATCTCCATCATGGTGACAACAAACTTTATTATTAACTAAATCTCTGTTAATTCTCAACAAGAACTTTTGTACATGTATGAAAGAAATAATCGTAAACTGGTTTGTAAACTGGTTTCACACTCAGTGTTCCTGGAAGTCAATTGTAGTTTTTGTGTTTCTCTTTTTTCTGTTCTTGTTTCTCTATCCTTCAGTGATTCTGCTTATCAGGTGTTCATCCGTTTCTCAATTCACTCACTTCTTTCCATTCACTCTGTCAAGGGGACTATATTAGTGAACTAATGTAGGGAACAGTGAATGAGGGTATAGGGTGTGATTGGGAAAACAGCCTCTGAGTGTCGATATTGAGCAATGTTAATTCACAGTATATTCCTGTAGGCTAGTTTTGTTTTCTACGGTATATTACTGTTTTATGGAAAATGGTATGATATTGTCAGAATTTGGCCTTTTTTTACAGCAAGGGTTAACAGTGTGAGCTGAATGTTTCCGGGAACGGTGACATGTGATGAGTGCACGCAGGGCTGTGCACGCAGTGGAGCTCGGGCACGAGACATGAAGGCATCTGATTGGTTCTTTACATTCGCACCGAATGGCAGTGATTGGTCAGAGTTTTTACTGTCCTGCAGCTGCTACAGAGGTCTGATTTTTTTCATTCCTTTTTCTGAACACATAATGTATTGACTACTCTCAGCCTCAGGATGGAAGGACCATTTCACCCAGTATAAAAAAAGTGTTTCTGAACAGGATTACCTACCCTAGTGAGTGAACTTCCATTTTTGGCCATGCAATATAGCCAGTGTTTACTTGGCTGCATGTTAAACGGCCACTTGTGACATCACAATCCAGTAGCTGCCACTTTCTGTACAGTAGAAAACACATTTTCTTGTGTGTTCCAATGGTGTGATGTTGATGTAAAATTTGTAATGGATTTGTGTTTATTGTACATTGTGCCTATCTTTAACATTGTATAAACTTAAATTAAAAATACTTAAATCACAATTACAAAAGTAGCCATTTGTACACTGCATACTCAAATCTATTTTAAGTAGATCAACATAAGTATGTTTTCTTTAAATACACAAAAACTTAAAAGGACTTGTAGTGTACTTTTTAGAAATATGTTAAAAGTGTGCTTGTTTTTAGCATATTTCTTAAAAGTGTAATTAATCATATATTTATTACCAATGTACTTATAGTGCACTTGTTAGAATTATATTGAAAGTATGCTTGTTTTTAGCATATTTCTTAAAAATGTAATTAAGCATATATTTATTACCAATGTACTTATGGTGCACTTGTTAGAAATATATTGAAAGTATGCTTGATTTTAGCATATTTCTTAAAAATGTAATTAAGCATATATTTATTACCAATGTACTTATAGTGCACTTGTTAGAAATATATTAAAAGTATGCTTGTTTTTAGCATATTTTTTTTAAAGTGTATTTAAGCATACATTTATTATCAATGTACTTATAGTGCACTAGTTAGAAATATATTAAAAGTATGCTTGTTTTAAGCATATTTCTTAAAAGTGTAATTAAGCATATATTTATTACCAATGTACTTATGGTGCACTTGTTAGAAATATATTGAAAGTATGCTTGATTTTAGCATATTTCTTAAAAATGTAATTAAGCATATATTTATTACCAATGTACTTATAGTGCACTAGTTAGAAATATAATAAAAGTATGCTTGTTTTTAGCATATTTCTTAAAAGTGTAATTAAGCATATATTTATTACCAATGTACTTATAGTGCACTTGTTAGAAATATATTAAAAGTATGCTTGTTTTTAGCATATTTCTTAAAAGTGTAATTAAGCATATATTTATTACCAATGTACTTATAGTGCACTTGTTAGAAATATGTTAAAAGTATCCTTGCTTTTAAATATATTTTTAGAAAATATACTAAAGTACTATTATTTTAAAGTGTGTTAAAAGTTGTATTATAAAAATAGATAAAAAGCATGATGCTAATATACTTTTAAAATATTTAAAGATAGTATATTTTTTTTTAAATATATTTGCAATGTACTATTGAAAAAGGGAATATATTTCAAATATAATAAAGTATACTTTTTTTTCACCAGGGATTGACATTTTGTTAATTAAAAAATAAGCTTTTTTTTAATTAGCATAAAAAATGATTTATGTTCTGTTAGATGTGTTTTGAGTACTTTTTGTATAATTATGTGTAGGTAACAAAGATATATTAACAAAATATTTTAGAAGGGCCTTATTAATTAATTGTGTCTGGGGCTCGACCTTAATGTTCGCCTCTGCATGTACTGTTACACCACTATATATATATATACACTGTAAAACCCAAAAAGTTGAGCTAACTCATTTCATTTGAGGAAACTGATTGCCTCAATTCAATTAAGTTTATAAAAACAATAGTTATGAGTACTCTGAACTTATTTCAGTTGAGTTTACTAAAAGTAGATATACATTGCAGTCAAGAAAGTAAGTGATTAATTAGGTGATTATTGAGCAGTAGTGATTAACACCTGCTGTTAACGAGCAGAATCAATGAAGGAAAGATAAACACAAGAACTACAACTGACTTCCAACCACAGCCTTAGATGAAATCAACTCAAGATAAAATATGTTTAAATCTCTAAAGATCTCAGCAGAAGAGGGTTAAACCACTACACAAACAGCATTACCGGGTGGTTCTTCAACTACGGGCACTTTTGGCCTTGTGAACTTGATGTAAAAAAAAGTGTTCAAATCAAAATTGTCACAGTCTAACAGTTATATATAACTAGTCTAGTTTAATGATCCATAAGAGAACGCACTTACATTATAAGACAAATTGGTGTTTTTTGACATATTTTCCGATCCGCACTGAACAAATGTCATTTCCATCACATGCAAATATTTGATTATTATTTAAAATTCTTATGATATACATAATTTCTTAACAGTGTAAAATCACTTCCACACATAGTTTTACCAATTTATACCTATTTTGCAATTACCATAGATTTGTGGATTAAGTAAATTAATTGTCATGAGGCCCAAACACAAAGCTTACATCCACCACAACCTGAAATATAATATTGCATTGGTTAGATACATTTCAGAAAAATAACTACTTGTGCTATTACATTAAGTGGAACATTATCCCATAAAATATGCAGAATTTTTTAATGAGTGATTAGAATTTTGTACACATTTTTAAAAAAGTTATGAGGTGGTGGAAATGACTGGGTGTTGTGGAAATGACAATGAATGGACGTCCATGTAGAAAAACAGAAAACATTTAGTTGAAACCCATTTAACAAATCATTAGTCATTAGTCTGTTTGGTTCCATAACCAGATGAACAGTTACAGTCTTACTGTAAACAACTTTAACCACAAATAGTGAGACCTTTATCCAGTTGACCTCCGCAGCATCTTAAAAATAGATGAAAAGGCGTTTAAACAAATATATATTTGAATAAATACATTAGTGTTGTACATTTCAATAAATAAAATATTCATATGTAGCCACTCAATCTAAGAATTCCACCTTGTAAGCATAAATGTCATTTCCACCACACCTTTGTCATTTCCACCCAAGAAGGTAATGTGGTGGAAATGTGGTGGAAATGACGGTGGTGGAAATGATAATCCTACAGTATTTTGTAAAAAAATCCAAGCTACACTCTTAAAACGGGTGTGTTAAAAACAACACAACCTGTGTTATATCTTAACACACCTGTGTGTCTAGTTAAGGACAACACATTTTGTGTTACTTTTAACTCAACCAGTGTGTTATTGTTCTTAACACAGTGAGTGTGTTAAAATATTTAACACACTAATGTGTCATAAATCACACAATTTGTGTCATAGATGTCATATATGTGACCAATTAAAACACTCTTAAAATGGATGTGTTAAAACAACACAACCTGTGTTATATCTTAACACACCTGTGTGTCTAGTTAAGGACAACACATTTTGTGTTACTTTTAACTCAATCAGTGTGTTATTGTTCTTAACACAGAAGTGTGTTAAAACCTTTTACACACTAATGTGTTATAGTTACACAACTTGTGTCAGATATGTGTCACATGTGACTGTAGTCGGTGTGTATTTGCCAGAGTCACTTTCTGTGTTTTTACAACTGAGTGTTTGGACGAACACTGAAACGTATTGTTAACTTGTGTTTATGGAGTCCAGTGACGTTTAATAAAGAGTTTGTTTGAACATTTGGATGTTTTAGACATCATGAATCTACATAGACAAGCTCTTATTGAGAATTAACTGAGTTTAGATGTTGATGCGTCACTGAATGTTTTATTTGAAGTCACCAGAATCGTGATTAATGGCTCCTTTATTTGAGCTCTTGACCCTTTACTCTTCTTTTAGTTTTTTTCTGGCTACTTTTAATGTATTTTAATAAAATACATTTGGCAAGAGATAATATGATCAGATGTTTCTTGATGATGTCATAATGAACAAGTGCTGATCTGATCAAGTTTATGAGTATATGGATGGTGCGCATTTAATTTATTTATGTGCTGTTATTTATAGCAATCTTGTGATACTACATCATGCTATCCATCATATTAAAACATGTTTTCCAAAAATTGTAATCTGCAGCAGAAGCTAGACAAATACAGACCTCAAGAATCCGCGTATGAATCTCAACAATGGTGACAAACGAAAAGCTTCATGCCGCAATGCATGCTGGGAGTCATGGATGAGATGTGTATGGTGGCACCCAGCATGCATTGCGGCATGAAGCTTTTCGTTTGTCACCATTGTTGAGATTCATACGCGGATGCTTGATGTCTGTTTGTTACCATAGTCTGTAAAGTCCTGTACGAACGGTATTTAAAAATAATTTGAAGCTAATTGTAATATGATAATCCTTTTAAAAGTACACTAATCTTTCAAATATTTAACTCTTGCTTAGCTTAACATTTTTACATGTTCATAGTGATAATATTATTATCTGAGCATGTTTTTCTCATGATTATTTCTGCTGTTTCAAATGTGTTCAAATAAACACACTTTTACAGCAATCAGAGTAAACTAATGTTAAAGAGTCAAGGGTCAAGAGCCCAAATAAAGCTGACACTAATCACGATTCTGGTGACTTTAAATGAAACATTCAATGAATCATCAACACCAAAACCTGTTAATTCTCAATAAGAGCTTCTGTAGAGTCTGACAGAAATAAAGTTAATCTGGTTATTAATAACAAGTGAAAGCAGCATTTGAAAAAGACATTGAAAAAGAGGCATGATGTGATTGGCTGCAAAAAACACCCATTAATCTTTAAGTTTTCATGAATTAAGATTGAATTTATTTATTTGAATGTATTGTTTTATATATTTTAGAGCATTTTATGGGATACCATATAAAAATACCTATAATTTTTTTCATAAACACAAACTCTCCTCCACCCAGTGCTATTCTATCCAGAGTTACATTTTAACACACATTGTGTGTTAAAAATATACACAACACAACATGTGTCAAAATACCATCAACACATGCTGTGTGTTGTTTTTTAACACATCTCTTTTAAGAGTGTAGTATTACATATTAGCTATGAATTGGTAGTTAGCATTGCATGCATGCAAAATACATCTATTTGTGTTAAAAAAATCAATTTATTTACAAACTCATTTATTGTTACGCCATGTTTGGAAATGACATACAATAAAAATATTTTCATTTTAAGCAACATTTACCTTGAGTTTTCTTATCCAAGTTGCTGAAGAAATTTAAAATCTCCTCCATGTCAGACATGTGCTGTGATGTCATTGTTCATCTCCATAGAAACTACCCAAACAATATTTCAAAAAAACTTTTTAAAGGGACATTACAGCGTTGTGGTGGAAATGACGGCAATACTGTGGGACAACTACATTTTGTATATAAAATCACATTAATAGTTGTCTGACCTTAAATACCTCAATTATGTTTTGATTCTTTTACTGAAACTTTATTCAGTCATAATAAAAAAAAAAAGATAAATTATTTTTTTACACTTCTTTTTCATTATTGAAGATCAAAAGTCTGGGTGTGAAGCACAAAACAGCAATATTTGCATGTATAATGATGTTTAAAAAGGTGAAAAAAATCATCGTAGACTACCGGTAAAAAGTTCTTAAAGTACTTTCATTGTAAATTTAACAATGAAAGTGTTAATTTTTCAAAATTAAATGTTTTTTATAAAATATGATCAAAGGACATGAAAGTGCCCGTAGTCTAAGAATTGCTTACTAACCAGACTGACTTTTGTCATGCGTCTACAGAAGTTGTTATTGAGAATGAACAGAGGGTTAGACGATAATGATTCATTGAGTTTCATTTAAAGACACCATGATAGTGATCAGTGTTTGCTTTAGTTTGGCTCTTGACCCTTGAATTTATTACATCAGGTTTTCCTCTGGCTGCTGTAACTGAGTGTTTAAAAAAAAAAAAAATTGTTATGGCACATATGCCGAAAGAAAATATGTGCATGTGTTTGTGTTTAGATAATAAAAATCATTATTTAGTGACTTGATTCTCTGATCTTTTCCAGAGCCATAATCTCTGAATAGACAGGTGATGTATTACTTGTATTATTCATTATAATAGAACTGATTCTGCTGTAAGGACCATTGTTGTGACAATCAGATTTTAAAAACCTCTATGGTATCATGCTGACTTACACAGTAATCAAGAATCAGCATATGAATCTCAACAATGGTGACCCAATGGGACTCAACAATGGGAACCATGGATACGTTTTGTATTATGCTAGTACCCAGCATGCATTACAGCATGAATAATTTTTTAATGGTCACCACTGTTGAGATTTATATGCTGATTCTTGATGTCTGTGTGAGTCTTAGTAATGCAATAGCATACCTTTTCTGTGAAAATTTATGTGCAGAACTATTTGTAAAATCCTTCATATTATCTGATGGTCACACCATGGCTAGCTTTTAGGCTGTAGAAACACAGTTTTGAGTGAAACTAAAATGCCTTTTAATCAGAGTTCAGACTCTGAATGAAATCAGTGAATCAAGTCACTTAATGATGATTGTCATCATCAGTCCTTCACCATCAACACCCGATCAGACTTTTCCTTGCCTTTTGTGCCATAACAAATATGTTTTATAAACTCTTAATTATAGCAGCCAAAGAAAATCTTAAGTGCAAAAGTCAAGGGTCAAGAGCTCAACTAAAGTAAACGCTGATCTCCATCACGGTGACCTTAAATGAAACTCAATTCATCAACTTCTAAACCTTTGTTAATTCTAATAAGAACTTCTGTAGATGAATGACAGTAATAAAGTCAAACTGCTTAGTAATAAGTGAAGCTGGTAATGCTGTTTGTGGAGTTGTTTAATCCTCCTCTGCTGAGATCTTGAGATATTTAATGTCTTCTTTTATCTCCAGTTGATTTTGCTGTGGCTGGAAGTCAGTTGTAGTTCTTGTGTTTCTCTTTCCTTCAGTGATTCTGCTTGTTAACAGCAGGTGCTCATCACTAATGCTCAATCATCACTTAATTAATCACTTAATTATACAATTATCATTCTGGATCTAGAAATGTTCTATAACTCATTCAGTTTGAGTTCTGTTTCAGTCATTTTAATTCATTTAATTAACAAAATATGTTTCCTCGTAATATAGAGAGAGAGGAAAAAAATCTACTCCACTGACAGACAAGATGCGGAGGAACATCATGAACATCATGGAAGAACTTTCTGTTGTGAATATTATGCTATTGGGCTTGACTGGATCAGGAAAGAGCGCTTCAGGAAACACCATCATAGGTGTTAGAGAAACATTTAAAGAAGATTTGTCTCCTGATGCTGTGACCAGAACCTGTGAGTCAGCACAAACAGAGCTGGATGGACAAACAATCACAGTGATCGACACTGTAGGACTCTCTGATACATCAGTGAAGATCACAGACGCTCAGACTCAAATAGAGAAGATGCTTGCTCTTCATAGTGTTGATGTGTTTCTGCTGGTGTTCAAACTGGGTGAGGCTATGACAGTTGAGTACAGGAAAGCTGTGCAGTGGATCAAGAATAATTTTGGAGCAACGTTCTCAAATCACACAATAGTGCTCTTTACTCACGGAGATCAGTTACATGAGCCAATAGGAAATTATGGTTTTCATGTTTTTAACAACAAAAATGAAGATCGATCTCAGGTCACTGAGCTCCTGAAAACTATTGAGTCACTGAGGATGATGAATGCATTCAAGAGATACACAGAACAGGATTACAAGCAGACTCAGAAAGCTCTTCTACTCAAGAAACGTACAGCAGGAGTATTATATGCATTAGCAACAGCAGTGGGAGCAGTGGGAGGATGTGTAATAGGTGAAGTAGTAACAGGAGTAGTAGCAGCAGCAGCAGGAGTATCTATAGTGGAAACTGCATTAACTGAAGTACAAGCAGCAGTAACAGGAGCAGCAGGAGGAGCAGTAGCAGGATTAGTGACAGGTATGATGGGAACTGAATTTCCTGCAGTAGAAGCAGCATTAATGGGAGCAGCAATAGGAGCAGCAACAGGAGGATTAGCAGCATCAGTGGCAATTCTGGCAGCAGTAGCAGTGGGATATGGAGTCAATTTTTTGGCAAGAAAATATAGCTCTTAAGAAAAACATAACTAAAAGACTATCATTACAAAACATGTAGCCTATATAACATGAGTAGAACAAACTCATTTGAAACAAACACATTTACTTCCACATATAGGCAGTCAATGCTTCAGAATAAGTAATTATAATAATACTATTCTTTTTCTTTTACTACTAGACTGTAATAGTCAGATTTTTAGCATTGTAATATGTATTTACATTTGCTGGTTTACATTTACATGCTGGTGATTCTGTGTTTTTGAGGATTCTTTTTTATTATTTTAAGGTTGTAAACCTGACACCTGTTTCCTTTTGTTGTCCT
Organism: Squalius cephalus; assembly: GCF_949319135.1. NCBI lineage: Eukaryota > Metazoa > Chordata > Actinopteri > Cypriniformes > Leuciscidae > Squalius > Squalius cephalus. The sequence goes on from NC_137123.1 coordinate 11,791,764, forward strand.
TGTTTTATTTTTAAATTTGTGTTTTAAATTGTGTTTTTCACATTATTTGCCTTTTGTTATAATACCGGTAAATGAAAAATAATACTGTTAATCACAAAGTTAAATAATTTTTTTTATATTTATGCATTTTTTATTTATGTTCCTTTTACACTTAATTATAGAAATTTGTCATACTGTCACACAGAAACTCCCAGTGTTAAATGAACAGTAGCACTGTTTGAGTTACAGACAGGACTGACACTGGTTATAATCAGGCTATCAGCTTGTGAATGTGAGGCACAATTTAACATGGACAAACATAAAACATAATAATACTCACCGTTTCACACCAAATAAACAAACCCATTTTTAATAGCTCGATTAATCTGTAAATCTCAAAAAAAAAAAAAAAAAAATCAGATTTGGTTTGCAAATGTACATCGCTGAACTTACAAGGCACGTGACAGTTTTACACATTTATACATAGTGAATGTCACATAGTTTGCTATATATGGGAGGAAATTATTATAATAAGGAATAGTATGTCATCATTTACTCCCACATGTTGTTCAAAACCTGTATGACTTTATTTTTTCTTCTGTGAAACAATAGGCATTTTCTGAATGTTCAATCTGGTTTTATATAATGTAATTTAACACAGGGGAAATCTTCTTAAACTGTGACAAGATATAAGATGATACACAGCAAAATCCCCAGTGTTAAATTAACACTCCTCAGTGTTTATATGTGTCCACACTACAGGGTGTTAAAAATTAACACTGAAGCAGTGTTGAAGTTAATGAGATAATTAAGTTAACACCAAAGCAGTGTTGAAGTTAATGCGATAATTAAGTGATTAATTAAGTGATGATTGGCCATTAGTGGTGACACCTGATGATAACAAGCAGACTCACTGAAGGAAAGAGAAACAAGAACAGAAAAAAGAGAAACACAAGAGCTACTGACTTTGAGCCATTATTGCACTTATTATTTGACCAGTTTGACTTTATTTCTGTCATACATCTACACACGGTCTTATTTAGATTTAGCAGAAGTTTAGATGGTAATGTTTTATGGGATGTTTCGTTTCATGTCACCATTATGGTGGTCAGTGTTTGCTTTAGTTGGGCTCTTGACACTTTATTATTTAACATTAGTATTTCTCTGGCTGCTCCAACTCTGTGCTTATAGAGCATATGTGTTGTGGCAAGAGAAACTATGATTTGGGCTGTGTTTCCTGAAAACATCGCAAGCCTATTTTGATCGTATAGACCATATGTTGCAGTTGGTCTGCAATCAAGTAAGGCTTAAGATGCTTTTGGAAATGCAGCCCTGGTTATGTTTCAATGACGAAGTTACTAGTGGCCTGATTCAATGATGTCACCCAGCATTATAAACTGGTTATCCAATTGTTTTATTAATTTTTCACTACAGTAGTTACTTCCAGCAATGTTTTAAAGATCTGAAGGATTTAAAATCACACACAGACATCAAGAATCTACATATGAATCTCAACAATGGTGACAATCAAACAAATGCTTAATGTTGCAATGCATGATGGGAGCCACCAATCAGAACGCATCAATGGCTGACATCATGCATTGCAGCATGAATAAATTATGCAGCTGAATTGTCCTGTAATTTTCATTGTTTTTTCTGTTTGCTTTTATTTTGCTATTGTTTTGTTCTGACTTTAGTAGCTTGTTTTGTGATGTTCAGAGTTGATCTGTTTGTCACTAGTTTGTTTATTGTCACCATTGTTGAGATTCATATGCTGATTCTTGATGTCTGTGTGTTTAAACACAGTAACTTCTTAGCTCAAAGTATTTTCAAAATTTTTGATATTGCTGTTGGATCTCAAACTGTAGAATCTCAGAGCTACAATCACCAATACTAAAACAAGACATCAAGCATATAGTCAAAGATTTAGACTCTGAATGACATCAGTGAATCAGGTCACTACATGATAATGTTTTTATCATCAAAACATATTGTGAGCAAGTCATGTTTTCTCTTGCAGTAACAAATGTGCTTTATAAACACAGAGTTGCAGCAACCAGAGAAAAACTAATATTGAAATATGAAAAGTGTCAAGAGCCCAACTAAAGCAAACACTGACCACCAAAATGGTGACTTGAAAAGAAAAATTCCATAAAACAATACCGTCTAAACTTCTGTTAAATCTCAACAACTTTTGTCGATGTAGAAAAGAAAATAAAGTAATAAAAGTCAGTTTGACAGAAATAAAGTCAAACTGGTAATAATAAGTGCAACAATGTGTAATGACTCGAAGTCAGTAGTTCTTGTGTTTCTCTTTTTTCTGTTCTTGTTTCTCTTTCCTTCAATGATTCTGCTTATTAACATCAGGTGTCACCACTAATAGCCAATCATCACTTAATTAATCACTTAATTATCTCATTAACTTCAACACTGCTTCAGTGTTAACTTAATTATCTCATTAACTTCAACACTGTTCAGTGTTAATTTTTAACACCCTGTAGTGTGGACACATATAAACACTGAGGAGTGTTAATTTAACACTGGGGATTTTGCTGTGTAATGGAAACGCGGCTTGTGACAAGATATAAGATGATATATGTGGATATTCTCTGGGTGGTTTGAGGTAAACACTGTAAAACATTAAAGCAACATGTATGGAATTACTTTTGTGCCAATAATAATGAACATAACTTTTCAAGAAACTAATGAAAATATAAATTGAAACTGAATAAAAAATCTTTGAAACTGAAAAAGAATAAATCGCAGGCAATTTTTTTACTTCATTTTTAATACACTGCATGTTTTGCTGACTCTTTATCATATTTCTATCGCTGATCTGAACTTACAAATGCGCTTCCAGAGTTTTCATTTACGCTGCTGAAGTTTTCGTTCGCTGTTCTGACACATTTCTCTCGTGGGGGCGGGGCTAGTAGCAGTGTGTTCTCATTGGCTACTGAGTTTTTGATTGACTCGCAGAGATGGATTACATTCCTTAAAATCTTAATTCGTGTTTATCTGTAGAAAGAAAGTAAAATGCATCTGGGACAGCATGAGGGTGAGTAAAATAAGTGAGAATTTTATTTTTGGGTGAACTATCCCCTTAACATTCATATGGTGTTGGTATGCTAATCCAAGATCAGCATACACTGTTAACCCTTGCTGTAAAATTCGGACAATATTATACCATTTTCCATTAAAACAGTAATATACCATAGAAAACAAAATTAGCCTACAGGAATATACTGTGAATTAACAGTGCTCAAAGTCGACACTCAGAGGCTGTTTTCCCAATCACACCCTATACCCTCATTCACTATTCCCTACATTAGTTCACTAATAAAGTCCCCTTGACAGAGTGAATGAAAAGAAGTGAGTGAATTGAGAAACTGATGAACACCTGATAAGCAGAATCACTGAAGGACAGAGAAACAAGAACTGAAAAAAGAGAAACACAAAAACTACAACTGACTTCCAGCCACACTGAGTGTGAAACCAGTTTACAAACCAGTTTAACATTATTTATTTTATATGTACAAAAGTTCTTGTTGAGAATTAACAGAGATATAGTTAATAATAAAGTTTGTTGTCACCATGATGGAGATCAGTATTTGCTTTAGTTGGTCTCTTGTCTCTTGACTTCTTACAAAGCATCTCTCTCTGGCTGCTGTAACAGTGAGTTTATAAAACACATTTGTTATGGCAAGAAAAAGCCAAAGGGAAGAAGATGAGCAGGTGTTTTTGTGATGATGTCATAATCATCCTGGACTGATTTTCTGATTTTTCCTTCATTGAAATTATGGGTATTTCATATTTAGCATAGATCTGTGAATCTATAGCATAAAATCAATACTTCTGAAATAAGGTCTTCTGAACAATTTTGCAATCATATAGTGCAATCAATTTTATTTTACTCCTGTTTGACACAGACACACACAGATATCAACAATCAGCACATGAATCTCAACAATGGTAAAAAGTTTCATGTCACAATGCATGCTGGGTTCCAGGATAATATAAAACTCCCAGCATGCACTGCTGCATGGATAATAAAAAAAAAAATATTGCCACCATTGTTGAGATTAATGTGCTAAATTGTGATATCTCTGTGTTTCTAAAAGAGAGTGTAGCTCTGTTTCTCTGGTTATGCATGATGTGTTAAAAAAAATGAGTCATAGTAATTTATTGCTGTGGTTTCACAGTGGTGCTAATGTAACACTTTTGATTGAGGATTAATCTCTGAATGAGTAAGAATTAATTTCTTAGTGAATGAACAGGCAATATGATGATTTTGTCATCATAAGCATTATAACTGCAAACATTCATAAACTGTGTGTGCACAAGTGTGACTTACACAAACACAGCCCAAGCAGCAAAAGAAACACTAATGTTTTAGCATCAGCATCCCAACTAAAGCAAGCACTGATCTCTATAATGGTAACTTCAAACCAAACATTTTCAATTAAACATCTTAATAACAACTTCTGTAGATGTATGAAATAAAGTCATTCTGGTTAATAATAAGTGTAATAATGTGTAATGGGATGTCAGTTGTAGTTCTTGTGTTTCTCTATTTTCTGTTTTTGTGTTCCTCTTTCCTTCAGTGATTCTGCTTGTTAACAGCAGGTGTTCATCACTAATGCTCAACAATCACTTACATATTCTCTTAATTATCTCACTGCAACACTGTCTCAATGTTACTTTTACTCTTTGTAGTGTGGATTTCCCTGTGGGGTTGAAAGGGTTAACAGTGTAAGATAAAAAATACACACCCACAAAATGTATTTTAACAGTAATAAACTGTAAGTTATAAAACAGGTTTATACTGGCAACACTGTTGCCAGTAGTTTGCTGTAAAATAAATTTTTTTGGGTCACCATTGTGCAGAAGAGTAGAGCCTGTGCTTCAGTCCAGGAGAAGATCTACTAACATTGATGATTTGCTGCATGTTGCTTTATGTAACACACGGTGGCTGAGTAGTTGCTGGTCCAGTGGAAATCTTTTTATGTACAATAGTTTTTTAGTGGTCTCAAATGAAAGAAGTTCACAGTTTTACTTTGCTCACATTATTAATGCATTATAATTTTTAGTTAATACATTTAAATGACAGTTGGTCAATTTAAGGCAGTCGGTTTCTGCAAGTGTAATTAGTTAACTTAAATTAGAATTTAGTGCATTTTTACAGAAACAAACTAGATTACAGTAAAGAACTGTACAATTAACAGTATATTACTGGCAACAGTGTTGCCAGTATTCTACTGTAAAAAAAAACCGGTAAGGTCTAACAGTGTAGACTAATAAGAATAAAGTGCAACCTCTTGTGTACTTGTGAACTGTGTTTGTTTTAATCTAGAGGAAATTAAAAAAATTGCTATTCAGTCATTCAAAGGTGATGTGTCTGAACAAAGTAAGATTATTGTCTGATGGGGACAGCGGATCTCTGGTACTATCACTCCATCCTCTGTGTCAGCATCAGAATTTTGTTTATGGAAAAGTTGCTCCACACTTATAAATGTATTATAATATAACAATACAAACTACTTTGAACTCCCACATACAGTAACAAGTTGCAGACTTAAAATATTTATTCCAAACAAATTATATAAATGTTTTAAGGGATTTTACAGTACTAAATATTTACCTCGGAGTCATGCAGCATTTATCATCTGTAATACTGTTGTGTAACCAGTAGATGGCTGTATAGCCCTATATATAAACATATATCCATGGCTGTGTATTCCCTAGAGTTGCTGGATGTTTTCAGTCATAATTACTTGCATATATTAAGTTTTTAATTTGGACATATATTTATTATTAAAGACTATTAAAAATTAAACAAATGTTAATTTGAAGTGCAATTTTTTGCATTATAATTAGTCAAATATGGACACAGAAAAAGCATTTTGTTACTCATACTAGCTATAATAGCTTTATCAGTCCTCTTTATCACACTAAAGTAATCATAATAAATATTGCGACCAGGGCAATACTTCAAAATAATTGAGTGTTTACATATTATGAACAGAGACGTGGTGAATATTATGTGTTTACATATTATGAACAGAGACAAGTCTTGTCTCTCCTCTTTCAAAAACTCTGCATCGCAAATTAATCAGCAATTGAGAAATTCAGGTTTAAATAGCTTTATAGGCATGGTAAAAAAGGCTTTACATTGCTGAAGTTGAATCAGGCAGTGATTGACAGCGCTCTGGTCCTATGACATCGGTCATTGACCGATACAGTACTTTTTTGTACTGTAGGCTAAAGTACAGATACTGTACAGTACTCTAGCCCAATGTTGTTTGGGGTGGCTGGGGGGAAATATGATATAATCGAAGACTGTAAGCGAATGTAGATAAACAAGTCATGTATGATTGGGCTAACAGTTAAATCAAGACAACACTGCAGTTAATGTTATGGGCTCTCACTGAGCTCTAAAATGCCTCTCCACCTGAAAAAGCCAGTACTGTATTATAAATAGTATTAGTATAGTATTAATAAAAACATTTTTTTTTTTAAAAATCAGACTTACCACGAGTAGGCTATCCAGTATCCTGATAGCGATGATGACTTATGATAATGATATAATTCGTCTCTGTACTATTCCTTCTATTAGAAATAATCTCAACAACATAGTGTAGCAGCAAATAAATACAGATATAAACTTAATATCACTAAGATGAAATAGAAAGCTGCGATTACAGATGCTCACATCCACACATCTTCCAGGTGAAGATGCTGTCAATCAAATACTCAGTAGCCAATGAGAACACACTGCTACTAGCCCCGCCCCCATGAGAGAAATGTGTCAGAACGGCGAACGAAAACTTCAGAAGCGTAAATGAAAACTCTGGAAGCGCATTTGTAAGTTCAGATCAGCAAAAGAAATATGAGAAATAGTCAGCAAAACATGCAGTGTGTTAAAAATGAAGACAGAAAATTTGCCTGCGATTTATTCTTTTTCAGTTTCAAAGATATTTTATTCAGTTTCAATTTATATTTTCATTAGTTTCTTGAAAGGTTACGTTCATTATTATTGACACAAAAGTAATTCCATAATCATGCAGCATATCATCAGTATTTGTAGATCTTCTCCTAGACTGAAGCACAGACTCTACTCTTCAACACAATGGTGACCCACAAAACTCAGACAACAGAAACACTAAGGGCCCTATCTTGCACCCAGCGCAATTGACTTTGTACACGACGCATGTCTCATTCCTATTTTGCACCGGACACACAGCAGACTTTTCGGTAAATTTCGCACGTCGGTAAATTAGGGAATGAACTTGCGCTCCCGGGGGCGGTTCAGCGAAAAGAGGAGGCGTGTTCTGGCGCAAACGTTCCCTGGTGCTATTTTGCAGTTTCAGAAAACAATTCCGCCACTGACCAGGAAAAACCTAGTCTAAAGTCTAAACCTAGTTGTTGTGCATGTTATTCAGATGCTATTTTAAGGGCGCATGCTTGGCCATAATCAATGTAGCGTGTGCACAACGCACATACACTTTGCTTATCTCATCTACACAGAAGCAGCAGTTCTCATTTTTAGAAAACCATACATTATTACAAGGAAAAATATTAACACACGAGGGATATCATTGTTGTGTCCATGAAGATGTGAAAAATAGGCAGACATCTAGCTTACACATTTACTCAAATTATCATACGCCTGTTTAATCTAAGCTAATTTGGGTGGGTTTCTCCCATCCCCATACAATGTCACTTCTCTGTGTTTTACGGCCCTGACGAGAACGTCGGTCTCCTCGGCTGTGAACCGCTCCTGGCGTATGCCTGGCAAATCCACCGTTATAATAGCAATCCACCATGGAACAAGCGCGCCTGCTCTTAAAGGGAATGTGAGATGTCGCTCTGATTGGTTTATTTCATGTTACGCCCAAACCACACCTATGAATAATGAAGCTACTTCAGACCAACCCATTTTAGATTTGCGTCGGGCACAAGAGTCATTTATCCCGCCGGTATAATAGCAACAGCGCCCAAGACCCGCCCACAAAGTTACTTGCGTTTCACGTTTGCTCAGATCGTTAAAATAGGGCCCCTAAAATCCCATCAGAACATTAAACATTAACAGATCTCCACTATATCATTATGTGCAAAAACACATAAAATAACACTTCTATTCAGCATTTATTCTCCTTTTGAGGTCACAATTATTATTATTATTATATATATTTTTTTGTTCTACTAACTGCAAGGAACTTTAATATATGTGTGAAATTAACTCATTTGATGCCTAGGTTTTTACAGGACATTTCAGTTTTTTTCTCGATTTTAAGGTAAATTATATAACTGTTTTTCTACAATTTGTTGCCATAAACTTAATTTACAGTTTCTTATTGTTAAAATACATTTAACCCTTTCAACCCCACAGGAAAATCCTGTAGTGTGCACACTATAAAGGGAAAAAGTAACATTGACGCAGTGTTGCAGTGAGATAATTAAGGGAATATGTAAGTGATTGTCGAGCATTAGTGATGAACACCTGCTGTTAACAAGCAGAATCACTGAAGGAAAGAGGAACACACAAACAGAAAATAGAGAAACACAAGAAATATACCTGACTTCCAGCCATCATACACTTATTATTAACCAGTATGACTTTATTTCTGCCATACAGCTAAATTATTGAGAAGCTCTTATTGAGAGGTTTAGATATTGATGTTTTAGTGAAATAATAAAGTTTGAAGTAATAAGTGTTTGCGTGATCTCTTGCCCCATAACTTTTTAACATTATTTTTTTTTTCTCTGGCTGCTTTAACTGTGTTTTTACAAGCCAGATTTGTTATAACACACAAGCATGCACATACCTACACGCACACACACACAAACACAGATATGTATATGTATCTCTCTCTCTCTCTCTCTCTCTCTCTCTCTCTCTATATATATATATATATATATATAAAATACAGCAAGGTTTTACAGTGTACTATTGAATGTGTATGCAGGGATTACATATACAGCCAATGGGCTGCTTTTCCTGATATTTAGTGTGCAAAACAACTTAGACACTTTCAGTTACTGTTATTCAGTTCATACAGTCACTAGTGACAGACGGAGAGACTCTGACGAAACAAACCGCTGAACTGCAGGACATAATGGCATCAGGATGTGAAGGTCAGTCTAAATTAAACAGCCTCACACACTGCAGTTAGTAATAATAATAAATAATAATTACACAGCAAAAAGTCCAGTGTTAAATTAACTCTCCTGGGAGTTTATATGGCTCCAGAGTCAGTGTTAAAATATGAGTGTTAAATTAACACTTAAGAGTGTTCAAGTTAATGAGCTCATTAAGTGATTAATTGAGTGATGATTGAGCATTATTGAAGACACCTGATGTTAGCAAGCGGAATCACCAAAGGAGAAAATCTAATTTTTTAAGACACCGTTATGGAGATCAGTGTTTGCTTTAGTTGGACTCTTGACCCATAAACTGTAAACATTAGATTTTCTTTTGCTGTTGTATCTGAGTTATAACTACCAGATGAACAAAGAGAAAGTTGATCAGGTTTTGTTGGTTATGTTTTGACATAATCATAATTTCACCTGAATCACTGATCTTATTTAGAGTCTAATCTCTGACTTAAATGTATATTGTTGATTACAGCATCACTGTGATTCTACAGCATAATAACTTTTTTTCTAACTAGTCTAAAGGATTTCTTAAAAGTTGTTCTGATAAAACAAATATTTATTTTAGGCACACACAGACATCAAGAATCAGTGTATGAATCTCAACAATGGTGACAAACAGAATATTCAATTAGGAAAAGGAAATTACAAAGACAATTCAGATCATAATTTATTCATACCACAATGCATGATGGGAGCCATGAGTTTTGATTGGTGACACCCAGAATGCACTGCAACATGCTTTATTATTGTCACCATTGTTGAGATTCACAGGCTGATTATTGATGTCAGTGTGTCCAAATAAAGTAATTATCTAAGCATTTTTATCAGAACAATTTTTAAGAAATATTTTGGATTATATTGATAATGATAAAAATCATTTGTTGTAGAATCACAGGCTGCTGTAGTCAACAAGGTAAATCTGACTCTCTAAATGAGAGTTGATATTCAGGTCAAATTATGATTATCAAATCATAACCAACACCACCTGATCACCTTTTCTCTTTGTTCATCTGGCAGTTATAACTCAGATACAACAGCCAAACAAAATTTAAAGTTAAAGCTTTATGGGTGAAGAGTCCAACTAATGCAAACACTGATCACCATAATGGTGTCTTAAAAAATTATATTTTCTCCTTCAGTGATTCTGCTTGTTAACATCAGGTGTCTTCAATAATGCTCAATGAATCACTTAATGAGCTCATTAACTTTAACACTCTTGAGTGTTAATTTAACACTCATATTTTAACACTGACTCTGGAGCCATATAAACTCCCAGGAGAGTTAATTTAACACTGGACTTTTTGCTGTGTAGTTTTTATTAGGCTAAATTAAATTCCATGGTAGTTCTGATTCACAGAAAAAAAAAAATATTACGAATATTTATTAGATTATTAAACAACCATGCTACAAACTTTTGATTTAAGGGTTAAAAATATAAGCTATTTAAAAATTTTAAAATTAAAAAAAAAAAAAAAAAAAAAAAAAAAAATTAAAAATCACCTGTATAAAAAAGAAATTACACAATCTGTTTATCATCTCACACCTCATATCACACAAAAAGCAAAGAACACCAGAGTAGGAATCACGGACAGTAGTGATTCATGCAATAAAACATCCATCAATAAATAATTATTGATAAGTGATAAATAATTATCAAATAAGTATAACTGGGGTGTGTTTGACTTATTAAAGCAACTTTTAGGAAATCAACAAGAGCTCAATGAATGGCTTCATTAAACATGACAGACCACAAGATTTACATGACCTGAGGCTTGGGCTGCAGGGAGTCTCTGGGAACGAGTTTAACAGGAAATATGTTTTCAAAGAATAATGATGTCTTATATGAAAATGCGATTCTTCATGAACCGAGCTTCATGACTCAAACCCTCTAGTAAGCACCTGTGACGGGGAGAAAACTCCTTCAGACAATAAACCATTTAGAGGTTTTTAAGGAACTATTTTGTAACTGATACAGAACCTCACAGGCAGCCAATGGTGAAGAGAAGAGCAGCTGTGTATTTAATCTAGTGTCTTTCCTTTCAGACGTTGCCGAGGAACTGGCCGGACTGTCCTTATCATCTGATGAAGATTTGAGTACTCATACCTCAGATTTTGAAGGTGACAGAAATCTGAACGTTCAGACATCGTACGTGATGATGATTACATTTAATGTTAATGAACATACACAGCAAAAAGTCCAGTGTTAAATTAACTATCCTGGGAGTTTATATGGCTCCAGAGTCAGTGTTAAAATATGAGTGTTAAATTAACACTCAAGAGTGTTAAAGTTAATGAGCTCATTAAGTGATTCATTGAGTGATGATTGAGCATTATTGAAGACACCTGATGTTAACAAGCAGAATCACTGAAGGAGAAAATATAATTTTTTAAGACACCATTATGGAGATCAGTGTTTGCTTTAGTTGGACTCTTGACCCATAAAGCTTTAACTTTAAATTTTGTTTGGCTGTTGTATCTGAGTTATAACTGCCAGATGAACAAAGAGAAAAGGAGATCAGGTGGTGTTGGTTATGATTTGATAATCATAATTTGACCTGAATATCAACTCTCATTTAGAGAGTCAGATTTACCTTGTTGATTACAGCAGCCTGTGATTCTACAACAAATGATTTTTATCATTATCAATATAATCCAAAATATTTCTTAAAAATTGTTCTGATAAAAATGCTTGGAAAATTACTTTATTTGGACACACTGACATCAATAATCAGCCTGTGAATCTCAACAATGGTGACAATAATAAAGCATGTTGCAGTGCATTCTGGGTGCCACCAATCAAAACTCATTCATGGCTCCCATCATGCATTGTGGTATGAATAAATTATGATCTGAATTGTCTTTGTAATTTCCTTTTCCTAATTGAATATTCTGTTTGTCACCATTGTTGAGATTCATACACTGATTCTTGATGTCTGTGTGTGCCTAAAATAAATATTTGTTTTATCAGAACAACTTTTAAGAAATCCTTTATATTATATCAAAAATTCTGGATCTTATTCTGTAGAATCACAGTGATGCTGTAATCAACAATATACAGTCAGAGATTAGACTCTATATGAGATCAGTGATTCAGGTAAAATTATGATTATGTCAAAACATAACCACCAAAACCTGATCAACTTTCTCTTTGTTCATCTGGTAGTTATAACTCAGATACAACAGCCAAAGTTAATCTAATGTTTACAGTTTATGGGTCTAGAGCCCAACTAAAGCAAACACTGATCTCCATAACGGTGTCTTAAAAAATTAGATTTTCTCCTTTGGTGATTCTGCTTGTTAACATCAGGTGTCTTCAATAATGCTCAATCATCACTCAATTAATCACTTAATGAGCTCATTAACTTTAACACTCTTAAGTGTTAATTTAACACTCATATTTTAACACTGACTCTGGAGCCATATAAACTCCCAGGAGAGTTAATTTAACACTGGACTTTTTGCTGTGTACTATGTATTGTGATGCCATTCTAATTTGAATCGTTCTTCTTGTTTAGAATCAGATCATGAAGAATTATCAGTCACCTTGGGTATGTTAAAAAATGAATAAAAATGATTGAATGTGTAATTGTCCTCTTGTTTAATTGTTAAATCTCATTATTTTGCACATATGTCCAATATGTATGTAATGTGTTCTCAAATAGTTAAGAGCACTCAAGATGCAAAATGGTCTATAGGACATTCAATATTTTCAGCATGAGCACACGCTGCTTTTCTAAATTAGACTCATTTTTCCTAATTCATGAATCTCACTGCTGTTTGTCTGCTGATTGACACTTCCACCACCCTCAGAAAGCAAGCATAAAGAGAAATGTAAAGTAGAGAAGAAGAAGAAGATGATGAAGCAGAGAGCAGAAGAGGAAGATCAGCGGAAGACTTCAGAAGAGGAGAAAAGAGTGGAGAAGAGAAGGCGCCGTAAGCGGATCATGAAGAAGGTGTTGGTGGGAGCCGCTGTAGGAGCAGGAGCAGCCGCTGTCGCAGGAGCTGCGGTGGTCACTTGTGGACTCGCGGTTCCTGCTGCTATAATGGCAAAAGGAGCTGTTCTCGTTGGCACAAAAGTTATCGCAGATAAAGTCAGAAATAAAAAAAAAGGTAAATGACACACAATGAACCCTTACAATTACAAGAGAGTCTCTTACCATTCTTGACAACTGTTTACACATGATTTCTGAAGCTCCTTTCCTCTGCACTCTCAGAAGAAAAGGTTCTATATAGAATATTACAGGATTCTATGAGGCGCTTCATATTTGGTACCCAAAAAGTTCGATAGAACCCAATCAAAAGAGAGTTTAGCAATTGCAAATCAGATTGTGCAATCAAAGCATACAGGTCTTCGTGGTTTCTTTATGAAGTTTGTCTGTTCTGTTCATTGTTCCCTTTACCTCAGTCTTGTTTGTAGTTTATCTCCAGTTTTCCGTTATAGTTTTTTCTCTGTTTATTGCTTTTTCTGTAAGTCCTTATAATTCAGCTGTGTTTTGATCTACTTTATTTGTGTTTAAATAAACAATTACTGAGCAACTGTTACAATTATTCAGATGCATTTCATATAAAATAACTTACAGTAACAGTTCAGGGTAAATGATTACCATCATTGTTGGGGGGGGTGGGGGGTGTTTATGAATCCATAAGCGCACATACATGTTAATTTGTCTTATTAACTCTTCGAGGTGAACTGAGGATTAAAATGCAGTCGAAAAAGGCCAAAACTAAGCACAAATCGGACTGTTCTCCAGTCAAGGAACATGAGGACGAGTGGGATGCTAGCAGTGTAGCTAGCTCAACAGCTAATGCATGCAGCGCCTCCCAGTCTGAGGAAACTTGTGCCAACTCCAGCCAGAATCTAGATGTGATCCAAAAATTGGAGATGATGAGAATTGATTTTGCCAAGAAGACTGATGTTCTTCTGAATGCGATTCATGATGTTAAAAAGGATGTGAGAGACTTCTCTGAGCGCATGGAAGTTGCCGAGGAGCGCACTAGCAATGTAGAAGAAACCGTTAATTCAGAGAAGAGCAAAATGGAAGAGGTAGTGAAGCGTGTAGCTTTCCTCTCACACAAGCTAGACAATCTTGAAAACCGTTCTCGGAGGTCGAATCTCAGACTGGTTAATCTGCCCGAAAAGGTGGAGAATCCTGACGCAGTTGCCTTCTTTGAAAAATGACTGCGTGAAACGCTGGGACCCGCAACCTTCCCGACTCCTCCCATCATCACGAGAGCACACAGACCAACTGCTCAGACACAATCCAATACAGCATCTCCTCCAAGAGTGCAGATCATGAAGTTCTTGAACTTTCAAGATAAAGTCTGAGTGAAGTGAGCTGCCAGAGCTAAAGGCAAGATCATGTATGGTGAGCAAGAGGTCAGGATATTCCCTGATTTATCAGCAGAGCTTCACCGTCAAAGGAGGTGTTTTGATGGGGTTAAGCAACAACTGAGATCCCTGAACATTAACTATGGGATAGTTTACCCTGCCAAGCTGCGTCTGACAACTGATGGACAGACCTGTGAGTTTGAAGACGCGGCTGATATGGAAAAGTTTCTGCAGGGAATAGAAAGTGCTGGTGATGCGTAGACAACCTACAGAGAGACTCTTACAGTATAACTGGATAATGAGAACTTGTATAACCCTCATAACCCTGACCTATGTTGTGCATGCAATAAGCTACAAGGTACATTTCTTTCATTGTGTGTGGGACTACGAGGAGGTGCAAAAGTTTTGGGGTGGGGTGACTCAATATATTTCTCAATTGACTTCCTCTCCAATCCCTGTAAGCCCTACTGAGTATCTGCACACAGACAAATATTATTTATCTATTAAAGAAAGAAAGTTGGATGGACTTATGTCTACTACAAGCCAGACGCGTTGGAAGAATACTAGCTCTCCTAACCGTGGACTATGGCTGAAAAACTTAAAGGGATATTTCACCGCTGCAAAGATGAATTTGTATTTAAATTGGGTCAATTATGTAGTAGAAATGTGAAATTATTTTAGAAGTTGGTGCCTTCTAGACTGAGAAAAGCCAGAAAATGTATTTTTGGCTCATGTGGATGAAAGACAACAACTCCCAGAATGCACTTGCTTCGCTTTCCTACGAGACCACTCCCAAGCAACGCCTACCGGTTACAGAGGGCCGTATCAGAAGAAATCATACAACTAGGCTACTAGTCAACTCGAAACTGAAAAGACAGCGTTTTATCGTGAGATCCCCCTATGGGTGGGTTGAAGACATGCAGAACTAGCTCCTCCTACTGGTTGCAGTCTCTCGCCTCTGGACAAAAAAGCCTCTGATGATGCAAAATGATTTTCCAGACACAAAATACAGAAATCTCTCGTCTCAGGGGCACATGAGGGAGGGAAGCACAGTCATTCGAAAATACTACCTGGTTTCTACTGATACAAAGCTTAATGCTAATCGGTGAAGTATCCCTTTAATAGCTTAGCTCTTGAAAAACGTACATATGTAATAAGAAAAAAAAATAATTGCATGATATCTACACTGTAAAACATGTTCGTAATTTTAACAGTAGAAAACTGTAAAAAAGCAACGGAAAAGACATGTTAATTCCTTAACGGTATGTACCCTTACTATATACAGTGAAAAACTGTAATAGCTCTCACGGGACATTTCATGTAATTTTACATTAATAAACTGTTACATGTACGGATTTTGGAAGTACACTGTAAAAAAAAAAACTTACCGTTGCATTTACCGTACCTTACCGTAAAAAATACGGTAGCAATTGTTTACTAATTTTACAAAGTTTTACATCATCGAACTAAAAATTACAGGAAAAAAGTGGCAGCTGGTTGCCAGTAATTTACCGTAAAAAATACGGTATAAATATTTATGTTTTACGGCATTGAACTAAAGTTTACGGTAAAAAACTGGCAGCTGGTTGCAAGTGATTTACCGTTAAAAATATGGTAGTAATATTTTAGGTTTTACGGCAGTGATCTAAATATTACGGAAAAAAACTGGCAGCTGTGGTTGCCAGTACTTTACCGTAAAAAATACGGTAGAATTTATTTTTGCTTTTACGGCACTGAACTAAAGTTTACGGTAAAAAACTATAGGTGGTATTTTGGACTTTGTTAAAGACGGAGATATTGAAGAGGCTCTGGATGTGTGAAGTTAGAAATCGTCATATATTTATGCCTGTATATTTGTATTTATATACTATTGAACAATATTTGATTAATATATTTTCACAATGTATAAAATATAGAAATTCAATAAAGATATGTTATACAAAAAACAAAACAAAAAAAAACATTCAAAACAACCAAAAATCATTGTTTGCGCAACATGAAAGAAATTACAATATAAAGATCAGAGGATTAGGGAAGCATCTACCAGTAAACTTATGTGTGATTTTTTTCATTTTTTTAAGTTCATCAATATTGTTCACAGTCATTAAAAAATTAGTATGAAATCAATGACAAGCTAAAGGTACAACTTTGGCTCTTTTTCAGACTCTTTTTTTTTTTCTCTCTGTTGCTTTCTGAGCTTAAAAATTAAAGCACACGTGTTTGACACTATGATAAAGCAAGAGAAAATTGGATGAGTTCAAACAGGCCATTCTGAGATGAATTTCAAGAAGTAATTATGTTCATACACAGCAAAATCCCCAGTGTTAAATTAACACTCCTCAGTGTTTATATGTGTCCACACTACAGGGTGTTAAAAATTAACACTGAACAGTGTTGAAGTTAATGAGATAATTAAGTTAACACTGAAGCAGTGTTGAAGTTAATGAGATAATTAAGTGATTAATTAAGTGATGATTGGCTATTAGTGGTGACACCTGATGTTAATAAGCAGAATCACTGAAGGAAAGAGAAACAAGAACAGAAAAAAGAGAAACACAAGAACTACTGACTTCGAGTCATTACACATTGTTGCACTTATTATTACCAGTTTGACTTTATTTCTGTCAAACTGACTTTTATTACTTTATTTTCTTTTCTACATCGACAAAAGTTGTTGAGATTTAACAGAAGTTTAGACGGTATTGTTTTATGGAATTTTTCTTTTCAAGTCACCATTATGGTGGTCAGTGTTTGCTTTAGTTGGGCTCTTGACACTTTTCATATTTCAATATTAGTTTTTCTCTGGTTGCTGCAACTCCGTGTTTATAAAGCACATTTGTTACTGCAAGAGAAAACATGACTTGCTCACAATATGTTTTGATGATTAAAACATTATCATGTAGTGACCTGATTCACTGTTGTCATTCAGAGTCTAAATCTTTGACTATATGCTTGATGTCTTGTTTTAGTATTGGTGGTTGTAGCTCTGAGATTCTACAGTTTGAGATCCAACAGCAATATAAAAAAAATTGAAAATACTTTGAGCAAAGAAGTTACTGTGTTTAAACACACAGACATCAAGAATCAGCATATGAGTCTCAACAATGGTGACAATAAACAAACTAGTGACAAACAGATCAACTCTGAACATCACAAAACAAGCTACTAAAGTCAGAACAAAACAATAGCAAAATAAAAGCAAACAGAAAAAAACAATGAAAATTACAGGACAATTCAGCTGCATAATTTATTCATGCTGCAATGCATGATGTCAGCCATTGATGCGTTCTGATTGGTGGCTCCCATCATGCATTGCAACATTAAGCATTTGTTTGATTGTCACCATTGTTGAGATTCATATGTAGATTCTTGATGTCTGTGTGTGATTTTAAATCATTCAGATCTTTAAAACATTGCTGGAAGTAATTACTGTAGTGAAAAATTAATAAAACAATTGGATAAATCAGTTTATAATGATGGGTGACATCATTGAAATAGGTCACTAGTAATTTCATCATTGAAACATAACCAGGGCTGAATTTCCAAAAGCATCTTAAACTTAACTTGATTGAAGACCAACTGCAACAAATGGTCTATACGATCAAATTAGGCTTGTGATGCTTTCAGGAAACACAGCCCAAATCATAGTTTCTCTTGCCACAACACATATGCTTTATAAGCACAGAGTCGGAGCAGCCAGAGAACTACTAATGTTTAATAATAAAGTGTCAAGAGCCCAACTAAAGCAACCACTGACCACCATAATGGTGACATGAAACAAAGCATTCCATAAAACATTACCATCTAAACTTCTGTTAAATCTAAATAAGACAGTGTGTAGATGTATGACAGAAATAAAGTCAAACTGGTAAAATAATAAGTGCAATAATGGCTCGAAGTCAGTAGTTCTTGTGTTTCTTTTTTTTCTGTTCTTGTTTCTCTTTCCTTCAGTGAGTCTGCTTGTTATCATCAGGTGTCACCACTAATGGCCAATCATCACTTAATTAATCACTTAATTATCTCATTAACTTCACCACTGCTTCAGTGTTAACTTAATTAACTCATTAACTTCAACACTGTTCAGTGTTAATTTTTAACACCCTGTAGTGTGGACACATATAAACACTGAGGAGTGTTAATTTAACACTGGGGATTTTGCTGTGTACTGCTTTTTATGACTATGGACTTAAATGCACCAGCTCAATGTGATTTCTATTGTTGCAGCATTTGAGCAAAACAATAACATTACAAAGCTGGAAAATTTTAGTTAAAATAAATGTATTTGTGGTGTGTGAAGGCACGTGTGTATTTGGCCAATGGTGTGTGTTTTTGTTGAGGAGAGCATAAGGACTCTCATTAATAAACTGTTAACAACGGGTATTCAAATGAAACATCGTCTCCACAATGAGACAGAAAAAGACTCAGGGAGGGGGAAACTAAAATGAAATTTGCCTCCTTCCACAGGTATAACCAATCATTATCAGTGGTCACCATTCAAAGCCAATCAGCTTTCAGTATCACGCGTCATCAAACCACAACAAGCGAAGTGAAGAAAAACTTGCACATTTATTCAAAACAATGATAAAATGCAGTAATGACGGATCTTAAACGAAGGATGGAGTTAATCTTCACACAGGTAAGTGGATGTAAGATTGAATGGGGCTCTCCATTTATGGCTATTCATGTATAATGCTGCTCATACACTCTAAAAAGAGATGTGTTAAAAAACAACACACAAGATGTGTTGATGGCATTTTGACACATGTTGTGTAGATTTTTAACACACAATGTGTGTTAAAATGTAACACTGGAAACACTCTAAAAAGAGATGTGTTAAAAAACAACACACAAGATGTGTTGATGGCATTTTGACACAATGTGTGTTACAATGTAACTCTGGATAGAATAGCACTGGGTGGAGGGCAGTTTTTATGAAAAAAAAATATAGGTATATTTTATTTGGTATCCCATAAAATGCTCTAAAATAAATAAAGCAATATATTCAAATAAATAAATTAAATCTTAATTCATGAAAACTTAAAGATTAATGGTTGTTTTTTTTGCAGCCAATCACATCATGCCTCTTTTTCAATGTCTTTTTCAAATGCTGCTTTCACTTGTTATTAATAACCAGATTAACTTTATTTCTGTCAGACTCTACAGAAGCTCTTATTGAGAATGAACAGGTTTTGGTGTTGATGATTCATTGAATGTTTCATTTAAAGTCACCAGAATCGTGATTAGTGTCAGCTTTATTTGGGCTCTTTACCCTTGACTCTTTAACATTAGTTTACTCTGATTGCTGTAAATGTGTATTTAATTTGCACATTTGAAACAGCAGAAATAATCATGAGAAAAATATGCTCCGATGATAATATTATCATCATGAACATGTAAAATTGTTCAGCTGAAGCTCAGAAAGAGTTTAATATTTGAAAGATGAGTGTAATACATAATAGATTAGCATAATGCAATTGGCTCAAAATTAATTAATAAATACACAGTTTATACAGAATCTTACAGTCAAAGGTATCAAACAGACATCAAGAATCAGCAAATGAATCTCAACAATGGTGACAAACAAAATGCTTCATGCAGCAATGCATGCTGGGTGCCACAATAATGCAAATCTCATCCATGACTCCCAGCATGCATTGCGGCATGAAGCTTTTCGTTTGTCACCATTGTTGAGATTCATGCGCTGATTCTTGAGGTCTGTGTTTGACTAGTTTCTGCTGCAGATTAAAATTTTCAGAAAACATTTATTTTATTATTCTGCTCTGCTGGATAGCATGATGTAGTGTCACAAGATTGTTATAACTAACAGCACATAAATAAATTAAATGCACACCATCCATATACTCATAAACCTGATCAGATCAGCACTTGTTGATTATGACATCATCAAGAAACATCTGATCATATTTTCTCTCACCATAACAAATGTATTTTATTAAAATACAGTTAAAGCAGCCAGAGAAAGACTAAAAGAAGAATAAAGGGTCAAGAGCTCAAATAAAGGAGCCATTAATCACGATTCTGGTGACTTCAAATAAAACATTCAGTGAAACATCAACATCTAAACCTCTGTTAATTCTCAATAAGAGCTTGTCTATGTAGATTCATGATGTCTAAAACATCCAAATGTTCAAACAAACTCTTTATTAAACGTCACTGGACTCCAGAAACACAAGTTAACAATACGTTTCAGTTTTTATCCAAACACTCAGTTGTAAAAACACAGGAAGCAACTCTGGCAAATACACACCGACTACAGTCACATGTGACACATATCTGACACAAGTTGTGTAACTATAACACATTAGTGTGTAAAAGGTTTCAACACACTTCTGTGTAAGAGGAATAACACATTAGTTGTGTTAAAGGTAACACAAAATGTGTAGTCCTTATAAACACAGAGATGTGTTAAGAATTGACACAGGTTGTGTGTTAAATTTGACACAACATGTGTTGTCCCTGAGCACACACACTACATGTGTTAAAACTGACACAATATGTGTTAAAATCTACACAACATGTGTTAAAATCTACACAACATGTGTTGTCCCTGAGCACACACACTACATGTGTTAAAACTGACACAACATGTGTCATTTTTAACATCTCTTTCTACAGGTTGTGTTGTTTTCAACTCCTCATTTTGAGCGCCAACACTCACCATCACTGTGAATGGTATGCAGTGTTTGCTATGTTCTCAAACAAACAGGCCTGTGGAAATACAAGTTATTTATATACATATATTTTGTCAGTTGCTACATTTGAATAAAATTCAAAGTGCAAACTCGGTTAACCTTTATTTCTTCATGAACTTTTGTCAAAAGCAGCATTATCAATTAGGGGTTGAAGCATGAATAACTGAATAATGTCCAGTACAGCGAGTCTGTCCAGTCATTGAGCTTGAAACATTGTACTTTGTGTGCACATGCATTCTGTACTCGACTATTGATTAAACGGTTAATATTTTTGCATCTGGCCCTTTCGCTTTATTTTTTAAAATGACACAATTTGTGTGTTAAAATGACTTACACATTTATTGTGTTAAATTTGACACAACATGTGTTGTCCCTGAGCACACTCACTACATGTGTTAAAACTGACACAACATGTGTCATTTTTAACACATCTCTTTTTAGAGTGTAGTCTGAAGATGACACTATGGGATTTGTTCCGTTGGTGATTGTAGCGATTATAACGCGTTTTTAAGTATCAAGGATATTTTAAGATGGCAAAAAGGTGTCATTTGTGTACAGGAGCATAATTTGGGTGAATTTATTTTGATTGGGACACTTTTCCCCAGTCATTTCAATGGCAAAAAAAATGTCCCAAACTGATTTCCCCCATTTCTAAAAAATCAAACCTGCTAGTCAATATTAATTTACATACAATATGTGCCTCCCTGAAAGATTCCCTCATGATCCAGGTGACATTTTAGTATTTTAATAATTAAAATGACTTGCTTACTCTTACTTTAATCTTCATATTATGTTTTTAGTTTTGTTTCTGTTAACTTTCCACACAGTAGCCTATGAGTTTTACACACAGGTGTGTTTTCTCTCTTTGGCCAGGTGAGGGAGCCACATCATCTGACAAATCTTTTCTGCTTATTTTTTGTTTAAAAAAAATCTTGTAAAAACTGTCTGTATTTGCTTGTGTTGTGAACTTTTGCAGTGTTTCTGTATTTTCTTGTGGTGTGAGTATTTGGAGCACTCATGTGTTGTGAAACTGATGAAGATGTTTTCTCTATTTGCATGTTTTTTCTTCAGTTGCAGCGTGTTGAGCAGGACACCGTACATGACCCTTAGATTATTAAAACAATTAGATTTTGTTTAGCTGCCGTAACTGAATTATAACAGCCAAATTAACAAAATGATAACGTGATGATAATGTTTTAACAAAATCATCATTTTGACCTGAATCACTGAATTAGAGTTATCTTAAATCTAAACAGAACCTTTCTTTAAGGCACACACAGACATCAAGAATCAGTGTATGAATCTCAGCAATGGTGACAAACAGAATATTCAGATAAACAGATCAACTCTGAACATTAGAGAACAAGCTACTAAAAGTCACATAAAAACAGCAGAAATAAAACATTAAGAAAAAAGGAAATTACTAAGACAATTCACATCCTAATTTATTCATACCGCAATGCATGATGGGAGCCATGAATGAGTTTTGATTGGTGGCACCCAGAATGCACTGCAACATGCTTTATTATTGTCACCATTGTTGAGAATCACAGGCTGATTATTGATGTGTGTGTTTTCTAAAAATATATTCTAATCAGCTTTTATGTATCATGTCATAAATCATATCATATTATTTTTTGGAAATTACTTTAATCTGGTGAGTTTAAAAAATAAATTGCACACAAGTGTTCCTATTTGCTGTTTTTAATGAGGAAAAAATAAATGAAATCCTGAAACCTCTGATGTGCTTAACAAAAGATTTATCATTAGACCATTAGGGAATCCAAAAAAGAGTTTTAGACTAGGATCTATGTATTCACTAACGTGAAGAATCTCAGGAGCAGAGGTGTAAAGTCCAGGTCCAGAAAGTAAAAGTCCTCAGTATTTTGTTCCAATCACCTGGATTTGCTAATTCAGCAGGAGAGAGAACTAATTAGTGAAATCAGCTGCACAGCAAAAACTCCAGTGTTAAATGAACTCTCCTGGGAGTTTATTTGGCTCCAGACTCAAGAGTGTTAAAGTTAATGAGATAATTTAGTGATTGATTGAGTGATGATTGAGCATTATTGAAGACACCTGATGTTAACAAGCAGAATCACTGAAGGAAAACCAAAAATCACAGTTTAATCACCATTATGGCAATCAGTGTTTGATTTAGTTGGTCAGTTGACCTTTAAATATTTAACTTTAGATTTTTTTGGCTGCTGTAACTGAGTTATAACCAGAGGTGGGTAATCCAGGGGCCAAAGAGTAAAAGTCCTGCCACATGTTTATTCCACCCATAAACTCAGTCAGCTGATTTCACTAATTAGTTCTCTCTCCTGCTGAATTAGCAAATCCAGGTGATTGGAACAAAATACTGAGGAGGACTTTTACTTTCTGAACCTGGACTTTACACCTCTGCATAGCAATTTTTAATTTACAGATATTATTTGTCATTTTATATAGTTTTGAGTACACAGCAAAATCCCCAGTGTTAAATCAACACTGCTCAGAGCACATAATGGTCCCACTCCACAGAGTGTTGAAGCAACACTGAAGCAGTGTTGAAGTTAATTAGATAATCAAGTGATTAAGTGATGATTGAGCATTAGTGATGAACACCTGATGTCAACAAGCAGACTCACTGAAGGAAAGAGAAACAAGAACTACAACTGACCTCACAGCTTTAAATTAAATGAGTAGTATGAAGACTCGGAGCCTGCAGCTACAGTCCCGCATTCTCAGACCCCTCGTTTTTCGAGACAGCGCCTCCTATCAAATTTAATTTTATATAGCGAATCATACTCATTCGATTTCTTTTTTAATCAAACTACTTTATTGCTCATCGATACACCAACATATGAATAGTCCATTTAATATTTGTAAAGATAGTTAAATTTGAGCCGTTAATGTATGTTTTTTCGCCTTTTTTCCCTGAAAATATTTTGAAAGTTATCCTTAAACCTTGGACTTTTTGTAGAAAAGCATGTTGTAAAAATTTGATTAAAATTAGTTGACATTAAAGTAGACCAATTAAATACATTAAGTGTGTTAATATCAAAGAATGTCATCATTAATTATTTAATCATATTTACCGTTTGACCTTTTTTTTTTTTATAAATTGAATTAGCCTAATTAATGTCGGAGTAATTCTTTTATTTTAGGCCTATATAACTTATGTAGACTACTTAAATGAGTTCTTATAAAACGTAAGTATTAAAATTACTTTCATTCATCTGCATTCATCTTTTATTTTAGTGACGTCGAGGCATTTGACAGAGCGATTGCAAAAAGAATGAAAAAAGAAGAATCATTCGCCTACCAGAAAGTAATTATTTTACCTTATGCATTTACATTTTATTTTACATTTATTCATTTAGCAGATGCTTTTATCCAAAACGACTTATAAATGAGTTTTTTTTTTTAATGCAATTGAAGACGAAAAGTAAAGTCACTAACACAATTCTTTCTTCCTTTTTGCTGTTTACAGCAAGATGATCGTTTAGGTCAATCAAGTTTAGGTGATCGTTAAATAAAGTATAAAATTGTTTATTATTGGTGTTTTGTCTATTCTTATTTGAGTTTTGCTTCGCATTCAGAATATCAAAAAACAGGTTTAGTAATGTTAGCATGGTATAATGTTAATTAGACCATTATAGGTTGAACTGAAAGAAAATAGGAATTTGAATTAAAAAAAAAAAACATTGTAGCAATATAATATCACATAATATTTTTCAGAGGATAGTTCAATCTGTAATTGTATCCCTTCCATCGGTAATTCTTTCAATTACACCCACGCTCAAAAAATAACTACTGGGTAATTTGTTAGTCAGAGAACACAATGAGTTTTTTTGACACATGCATTAAGCAGGGAACGCAAATATTTATTTGGATAACTTTAAATAAAACGAGACCGTAATATTGCATCCTATTGTTTTCAATGGCATTTGGATAAGGCGATCTTTTGGACAGCAGGAGGCGCTGTCTCGAAAAATGAGGGGTCTGAGAATGCGGGACTCTGGGTGCGGGACTGCAGATGCAGGCTCCGAGTCTGCAGCTTCATAATGTTGGAATTAAATCAGCTGAAAAAAAAAAAAAGATCTCAGCAGAGGAGGATTAAACAACTCCACAAACAGCATTACCAGCTTCACTTATTACTAACCAGACTGACTTTATTTCTGTCATGTCTATGCACAGAGGTTTAGATGTCGATGTTTTACATGTTTGGTCACCACTATGGTGATCATTTGTTTCTTTCATTTGAGCAGTTTGACTCTTTGCGTTTTAAAATACTAAGATCAGTAATTATTGTTAATAATTTATTAATAAAAAAATATACATTTTTGGTCAAAGATAAAATTAGTGAATTTTTGTACTTTATGATGTTGAATCAATAGGCCTCTCACCTGACCATCTTTGTTTCTGGCTTTCTATGCAAAACATTATGTGTTTTGGTTAACAAATGTTACTAAGACCATAACTAACGCAAAAAGATAAGAGTCAAATTGACAAACTAAATGCAACACTGTTCACCACCATAATGTTGCTTTTAAAACATCAACATCTACCTCTGTTAATTCTCAATAAGAACTTCTGTAGACATTTATTGTGGCAAAAAAGAATCCCTGATCTTATTCAGAGTTTAATGTTTTGATTATATTGGATTTGTATTTTTAATGTTGTATTATAAAGGAAGCCATTTAATTTTACAGCATGAGAGCAATGTTGTTTATCAGATAATATAAAGGACTTTAAAAACATTTAGTGCATTAAACTTTTTCCTCTATATTATTACTTAGCCATGAAGAATAGATGCTTAAACAATTGCCTGATGGGCTGAATGAGCCCTTCTCTGATCACTGAGATTGTCTCTATAATCCTGTAAAGTAAAATAAATAAGAGAGATTCGGGCCTGAAATTTTGGACTGGGCGTGACGTCATAGCCATGTCTGGCAGGTTTGTGTATTCGCCGGCATTCTCCGTAGAAGATGGATTGTAAGAGACCTGCTTGTAGTTAATTTCAAACACCAACGCAAACTCCACGTAAGATAAAAAAAAGAAAACTTTTGTCTAGTGCTACCAAAAGGGCCAAATTGGACTCAGACAGGAGTAAGACGAGAGTAAACATAGGGAAGGCTGATATATAAGTTAGATAATTAGACACAAATTGTGAGCAAATTACTGCTTAATTAGGATGTATTGCTATTGGAATATGCTACTTAGCAGATCAATAAAACAGGCTAAACCCCCGCAAATCTTCGGCGGATTAGCCTGTTTGGCTTTTATGGTAAGGTCATAGTGCCATTTAATTGTTTATTACCTTGAGACAATTGAGTGTACTTTTTTGACCGACTGTGTAGCTTTGAGCTTTTACAAAGTAACAACTTATATTGTTCATGAACGTGTTTCCATAATAATACAATCATAAGTGGATACAGTAAACACATAACACAGTTCAACATGGAGATAGATGGAAATAAAAAATGAAGTTTTCTACTACCCCCGTTTTTCCCTCACACATAAGTGTGTAATTTACTCAATTGCCTTTCCTTTCACATATTTAAAATGACTTGCAGATTTATAACTTTCTTACCTCTGAAGACATTATGATTGTAAACAAAAGATTTGCGGCTGATGCTCCTTTGGTTATGAATAGCTCGTGCTCGTGCAAGCGTGCGTGTGCGTGTGGTCCATGAGCGACGCGTGCACATCTCTGGCTGCAGTTTCGCTTGCCGCCAGAGGTGGCATAGTTATGCAAAAACTCAGAAAGTTGCTTAATGCACCTTTAAAAAACAAGTTTTTTTTTTTTTTTTTTTTTGATTAACACTGCTAGATATGTTGTAGAATCAAATGACTTCTATTATGAATAAAACAATATTACAACCACAAGTCATATATAATCAAAGCATTAGACACTGAATAAGATCAGGGATTCACGAAAGTACATGATGATATCGTCGTCATCATCAATATCAATAAACAGCCAACATCACCTGATCTCATTTTCTCATGGCTTTTTTAGCTATAACAACTGTGCTTTATAAACATACAATTATAGCAGCCAGAAAATATATATATCGGCCGATACACGGCTGCTGCGTTCGCCGATAGTTTTTTCCCGCCATTAATTACAGACAGGCGTCCGCAGGCAGCTCTCAACATTGCTGGAGACGCTGCAGTTCACATGCAGCCCATGCACTGCCCCTCCCACACACACTAGCAGAGTGCTGGAAGCCTCTTCAAGACAACTGTAAGGTTTAAACTTTCAAAGCATCTTTTAACTGTTTGACTTAGCTGAAATATTGCCATACACTTTGAAAGTGGAAACACGTTGCTCTATATGTGCATGCAACTATAGCTAAGCAAGTTTGTGGGTCCAAATGGAAAACGTGAATGCCTCATCTATAAAACTGCTTGACATTGTATATAGGGAGCTGCAAATAACTAAGTTTGAGGCTATCCATATGCATACGGCATCTGTTACGAACACTTATGTCAACGTTGTTCCGTGATTCCGTGATATTTGTGGGAGTTTTATTCAGCGACCACCTGGCTGAAGTTTGGACGAGTGCTCATAAAAAGAAGCGACGCGGTTGCGACACGCATGCGATGCAGCGCGCTAGTTTGTCCAGGCGCTCCAGGTTTTTATTTCTCATCTCCATAAATATATGTAGTCGTAAAGTCAAGTCAAGTCAAGCGCAATGCAGCGCGCTCGTTTGTCCAGGCGCTCCTGTGCCGTGGTGAGATGAAAACATCTAAACTTTCTTAGAATGCCGCAAGCGCACGCAGGTCATGTGACAAAAAACAACTGACCTTTCCATGACAACATCGAAAGCTCTGCCGAACAGCTGATCATAGCTGGACAGGGCGGGTTTTTAGTTCTCATCTCCATAAATATATGTAGTCATAAAGGGCTAGAAATAAACTAGAAAAATGCATTTCCGGAGGAACTGCAAAGTGTGCTTGCTCGGGTGCAGTGCACTAACGTTAGCAGGTAGTGGATAGATGCGAGATGCGAGAAAAAATGCGAGAATGTGAGAAAAAAGATGTCAAACTGTCTTTTATTTTCAAATTTAATTCCTCAATCAGTGCTGGACCGGCATTCCGCTGAGCCCTGGCCGTAGACAGATCATGTGTTTTACCCTGTCAATGCAGCGGTCTGCGTTGCGCTGATCTTATTCACACTATCGAGTGTAGGTGCAGCATTCTAACATTGAGTCATAATGAGCTTTTTGTGAAGAAATTATCCGCTTCCAAATTATGTCATTTTAATCACGAAATTGAAACAACAATTAAAAAACAATTTGCTCTTTATGGTGTGCGAGTGATAGAGCAACGAACCAACTGATCAGATCGCAGCGTAACAACATTGAATGCTCGGCCGAACAGCTGATAGCTGTACAGGGCGCCTTATTATTTTTCATCTCCTGTTGTGGAAATTCTTTTCTCAACTTTAAATAATAATTGGAAGACAGCTGGAGATTTCAAAAGTTATAAAGATCTTTATTTCTTGCAAGAAATTGGCTGTTCACACATCAGTCAGAGTCTGATATGAGAAGGCGCTGACTTCTCCTTTTTGCCAAGCTTATATACTCTTAACACACCCTGGTCTGTCTCAAAAGATCGCCTTGGTTTACCTTAAAAGGCAACACGTCTTGTTCGAGATCTCTTCTAACATAAATTCTATCTAGACAGGACAATACCATGTCTGCAAAAATATACCATGTCTGCAAAAGTTTCCTGTTATTAGCTGCTGCTCGATTTCACACATTTTGCCTATCTCTATTTTCATCAAAGCTGCGCACATACTTTTCACACTTGAAGTACACAATAGGTCACTTTGAGTAATCATAGTCTCTTTGCTACCCAGAACATTTTGCCCCTGCAAGCCTATATGATTATATTTCTTTAAATGCTTATGAGTAAAAATAAATGTTCAACGTTAACAAGTTGCACACACCTAAATGTAAAAGAACACATCTAAATGTAAAATTTCCATTACAATCCACCCCATGTTCATTCAAAGAACATACACACAAATTTTGACATTTACTTCTCCTATAATCATAGTAATTTACAACAGGTAAATTTTCCCATGGTCATTTAATTTCTTAGTCAAACTCATGTTCGCTCTCGTTCTCGTATACCTCATCTTCAGGCACTGTAACCTCAACTTCATCTTCTTCCCAACATTCTAATTCTAGCAATCTAATTCTATTTTCAAAAAACTAATCATACCATAGTACATTGCCTTTTAACTTTGAATCAAGCTAAATTTTGAATCACATTGATCTATTAGGCCTTTAACAGGCTGATACTGCTGATTAACCATTGTTCTTAACCTTATTTTGCTAGCTTTTAATTCAAGTAGGCGATTGTTTTACTTAGTCAGATCTATTTAAGGATATGTGTA
The DNA here is from genome assembly GCF_949319135.1 of Squalius cephalus. Classification (NCBI taxonomy): domain Eukaryota; kingdom Metazoa; phylum Chordata; class Actinopteri; order Cypriniformes; family Leuciscidae; genus Squalius; species Squalius cephalus. Next base: position 11,821,336 of record NC_137123.1, read on the forward strand.
ATAAAATCTAACCAAAAAAGTTCTATAATTTTCATTTTTATCCTTAACACAAATATCAGTAATTGTATTATCTTGTTTCAAACAATGTCATTAATTTTAAAATTAACTCAGCTCAAACCAGGTCTTGCCATTACCTATTTAATCTTTAATTACCTATCTTCCTACAGTCCTATTTTCCCAGAATTAACTGATGGACATAACATGTCCTGCTTCTATTTGTTGGAAATGCGGGTAACACCCCAAAATAATGGTTCATTAGCCAACATTAGTCAACTACCTTAATCAACATGAACCAAGAATGAACAACACCTACTCAGCACTTATTAATCTCAGTCAATATTAATTTCAACATTTACTAATACGTTATTAAAATCAAAGGTTGTATGTGTTAGCATTAGTTAATGCACTGTGAAATAACATGAACAAACAATGAACAGCTGCATTTCTATTAACCAACATTAACAAAGATTAACAAATACTGCTACAAATGTATTGCTCATTGTTAGCTCATGCTAGTCAATATGTTATCCAATGTTAACCAATGCACCACCACTTCAAAGTGTCACCGAAATGCGGAATAATTCATAATGGATCCATTGATCCAGATCATTAAATCTGTAACTTCATTCTGAATTAAAAAGCTTTTTAGAATTTTGCTTTGAGCAAATATTCTATTTCACTGAAATGTCTTAACTGTTTAGATTCATTTTAGTTTTTAAATTGAACATTCCAACTGTGTTAAATTCAAATACAAAAGTGTTACATTGTTCTTGGTCTAGGTTTTAACTTTGTGCCCCCTACATAATTTTTTCTCAACAAAACAAGTCCATATTTCATTTCTGGAAGCCGGCTAAATAAGCAAGTACTGTTACTGTATTCCTAGATAGACTAGACCTGCAGTCACCTATCAGATATCAAATACAGAAATTAGACAATACATGAAAGGAACATTTCAATAATCACACTGGTAACTTCTTTAACTAATAATCATCCATAAATTAAATATCTTTCCCAAAATCAATTTCCTTTTGAAAGTTTTTCTTTTGCTATTTTAACAAATGGAAACACCTAAAAAATATTTAATGTAGTCATTAATTAATCGCTATAGAAGTTTACCCAATTATCTATTCGGACCTAGTCCAGCAAAGTAACTTCTCTTATTAGAGAACAACTATTACAACTATTCATTTTTTAGCATCTATGATATCTGAATTAGGGTTCTAACCCCTTAAGTTTTCCTCAAAAAATAGTCCCTAGATTATTTTTATCTTTACAGTAATGTACCTATTTAGAGTCCTTATACTCTACAGAATTAAGACATTTTCCTCTTCTTAATTTACGAGTACCTGAATGTACCTATTAATTAAGTAATTGTTCAAATCATGAGATCTATATCAATTCTCAGTCGCACAGTTTGATTGAACTGAATAAAAACATCAATTAACATAACACACAATTAATTATTATGCTAAGCTTGAACCATTAGTTGGTCCACATCTTCCTCCAGATGTGTTGATCATCTCGTTGCCCCATGGACGTTCCATCTTCACCAGGGTGATTCTTTGCGAAACGTTGCAATGGGCTTATCCCACGTTGGCAAGGGAGGAAAAGTTACTAGCACTTCCTTTGTCCCTCACTTTACGCTTTGCGTTGTCGTTGGTGTCGGCGTTTGGGGTTGCTGAGGCTGGTTGGTGTAGTTTAAGTCGAGATCCTTGGATGGAGGTGTCACACACTGCAACCTTGCTGATAGTTGCAAGATTTTTCCTCAGAACACAACCGCACTCCACTGGACCATGTTTGTGGAGTGAACCACAAGAACAATCTGTGAATGGAGACCTTAAGTATTTTTGTTAGTGACAACATCATTTAACTCATCTGCTTGTCTGGCCGGTCATCCTTTTTGATGAGACCTGTAAAATGTCATGTTAAACAGTAACAAGACAATATTTTATACATTTGAAACAGAATCAGTTATGTTGGCTGAGATCCATCATGACATCCTGTAAAAGTCAAAAGTTAAATATGGGGTAGACAGGGCAAGCTTGCTTGCTCTCTGCCTTCCCAAAGTTATACGCTGCGCGTGTGTGATATTGTTTATTTCTGCCACAACAATAACCCATACCACAATAGTAAGCCAAATTCATCCATGGTTGTTATTTTATTGGGAATATTTTCTTCCCTGTTGGGTCATATTTTATCTGTTTAGATACAGCTGTTTTGATTGACATCATTTATGTCTCTGAACACCATAATTCACACACTCACTTTCACACACTCCACACACCCTTCTCTGGCCAGAGATTCATTCATTCATTCATTCATGTCTGCCTTAGCAGTTTATGAACTGAATGGGGAACATATATTAGGAGTGGAATACCACCAAATCTGAACGGTAACAAAGTTCGACGACGACAGAAACTACTGAACGTAGACACACTGTGGCATTCCCCTTGCAACAGTGTCTGAACGTTACGATATCAATTTTCAATTGTCCGATGCAGTCATCATATGTTTAAGTTTACACAGTGAACGTAAACCTAACTTTTCAAAATCAAATAGATGAAACACTTTAAAATAATTGTATAGACCTACAATTGCAGTTGAGAGAATCCGTTTTAATTTCTCAAATGCAATTTGTCATTCTTTGCACAATTTAAATTTTTCAAACTTTTTGTTGTTGCTCATAAGCTATTTAAAAGAAGATTTAGAAATCTTCACACAATCTTTGATCCATGGACAAAAATAAAAAACATTTCTATCTCGCTGATGATGACAGCATGTGATTTCAAATGTTTATAATTAGAAAACATTGTTTCTATTGAATCCAGAAAATGACCTTTTAAATGAAATGGAGTGACCAATATTTTTGTCAACCCACAATTTATATTTAAAGTTGGTCACCCAATCTCATTCTCATATGCACAATGCACAAAAAAGTATCTTAGTTAAACATACAGTAAACCATTGACTCTTAGAATCTCATAGATCAAAACCATTTTTCCACACTGTCTCCCAGGGATAACGGGATACAAATTCTAGACGCCTTCATATAAAAAGTATAATATTTAAACACGTGCAATTCATATAGTACTATTTATTCATCACTTTAACAGTTCTGATTCCCTTAATATTTTCTCTTAGTGACTGTTTGTAAAACCCTGTGCTCTCAGATGGCCACACATTTTGTCAGCCACCAATCTTTTAGTGACACTGTTTCACAAAAAGCCCCATTCTCTCCACTCTGCAGTCTGTGGTTTAGCTAAAAAGATGTGAGGGACGGCCCCCTCCACATCATACAGTGATGCTTGGCTATCAGTCAATTCAACCTTCACAGCACACCATTTATCTGACCAAATTAACTCTGAGGTTTTTAGTTCCTCAATCTCTAGTTCAGACCATTTTTCAGCAAAAATTTAATCTGGCTCATTGCTAACATGACATGTGCGATGCAAATCACTTTCTTCCATGAAATCATGGTCAGGAGGCATCCTATCTGTGGCTTTGTTTTGCAGACCACACTGAGGAGTGCTCCACCCAAAAACATATAATGTTTCAGTTGGCATTCGCAGATTTCGCACCATGCTCATATCAGCAGTGAGGCCACTGTCATCACAATACAAGTTCAGCTTTAGTTTACGCATCAAATCTCTTCCCAGAAGATTACAAGGACAGAGGTATTAGTCACAAGAAAAGCATGAGAAAATGAGTGATCACCAATCTGACAAGACAAATCTGCTGTATATGGTTCCTTTACCAGATGCCCTGTGGCACTTCTGGAGGTTGTCCATTTTCCAGATAATACAGTTAAATCAGGCAATTGTTCATTTTTAATTACTGAGTTCGTCACTCCACTGTCAATTTAGAACTTAATTTTCTTTCCCTCGACACTAATGTCAATCATTGGTAATTTTGCAAATGCTTTATACATTCGTTCAGTGTCAGCAAGCGAATTTTCTTCATTGCAAGAAACAGCAAGCACATTTTCTTCATTGCAAGGAGCAGAAAAAGAGATAAGATTAGACATATTTACCACCTGGGAGTCAGACCCTTCACCGTCGCTCCCCTCCCCCTCCTCCTTTCAATCTCCTTGTGGCTCTGGTGGCTGTTGGAATCCTCTCTTCTTCGGAGGATCCGGACAGTCATTTCTCCAGTGTCCTTTTCGCCCACAATTATAACAAGCTTCAGGGTCCATTGCGGGTTGGTCACCCATTCCACGTCCTCTTCCTCCTCTGCCTCGTCCTCTTCTGCCACCTCTTCCTCCTCCTCTTGAGTAATTTTCCATCATCAACCCTCCCATCTTCAGCAGAGCCAGTTGAGTGTTTTTGTCAGTCTTTTTCTGTTTGTTCTTGGCTTGGTCTCTCAGCAGCTTTTGTTGATGCGTTGCGTGTCGTCGGATTTCTTCCAGCCGCGCTTGGTGGTACCCCACACAAGACGTTTTGACCTTTTTCCCTATTTCAGGGTCCAGACCATCCAGAAAAACAGTTTTCAGATATTCTTCATACGTACTTATCTTTGATTGTCTGGCCTGTGCTTCTCTTTGGGTTGGTAAACATTTACGAACTTTGGAGATGGAGGAGTGTAGTCTGGAGGAGCAGAGGGCAGGGTGATCGAACCTAGCAGGCTTCGATATGGGTGTTTTGGTGGTCTTGCTTGCAGACTCGTTCCCTCTTCTTCTTTGCCTTCCTCAGGATCTTGACCTCCCATTGCTTCTGGTTGTCTTTGTGGTTCGTGGAGGGCCACTGCTGGTGGTGTTTGGTAGGGGGAGTAGGGAGCCGGACAGCGGTCGTCCTCAGCCAGGCGGGTTTTCATGCATCTCATTTCCTCGGAAGAATTAGAAACAGAGTTTAGTAAAGTTTTTCTGGCTTCCTCTGCCTTTGTCTCTCTACTATTTGCACTCTCTAATGGTGCTAATGCTGCGTTTATCTGTCTTCTTTGTCTGGTAATTGCCTCATTTAACCATACATCTATAATTCGACCATCAAAGTCATAATTATCTTTTTCTGTATATTTTTTGGACTTGTTTTTTGTCCAATTTTCCTTTGTCTTTTGCAGATGGCTTACACTCAGACATTAAACACACATTAAATCCGTACAATTTAATTAACTGTGGTATCCTATGATGCCACCACGTTCCATTTTTCTTGGTCATGGAACAATAATTCCCTTTTGAGAAATCCACTGTCTCCAACTCTTTATCATTAACATTACCCATTTTTGCACTAATTTTACTCAACAGTATTTGTATTTGCGTATTTAAATTTTTCCGCTGCGTGGTCACCACGCACTATATTCACTGTGTTAATTCTTTCCCCCAGCGTGGCCACCACGCCTGCCTAAATCCGTCAATTTAGGACTTTCAAAATGCCCACATCCGTCGATGCTAGGTCTTTTTCCCAAACAAGTGCCTTCTTAAATGTTCGAAAATTACTATCAGGCTTATTTCAAACAGCACCTTGTCTGGACGTTTGAGAAATTACTATCAGGCTTATTCTCAAACTCTGGCCCTTCTGGGAAAACAATTAACACATGGCATTTGAGAAATTACTATCAGGCTTATTCTCAAACCCTGTTTGGAAATTACTTTCAGGCTTATTCCAAACTCCTGACCCTTTTAGGAAAAATATTCAATACGCAAATAATTTTCTTATTTACTCACGTAAATAATTTTCTCTCACCGTGCTTTTTGCAGCTTGGTTCTTTATTCGGGATCGCGTCCACCTAGGCCTGCTGTGGTGTCTACAATTCTCCCGTCCCTTGCAGTTTTAGCGTTGGGGTATCGGAGCCAGAGACTTTCTTGTCTTTGGGATGTTCAATCAATTGCTTCGTCCACGGAGGTCATCAGCTTTGCGAATCCCATCCTCGTCGCCATTTGTTGTGGAAATTCTTTTCTCAACTTTAAATAATAATTGGAAGACAGCTGGAGATTTCAAAAGTTATAAAGATCTTTATTTCTTGCAAGAAATTGGCTGTTCACACATCAGTCAGAGTCTGATATGAGAAGGCGCTGACTTCTCCTTTTTGCCAAGCTTATATACTCTTAACACACCCTGGTCTGTCTCAAAAGATCGCCTTGGTTTACCTTAAAAGGCAACACGTCTTGTTCGAGATCTCTTCTAACATAAATTCTATCTAGACAGGACAATACCATGTCTGCAAAAATATACCATGTCTGCAAAAGTTTCCTGTTATTAGCTGCTGCTCGATTTCACACATTTTGCCTATCTCTATTTTCATCAAAGCTGCGCACATACTTTTCACACTTGAAGTACACAATAGGTCACTTTGAGTAATCATAGTCTCTTTGCTACCCAGAACATTTTGCCCCTGCAAGCCTATATGATTATATTTCTTTAAATGCTTATGAGTAAAAATAAATGTTCAACGTTAACAAGTTGCACACACCTAAATGTAAAAGAACACATCTAAATGTAAAATTTCCATTACACTCCATAAATATATCTAGTAGTAAAGCTAATGCAAGGGCTAGAAATCAATTAATCTTTTGCTGATACTTCCTTGTCATCATGGAGAGCACAGTTCATGGTTGCATAACTTGCATAGCAACGACAGACGCCACGGCAGAGCAAGCGCGAAAGGAGACAGCGGCGCGCTCGCGCTTTCCACTTGTTTTTACACATCTAAGGTGTGTTCCATTCGACAGGGTCCATATGCAGTGTTGACTGCTCCCCTACTTCCTGAGCACGGTAGATCAGTTAAAGTGGACTTCACTGACAATAACAGCTCATTTGAAACACCCTGCAAACGTCATCAAACTACGGGGATTATGATATAACATAAATATATATAGGACTACATTATATTTTAATTTGTATTTTTATATTATATATTTACAATTATATTGCACTATTTTACAACTACCTAAAATAAAATCACTTTACTTCACAAACTAGCTAAGCTGGCTGCATTCTCTGTCATTTAACAATGGCGAAATGTATGAATACTTACACACACGTTAGTTATGTCCGTTCTTACTGGTAATGACGTGGTTCGCGAAATGATAGTTGGGTGATCATCGTTCTCCACTTCCTGTGAAGTGATGTATCGATGTTCCCTTATTCCCTATGCCGTGCGCAGTGCCCTTTGAACTGAACATGTTCGCTACCTTCGGATTGGAATCTCACTTAAGATGGCGGAATACCCTGTGAAGTCCACTTCGCAGTCCACAACGCACTTCTAGAGCGACGTTGTTGATTGTTTGAGCATGTGACTGCGCGTTTCTCCTCGTTTTCTATTGTTATGCGCAGCATATTTCCCGCGCACACAAACACAGTTAAAAAACGAAATTCATGCCTGCATTTATTAAGACAAACCTAGTAAAAACGAATGCAGTCTATACACTGACTTGGCAGCTCTGTGAAATGTAATACAACAGTGCCACCCACTGTCTAAATGCATTAACATTAAAAGTATGAGGTGAAAATCTTTTGCATAGACACAAGTAAATGGGTTTGTCAATTAGCCTGAAATTATATATTTAAAAAAAAAAAAATCAGATCTTGTGCATCCTCACATTGGAGTCTCGAGTTAATGTACAAAGTTTGGTTTTGATACGTGACAGCGTTCCTGAAATATGAACTACTTCCTGTTTTGGCTACTACTCCGCTGATTTCGTTTGGCTGTGACGGGCAAACGCTTCCGAAAATCAAAAATCCTTCTAGTAACTTTTGTGAGGCTTGGTCCAAGGATCATGTACGTCCAGTTTCGTGAAGATCAGACCAAATTTGTGACCTGTGAAACTTTAGTTTCGCTTTCTGCTCAATCCAACATGGCGGACGAATGACATGGACTTGTGATGTCATCTTAAAATCGTTTTTGTTGTGTTTAAAATGGAGATCACGATTACATATATCTGACAACTACACAGAATAACATGTTCCAGTCTATTTATAAAAAAAAACACTAATGTTAATCATTAATTCAAACACGTTTAAAACGAATGAATTCAGTCTCAGCAGTAAAGCAGTATCTGCTCCAAATATCGGCCCAAGAAAATCGGCAGCCCGTATCGGTAATCAGCTAAGGCTGATGAAAAAAAATCAGTATCGGCACTAAAAAATCCATATCGGTTGATCCCTAGACGCGAGTCATATAGAAATAGACATACACGTTTATTTTCATCAACATTGAAAATATAAATATTTAAAATGTCACAACAAGATTCTTAGAATCAATTTTACAGTAACGTGCACAATTTGTACCAGACACACATAACAACTACAAACCTATATTTAAATTGAACTAGTTTACCAGCAGCGGTGGTGACTGGGGGCACAGGCTAGCTGCCTCAATTAGAAGAACCCTAGTAACCCAAACACACATGTGAAGATTGGATGCAAGAAAACACACAGCACTAGGTGTAATCACCACACACCATATACGATGGCAGCTAGCCTCCCCGCTCCAGAAACCCCCAGCTCCTGCACAGAAAATAAACATACAAAATCAAAAAAACTTATAAAAGACAATATAGGTATAACAACAAAAGAAAACGGACACAAAATACAAATGACTTATCTTAAGAGAAAACAAATTAAAAGCACACACTTCACTCAGACTCTCAGCAGTTATAAATTACAATGCCCAGAGTGAATTATGAACCATAACGAAAAAATAAACATTGAGCACCAGCATATTGAGTCTATTTTTTTTTTATCAATCAAGGATCAAGCAGGTAGCAGCTGGTAAAGACGAACCAGCCAGCAAGCCGCACCAGCCCCGATCGAGGCGCTTAACGACACCGCAACGTGCGCACAGTTACTAACTAGACGTAGAGGCAAAACAGCAACGTAGTCACAATTAGACGCTTCACGATTCAATATTGACGCTCAATCCCATTGAGTAGGCAGGGAGGACCCTCAGATCTGCAGAGCATAACAACAATATGTAAAAGAGAGTAACAGATTACTAAACAACAAAGCTATAATTATACATACCGCGGGATGGTCAATGTAAACAAACCATTCATGGCCGCGCACCATGCGGGAATACAGCTGCTCGATCCGAAACATACCGCTGTAAATAACATGCTATAAATATTTACTGGAAATAGAACAGATAGCAGCTTCACACGGTCAACACTTGTTTATAAGGCTGCACATACCTGTAATAAGTAGACAGCGAGCGCACAGCAGACAGGAAGACAAGAACACAGCCCTAAACCGTCGGCGTCAACAGATGACATGACATCACGGCAATACCAAAACGCATATCCGGTCGCCAAAACCCACTTCTTTTATGGTGCGTTCAAGTTATCTCCTATAGATCGTATTTACGAGTTGAACGCATTTGAACGCCACCACAATGTCGTAAATACCAGTGGGGAGCTCAGGATTTTCAGAAATTATTTAAAGGGGTCATATAATGCCATTTTTGTACAAGCTAATATGATTCTTTAGGGTCTAAATTAAAAGTTTGTAATATACTTTAATTAAAAATTCTCATTAGTATTGTAAGAAAACACAAATTTTACCTGGTCAAAAACAGCTCTGTTTTCAGCACGCTGTTTCAGTGCATGTGTCTTTAAATGGTAATGAGCTTTGCTCACCCCGCCCCTCTGTTCTGTGGGTACACCGTATCTAACACAATAACCACGTGTTATTCGTTATAAACGTGGGATTATGAATTATATTGAGAACGTCGTACATAGACAACATGCTGTAATGTACCCTGAGTGTAAACCTTAGATGCATTCATCGTGAAGCCTACAGCAAGGTTTGCAAATTTCGCAAAGATTAATATAAATACTAATATAAAGGTTAATAAAACATTACACTCACATCTTCTGGAGGTTCAGCAGGAACACGATGGTACCGATCCGTTTTTTCTCGTTTGTAAAGCTGTCTGGTGTGAAATGATTCGCGCAAACATGAAAGCATGGATGATCGTGGGGAATCCCCGTGAGGGAATCCCCGCGTCAATCCTTTGGGCATATCGCTTCAAAAACAAAACTCAGCCACTGCATCTTCAACGACTCGGATTTAGGAACATCCAAATGACTGCTGTGTTCCTTATTACATCTAAGAACAGAACACCACAATCGCTTAGACGCCATTCTACTCCAGCATATTAACAATGGCGGACTACTATGACGACGGCTGTCACAGCTTGCTCAGGGCGGGTCTTGTGTTGAAACATGGCTGTCAACCACAATAGCGGGAGGGGCGTTGGATATTATGACGTCACAATATCGAACGGCTTGATTTCATAGAGGGTCAAACATATAAGGAGATTAAAACAAAACCACTGGATGGATTTTTATCATGATAGGATGGTTGTGTACAGGCACTGCCAACAGACATTTTAGTGCAATCAACTTGTAAAAGTGCATGTACCATTATATGACCCCTTTAAAAACATAAAAATACAAAGTACACCTGATGCACATGTCTTTGTTCTTCGTTTTCTAGAACAAGAGTTTAAGAACCTTACTGTATTTTTGTTTAATTAATTAAGAGAAAGTACTCCGCCATCTTGCTCCGACAAAAGTGACTTGAACGCACATGCCGTTATAAGCATAGACATCATATAGATCGACGCCCTATCGACCGCTATCGCTTACTGGCGCGGTTGAGCCGTGAGGCCGCCATCTTAGACCGGTCACAAGCTCCACTCAGTGTAATCTGTATGGCAGGTGCAATGAGCTGTCAGCGCATTCAATTAATCATACCTCACTGAATACCGAACTGATTTTCATGCAGGTTTTTTTTTCTGCAAAGGTTATTCATGTAGCTATGATACAGGACACATGGTTTGGCGTATTTTAATATTCATAGTAGGGCTTAACAGTTATATAATATTCTGATATAATAAAGTGACCAGACGTCCAAAATCAAAATATGTGATGTAAGATATAAGGTATTTTATAAATCACACACTATAAATATGATAAAGAAGCAGAAACAGATAGTTGCAGTAAAGTAAGATATTTTAATAAGTTGAAGAAACGTGTGTATTACACTGCTTCCCGATATCACGTGCGCATACACAAATAACATATAACGTTATATAACAGTTATGTCTGGTCGAACAATGTATGAATTAACTTCAGATTGGATTGCGTTGGTAATAGGCACTCACCTAGCGCTAAAAGTAAATTGCGTTCCTCTAACAAGTGCTTTCGAACTTCTTTCTGATCTGAATGGTGTGTGTAAAGTTAAAACACTTGAGTTGAGGGAGGGAGAATTCTCTCAGTGTCTAGAACGCAACTGAATGCCTTTTTAATCGTCTCAATTCTTGAAAAACCACAGGAAACTACTTCTAAACACGAAATACTTCATTCACAGAGGGTCTATTTGCACGTCTATAAACGTTACCTGCGGTAATTGTATTTTACAGAAGGTAAAAGACAACTTAATTTTTTCTGACATTGTCCGTAATGATTAGCCTACTGAGATGGCACATTCGGACGGGAGTAAAATAACTGAGAAGCTCTTGTAATTATTACTTTACCCCACCTCTCCATGACGGGTGAACACCGGCTGGTGCAGTAAACATAGCCTAGCTAACGTTAGCTGGCTACGATTTCAGTACAGTAATATCAAAGATCCTTGCTCCTTCTCAATTATCTGGTAATATTCTATTCACAAAATACAACCAATAGTACGGTAATGTTAAAAGTAATCCCCCGGGCACTATTTGCGATGATCCGCCGATTAGAACAAGGAAAATGCTCCACATTGCTCTGTCATCCTAACTGCTGCCAAGCAAACAAAACTAGGAGTACGACCGGTTTAAGATGGCGGCCGCATTTCTCAGTGAGCAGCGGCTAATGTGGCATCTAGTCTCTATATAATATCTATGGTTATAAGCACAACTTCCCACCTCGTACGTACGAACTTCCCAGGAGGACTTGAACGCACCATTATACCCCATACAAGGGCAGACAATAAGCCACACGCATGCGCACGATCTCCCAATAGGTGGAGTTACTCCACCCTGCTACATATATAAAATAGACTGACCCTAATTTGAGAAGAATATCCTAGTTTGTGATATAAAAAATGAAATTAAGCCATCTTCTGCAACATATCTATTTAAAATGTAACATACAAAAGTCTTAACTGTAGATATCTGTGAAATAATCAGAGAATCTGATTACAACGTCTATGTACAATTTATGTATGACACGAGTCAATAATCTGAGTTTGAGGGATGGACGAGACTGTTGGGAATGTTGGGATTATCCATAGTGGGTTGCGTCGATCTGAGAAAAATAGGGAGAAGGGGGAACTAAGGAAATTACACATATAGGCCTATTGTGTGGAAAGTTGTATTTGAATTTGAGGAAGGAAAACAGTGGACTTGGTTTCATATTTCCTCATTAGAATGATGGACAGATAACTTCACTATTATCTCAACACACACAAACTTTTTCTTCAGTCAGTCGTGTTGGGTGATGATCACTGTATATCAGATTATATCAGGTAAGATCTTCTTTCTGCTCATAATGATCCTCATCACTCTCTTTATGTCAAAATCATATATTAATGTGTGTGTGTTACAGTTGTATAGTTATAATTGATTTGTGTGTAGTTATAGTTGAGTAATTTGGGCTTTGACCAGGTCAGGACTCTTACTAACATTTTTAAGGATGAAACTTCATGAATAACCCCAGAGCACTTGTGATGCTTAATTTCTAGGAAAACAACAGAGCATTATTTAATTCGATGACTGATTTGTCTAAACACCAGTGAGGGGTAGGATTAGGGGCGGGGTCAGGGGTTGGTTTAGGGGCGGGGTCAGGGGTTGGTTTAGGGGCGGAGTAAGGGGTAGGTTTAGGGGCGGGGTCAGGGGTTGGTCATTTGTACGAATTAGCCAATAGCCACCTCATAAAATATGAGAAATTTATCAAGTTGTTTCATCCTTTATTGCATTGTGCTTGACAATAACGGTTTTAAAAGTCTAAATTTGAACTCTGCTCCAAAATCAAATGCTGTGGAAGGTTTTACATGTGTGTTTGAAACAAAGAGAAAACAGCTTTTTATAAGTCATGTGTCAATGCAATGGCTAATTTGTTTATTCTCTAACTGTAAAGGAAACTCGTCCTCTGAACTGGTTTGTGGATAAACAGAAATAAACTGACAATGGTTTCCTTACATAAAGGTGAGTAATCTTCTTGTGTTTACAGGTTGGCTCTCATCGACCCAAAAACCTTATGAACTGTGAACGTTTTCTCAGACTCAATCCAACACAATTTCAGTGTTTTTATTTACTTTTTTTTTTCAGGTTTTATAAAAACTCATCCTCTCATCTCTGCTATTCTGTGTAAGTCTAAAAAGTGTTTATTTTTTTAATTTTTTGTCTGTATGCTGATGTAATGAATCAGATCTGGTTTATCCTTCACGTCACTTCACACAGTAAATTCCCCGGTGTTGAATTACCATCGCTCAGTGTTCATAAGGGAAACTCCAGCAGAGTGTTCAAAGAAACACAGAAGAAACTCTTCCTCTCCTCTGCTTTTCCTCTCCTCTGCTCTTCCTCTCCTCTGCTCTTCCTCTGCTCTTTCTCTCCTCTGCTTTTCCTCTCCTCTGCTCTTCCTCTCCTCTTCCTCTCCTCTCCTCTTCCTCTCATCTGCTCTTCCTCTCCTCTGCTCTTCCTCTCCTCTTCCTCTCCTCTGCTTTTCCTCTCCTCTGCTTTTCGTCTCCTCTGCTCTTCCTCTCCTCTGCTTTTCCTCTGCTCTGCTCTTCCTCTCCTCTTCCTCTCCTCTCCTCTTCCTCTCCTCTGCTTTTCCTCTCCTCTGCTTTTCGTCTCCTCTGCTTTTCCTCTCCTCTGCTCTTCCTCTCCTCTGCTCTTCCTCTCCTCTGATCTTCCTCTCCTCTGCTCTTCCTCACCTCTGCCCTTCCTCTCCTCTGCTCTTCCTCTCCTCTGCTTTTCCTCTCCTCTGCTCTTCCTCTCCTCTGCTCTTCCTCTCCTCTGTTCTTCCTCTCCTCTGCTCTTCCTCTCCTCTGCTTTTCCTCTCCTCTGCTTTTCCTCTCCTCTGCTCTTCCTCTCCTCTGCTTTTCCTCTCCTCTGCTCTTCCTCACCTCTGCCCTTCCTCTCCTCTGCTCTTCCTCTCCTCTGCTTTTCCTCTCCTCTGCTCTTCCTCTCCTCTGCTCTTCCTCTCCTCTGTTCTTCCTCTCCTCTGCTCTTCCTCTCCTCTGCTCTTCCTCTGCTCTTTCTCTCCTCTGATCTTCCTCTCCTCTGCTCTTTCTCTCCTCTGTTCTTCCTCTCCTCTGCTCTTCCTCTCCTCTGCTCTTCCTCTGCTCTTTCTCTCCTCTGATCTTCCTCTCCTCTGATCTTCCTCTCCTCTGATCTTCCTCTCCTCTGCTCTTCCTCTCCTCTGCTTTTCCTCTCCTCTGCTTTTCCTCTCCTCTGCTCTTCCTCTCCTCTGCTCTTCCTCTCCTCTGCTTTTCCTCTCCTCTGCTCTTCCTCTCCTCTTTCTCTCCTCTCCTCTTTCTCTCCTCTGATCTTCCTCTCCTCTGCTCTTCCTCTCCTCTGTTCTTCCTCTCCTCTGCTCTTCCTCTCCTCTGCTCTTCCTCTGCTCTTTCTCTCCTCTGATCTTCCTCTCCTCTGATCTTCCTCTCCTCTGATCTTCCTCTCCTCTGCTCTTCCTCTCCTCTGCTTTTCCTCTCCTCTGCTTTTCCTCTCCTCTGCTCTTCCTCTCCTCTGCTCTTCCTCTCCTCTGCTTTTCCTCTCCTCTGCTCTTCCTCTCCTCTTTCTCTCCTCTCCTCTTTCTCTCCTCTGCTCTTCCTCTCCTCTGCTCTTCCTCTCCTCTGCTTTTCCTCTCCTCTGCTCTTCCTCTCCTCTGCTCTTCCTCTCCTCTGCTCTTCCTCTGCTCTTTCTCTCCTCTGATCTTCCTCTCCTCTGCTCTTTCTCTCCTCTGCTTTTCCTCTCCTCTGCTCTTCCTCTGCTCTTTCTCTCCTCTGATCTTCCTCTCCTCTGCTCTTTCTCTCCTCTGCTTTTCCTCTCCTCTGCTTTTCCTCTCCTCTGCTCTTCCTTTGCTCTTCCTCTCCTCTGCTCTTCCTCTCTTCCTCTCCTCTGCTCTTCCTCTCCTTTGCTCTTCCTCTCTTCTGCTCTTCCTCTCCTCTGCTCTTCCTCTCCTCTCCTCTGCTCTTCCCCTCCTCTGCTTTTCCTCTCCTCTGCTTTTCCTCTCCTCTGCTCTTCCTCTGCTCTTTCTCTCCTCTGATCTTCATCTCCTCTGCTCTTTCTCTCCTCTGCTTTTCCTCTCCTCTGCTCTTCCTCTGCTCTTTCTCTCCTCTGATCTTCCTCTCCTCTGCTCTTTCTCTCCTCTGCTCTTCCTCTGCTCTTTCTCTCCTCTGATCTTCCTCTCCTCTGCTCTTTCTCTCCTCTGCTCTTCCTCTGCTCTTTCTCTCTTCTGCTCTTCCTCTCCTCTGCTCTTCCCCTCCTCTGCTTTTCCTCTCCTCTGCTTTTCCTCTCCTCTGCTCTTCCTCTGCTCTTTCTCTCCTCTGATCTTCATCTCCTCTGCTCTTTCTCTCCTCTACTTTTCCTCTCCTCTGCTCTTCCTCTGCTCTTTCTCTCCTCTGATCTTCCTCTCCTCTGCTTTTCCTCTCCTCTGCTCTTCCTCTGCTCTTTCTCTCCTCTGATCTTCCTCTCCTCTGCTCTTTCTCTCCTCTGCTCTTTCTCTCCTCTGCTTTTCCTCTCCTCTGCTCTTTCTCTCCTCTGATCTTCCTCTTCACTCCTCTGAGAGGTGAGCTCAGTGTTGGACAGATCAGTTGTTTTAACTATTCATTAAAGTGAATGGTACAAAGGAGTCATTCGTTTGCGTATCGGATGTGTCATTAGTGGACGTGTAGTCTACGGCACGCATTGTGTGATTATCTCGGCAGTTTATGACATCGCGCAAGATTTGTGTCAAAAACATTTAATCACTGGATAGGCTTTTTCGTTTACTGAAATTGTGGTTAATGTCAGTTGAATGGACGGAACGCTTTTTAGAGAAGATAAGGCGACGTTTTTTTTAGCACAATTCACACCCCACGGTAATTCAGGAGAAAAACATATCCAAATACTCCACATGAAACTGGCCAGAACTGGGGCCTCATTAAATTATGGAATTATTTATTTATTTATTTATTTTAAATAGGCCCATTTGTGAAAAATATATGTAATATTTGAGTTACATAAAAGCTTTTCATTTGTTTTCTTCCTAATTGTCCTTGAAATAGTGGTCAAGAACTTGGGGTCAAGAACACCTCTGCAAGTCACTCACATGCTTTTTTGCATGTTAGGATCCTTTTGGCAGAAATTACTTTTCTTTCTGTTGAAACCTCTAGAATTCCTGAATCATTTGGTCATTCATGCAATAATTTATATTGATACAACTACAATATGATTGATTTATCTGTGTAGAGAAATCACTCTAAACAACAACCACTTCATTTCATTCTGCTCTTCACATAAATCTGCTGTTTGACTTCAGAGGATTTGAAATATGAGACACACATCTTCATATAGATACTGTAGAGCTGCAATGGTGCTTTTTTGTTAGTTTGAACAGAAAGGCTTGAGAGTTTCATAATGTGGAAAAGATGTGTGAGATTAATCATTTATAGGATAGAAAATACAATATTCTGTGAAAGAAAAAGTCATGATGGCAGAACTTTCATTTTTGGGTGAACTATTATTTTAAGTACAAGCTTATATTTATATATGTTTATTTATATTTTATTGTGTCCTAAACATGTTGATTCATTTGTATTTATAATTATTTTTTAGATGTCTTAAGACTGTACTTGGCCTTTTCAACTGTCTCACCGGCGACGACTGCAATAGGTAATGTACACTGAAAAAAATGTTTTGTCATTTCAACCTATAATGTACTTAATCTGGAAACATCTACAATAACTGGTTGAAATGGTGAAATGAAATAAATTATTTAAGATTACAGATTATAACTGATTTCAACCAACCTTAAAAAAACAAGGTTTTATTGAAGCTTAACTGTCAGTAGATGTGAACCTGTGAACCTGTATAGCCAATGAAATAAAGTAACACACACATTGGACAGGAAATAGGCCTATATTAAAATATATATCTTATTCTTCATTCAGTTCTGAACAGAATCAAATTTAACAGATTTTTTAAACGCTTATCAAAATAGAGTAGTGTTACAGCGCTATTATTATCAGAGCATGTGAGCAGAAAGCAGGGAGAGGACGAGTGAACGAGAGGAGAGCGTCATTTACCAGCGTTGCCCAGAACTGCTACACACACCAGCGTTGCCCAGCACTGCTACATACACCATGTTAAAGCTCAGAAGATTTGCAAACAGAAACAAGTCCAGAGAAACTTTCCAGAGCATTTTTAAGCAGACTTTGCTTTTACACACACAGCAGAGAGCACAGCGCACACACACACACACACACACACTCACCATGGAGAGCACACACACACACACATAGATATCATATAAAGACTAGATGTCTTAAGGCGGAGTCACTTCCGGCATCACCGGCGGCCATCTTAGGACAGGACTCTGTGAATTAAGGTGAGTGAGCAGCACGCACACAAATCCTCTTATCTCGCTGAAATCTGGACAGATTTACAAACGGTTTGGTTTCTTACAAACGTTATTAATGTGGCTATAATTCTGAATGCTTAAACATTTTGAACATAAAATCGGTAGAAAATTGAGCAAGTTATGGTTATTTAAAAGTACATGCACCATGTTATGAGTGAGCGAGCACCCTGTCGTAAGATGGCCGCCGTGTGTGGATGTCGAGCTCCATTGGCCAGCAGCGCGGACGAGACATCTAGCCTTTATATGATATCTATGCACACACACACACAGCGGAAAGCACACACACACACACAGTGGAGAGCACACACACACACAGCGGAGAGCACAGCACACACACACACACACACAGTGGAACATGAGCAGTCGCTTTGAGGTTGTGTATCTTCGGAAGTGGAACACACACCTTTTCTTCTTCTTTGTCCTTCAGAGCAGAGGTCCTGTAGCTGAAACGAGTCATGACTACACTGCCCTCTATAGGACTGGTGCAGTCGCAGTGCGCATGTGTCGAATCTGTCCATCCTGAGCTTTAGTGACACTTTTCTGAGCGCCTCGTGTCTGATCTCTTCTCAGCTCAAACACTGACTGTCACTGAGTGAACAACAGATCTCTGTCTCTCTCTCAATAGTGTGCTAGTTTAGAGTCAGACCCGATCAAACCACTGATACAGTGTTGCTGAGGACACTACTAGAATAAAACACTTCACACGCTGCGCAGAAACTCACTTATTTACTGTAAAATAAAATACTGTGCCCGTATTCATAAAGAATCTTGCAAAGAGTAGCTCCTAGTGACAAAATTCTAAGAAAATTCTTAGAAATGTGGGCGTTTACTCTTAAAATTAAAGAAAAAATCCTAGTAAAGAAAAAAGTAATTCAGAAAGCATCTTAACCCTTAAAAGAGGTCTTAAGCTCAAAATTGTAAGGAGTACGGACAAGGACTTTTAAGAGGCTTAAGAGTTTCTTTAGCAGAGGACAACATGGCAGAAAGACGAAGAGGGAGAAGAAATGTGTTGCAGACAATGGATGACAGTGAGTTAATAAGACGCTATAGATTAGATCGTGCAGGGATCATGTTTGTGACTGATCTTATTAGAGACACGCTAACATCTCCGACACAGCGCAGAAATTAAAGTAATCACTACATTAAGATATTTGGCAACTGGGAAAATGCAACAATGCAGAAGTGATGATTTGGGTCTGTCACAACATTCTGTAAGCAGAGTGATCACACAAACAATTACAGCGCTTTCAGAACCTCTTATTGTGTTGCAGTTCATTTCGTTTCAAATACCTTATAGGAAATTAACAGCATGGTAAATAAAAAAAGGATTTATATATACATATATAATGTGTGTGTGTGTGTGTGAGAAAGAGAGAGAGAGAGAGAGAGAGAGAGAGAGAGAGAGAGAATGGTCAAATAGGAAAAACTGCGCATGTTATTTCAAAGTGAAGGCTTAGAATAGACCCTATACTTAAAGGGATAGTTCACTTTGAAATTAATTTCTGATGTTTTAGCTTACCTCAAGGGCATCCAAGATGTAGGTGTCTTTGTTTCTGCAGTAGTTTCAATTTTGATATTTTTAGGTCAAACCGTTCTTGTCTGTCAGTCATATAAAAATATAGTATATGAAGTCCAAAGTAGTCGATTGCCGAGTTCACGCGCGTGATCATAGGTAACTAAACCTATGCGTGTGAACTCGGCAATCGACTACGTTGGACTTCAACCGAAAAACAGGATGTATACAGGTATTTGTGCTGGCTTAAATAACATCATTTTTATACATATCTTTCACATCTACTGAAAGAGGGATGAATGAGAGATGAAAGACAGATGAATGAGAGATGAATGAGAGATGAAAGACAGATGAATGAGAGATGAAAGACAGATGAATGAGAGATGAAAGACAGATGAATGAGAGATGAATGAGAGATGAAAGACAGATGAATGAGAGATGAGAGACAGATGAATGAGAGATGAATGAGAGATGAATGAGGGATGAATGAGAGATGAGAGACAGATGAATGAGAGATGAATGAGAGATGAAAGACAGATGAATGAGGGATGAATGAGAGATGAATGAGGGATGAATGAGAGATGAATGAGAGATGAATGAGGGATGAATGAGAGATGAGAGACAGATGAATGAGAGATGAATGAGAGATGAAAGACAGATGAATGAGAGATGAGAGACAGATGAATGAGAGATGAATGAGAGATGAAAGACAGATGAATGAGGGATGAATGAGAGATGAATGAGGGATGAATGAGAGATGAATGAGAGATGAATGAGGGATGAATGAGAGATGAATGAGGGATGAATGAGAGATGAATGAGAGATGAATGAGGGATGAATGAGATGAATGAGAGATGAATGAGGGATGAATGAGAGATGAATGAGGGATGAATGAGAGATGAATGAGGGATGAATGAGAGATTAATGAGAGATGAATGAGGGATGAATGAGAGATGAATGAGGGATGAATGAGAGATGAATGAGAGATGAATGAGGGATGAATGAGATGAATGAGAGATGAATGAGGGATGAAAGACAGATGAATGAGGGATGAATGAGAGATGAATGAGGGATGAATGAGAGATGAATGAGAGATGAATGAGGGATGAATGAGAGATGAATGAGAGATGAATGAGGGATGAATGAGATGAATGAGAGATGAATGAGGGATGAATGAGAGATGAATGAGGGATGAATGAGAGATGAATGAGGGATGAATGAGAGATGAATGAGGGATGAATGAGAGATGAATGAGGGATGAATGAGGGATGAATGAGAGATGAGAGACAGATGAATGAGAGATGAATGAGAGATGAAAGACAGATGAATGAGAGATGAGAGACAGATGAATGAGAGATGAATGAGAGATGAAAGACAGATGAATGAGGGATGAATGAGAGATGAATGAGGGATGAATGAGAGATGAAAGAGATGAATGAGGGATGAATGAGAGATGAATGAGGGATGAATGAGAGATGAATGAGAGATGAATGAGGGATGAATGAGATGAATGAGAGATGAATGAGGGATGAATGAGAGATGAATGAGGGATGAATGAGAGATGAATGAGGGATGAATGAGAGATGAATGAGAGATGAATGAGAGATGAATGAGGGATGAATGAGAGATGAATGAGAGATGAATGAGAGATGAATGAGGGATGAATGAGAGATGAATGAATGAGAGATGAATGAGGGATGAATGAGAGATGAATGAGAGATGAATGAGGGATGAATGAGAGATGAATGAGGGATGAATGAGAGATGAATGAATGAGAGATGAATGAGGGATGAATGAGAGATGAATGAGAGATGAATGAGGGATGAATGAGGGATGAATGAGGGATGAATGAGGGATGAATGAGAGATGAATGAGGGATGAATGAAGGATGAATGAGAGATGAATGAGGGATGAATGAGAGATGAATGAAGGATGAATGAGAGATGAATGAGAGATGAATGAGGGATGAATGAGGGATGAATGAGGGATGAATGAGGGATGAATGAGAGATGAATGAAGGATGAATGAGGGATGAATGAGGGATGAATGAGAGATGAATGAGGGATGAATGAGGGATGAATGAAGGATGAATGAGAGATGAATGAGGGATGAATGAGGGATGAATGAGGGATGAATGAGAGATGAATGAGGGATGAATGAGAGATGAATGAGGGATGAATGAGAGATGGATGAATGAGAGATGAATGAGGGATGAATGAGAGATGAATGAGGGATGAATGAGGGATGAATGAGAGATGAATGAGGGATGAATGAGGGATGAATGAGGGATGAATGAGAGATGAATGAGGGATGAATGAGAGATGAATGAAGGATGAATGAGGGATGAATGAGGGATGAATGAGAGATGAATGAAGGATGAATGAGGGATGAATGAGGGATGAATCAGAGATGAATGAGGGATGAATGAGAGATGAATGAAGGATGAATGAGGGATGAATGAGAGATGAATGAAGGATGAATGAGAGATGAATGAGGGATGAATGAGAGATGAATGAGGGATGAATGAGAGATGAATGAGAGATGAATGAGGGATGAATGAGAGATGAATGAGGGATGAATGAGAGATGAATGAATGAGAGATGAATGAGAGATGAATGAGGGATGAATGAGAGATGAATGAGGGATGAATGAGAGATGAATGAGGGATGAATGAGGGATGAATGAGGGATGAATGAGAGATGAATGAGGGATGAATGAGAGATGAATGAGAGATGAATGAGGGATGAATGAGGGAATGAGGGATGAATGAGGGATGAATGAGAGATGAATGAGGGATGAATGAGGGATGAATGAGAGATGAATGAGGGATGAATGAGGGATGAATGAGAGATGAATGAGGGATGAATGAGAGATGAATGAGAGATGAATGAGGGATGAATGAGAGATGAATGAGGGATGAATGAGAGATGAATGAGAGATGAATGAGGGATGAATGAGATGAATGAGAGATGAATGAGGGATGAATGAGAGATGAATGAGGGATGAATGAGAGATGAATGAGGGATGAATGAGAGATTAATGAGAGATGAATGAGGGATGAATGAGAGATGAATGAGGGATGAATGAGAGATGAATGAGAGATGAATGAGGGATGAATGAGATGAATGAGAGATGAATGAGGGATGAAAGACAGATGAATGAGGGATGAATGAGAGATGAATGAGGGATGAATGAGAGATGAATGAGAGATGAATGAGGGATGAATGAGAGATGAATGAGAGATGAATGAGGGATGAATGAGATGAATGAGAGATGAATGAGGGATGAATGAGAGATGAATGAGGGATGAATGAGAGATGAATGAGGGATGAATGAGAGATGAATGAGGGATGAATGAGAGATGAATGAGGGATGAATGAGGGATGAATGAGAGATGAGAGACAGATGAATGAGAGATGAATGAGAGATGAAAGACAGATGAATGAGAGATGAGAGACAGATGAATGAGAGATGAATGAGAGATGAAAGACAGATGAATGAGGGATGAATGAGAGATGAATGAGGGATGAATGAGAGATGAAAGAGATGAATGAGGGATGAATGAGAGATGAATGAGGGATGAATGAGAGATGAATGAGAGATGAATGAGGGATGAATGAGATGAATGAGAGATGAATGAGGGATGAATGAGAGATGAATGAGGGATGAATGAGAGATGAATGAGGGATGAATGAGGGATGAATGAGAGATGAATGAGAGATGAATGAGAGATGAATGAGGGATGAATGAGAGATGAATGAATGAGAGATGAATGAGGGATGAATGAGAGATGAATGAGAGATGAATGAGGGATGAATGAGAGATGAATGAGGGATGAATGAGAGATGAATGAATGAGAGATGAATGAGGGATGAATGAGAGATGAATGAGAGATGAATGAGGGATGAATGAGGGATGAATGAGGGATGAATGAGGGATGAATGAGAGATGAATGAGGGATGAATGAAGGATGAATGAGAGATGAATGAGGGATGAATGAGAGATGAATGAAGGATGAATGAGAGATGAATGAGAGATGAATGAGGGATGAATGAGGGATGAATGAGGGATGAATGAGGGATGAATGAGAGATGAATGAAGGATGAATGAGGGATGAATGAGGGATGAATGAGAGATGAATGAGGGATGAATGAGGGATGAATGAAGGATGAATGAGAGATGAATGAGGGATGAATGAGGGATGAATGAGGGATGAATGAGAGATGAATGAGGGATGAATGAGAGATGAATGAGGGATGAATGAGAGATGGATGAATGAGAGATGAATGAGGGATGAATGAGAGATGAATGAGGGATGAATGAGGGATGAATGAGAGATGAATGAGGGATGAATGAGGGATGAATGAGGGATGAATGAGAGATGAATGAGGGATGAATGAGAGATGAATGAAGGATGAATGAGGGATGAATGAGGGATGAATGAGAGATGAATGAAGGATGAATGAGGGATGAATGAGGGATGAATCAGAGATGAATGAGGGATGAATGAGAGATGAATGAAGGATGAATGAGGGATGAATGAGAGATGAATGAAGGATGAATGAGAGATGAATGAGGGATGAATGAGAGATGAATGAGGGATGAATGAGAGATGAATGAGAGATGAATGAGGGATGAATGAGAGATGAATGAGGGATGAATGAGAGATGAATGAATGAGAGATGAATGAGAGATGAATGAGGGATGAATGAGAGATGAATGAGGGATGAATGAGAGATGAATGAGGGATGAATGAGGGATGAATGAGGGATGAATGAGAGATGAATGAGGGATGAATGAGAGATGAATGAGAGATGAATGAGGGATGAATGAGGGAATGAGGGATGAATGAGGGATGAATGAGAGATGAATGAGGGATGAATGAGGGATGAATGAGAGATGAATGAGGGATGAATGAGGGATGAATGAGAGATGAATGAGGGATGAATGAGGGATGAATGAGGGATGAATGAGAGATGAATGAGGGATGAATGAGAGATGAATGAGAGATGAATGAAGGATGAATGAGGGATGAATGAGGGATGAATGAGAGATGAATGAAGGATGAATGAGGGATGAATGAGGGATGAATCAGAGATGAATGAGGGATGAATGAGAGATGAATGAAGGATGAATGAGGGATGAATGAGAGATGAATGAAGGATGAATGAGAGATGAATGAGGGATGAATGAGAGATGAATGAGGGATGAATGAGAGATGAATGAGAGATGAATGAGGGATGAATGAGAGATGAATGAGGGATGAATGAGAGATGAATGAATGAGAGATGAATGAGAGATGAATGAGGGATGAATGAGGGATGAATGAGAGATGAATGAGGGATGAATGAGAGATGAATGAGGGATGAATGAGGGATGAATGAGGGATGAATGAGAGATGAATGAGGGATGAATGAGAGATGAATGAGAGATGAATGAGGGATGAATGAGGGAATGAGGGATGAATGAGGGATGAATGAGAGATGAATGAGGGATGAATGAGGGATGAATGAGAGATGAATGAGGGATGAATGAGGGATGAATGAGAGATGAATGAGGGATGAATGAGAGATGAATGAGAGATGAATGAGGGATGAATGAGAGATGAATGAGGGATGAATGAGAGATGAATGAGGGATGAATGAGGGATGAATGAGAGATGAATGAGGGATGAATGAGGGATGAATGAGGGATGAATGAGAGATGAATGAGGGATGAATGAGAGATGAATGAGAGATGAATGAGGGATGAATGAGGGATGAATGAGAGATGAATGAGGGATGAATGAGGGATGAATGAGGGATGAATGAGGGATGAATGAGAGATGAATGAGGGATGAATGAGGGATGAATGAGAGATGAATGAGGGATGAATGAGAGATGAATGAGGGATGAATGAGGGATGAATGAGAGATGAATGAGGGATGAATGAGAGATGAATGAAGGATGAATGAGGGATGAATGAGAGATGAATGAAGGATGAATGAGAGATGAATGAGGGATGAATGAGAGATGAATTAGAGATGAATGAGGGATGAATGAGGGATGAATGAGAGATGAATGAGGGATGAATGAGGGATGAATGAGGGTTGAATGAGAGATGAATGAGAGATGAATGAGGGATGAATGAGAGATGAATGAGGGATGAATGAGGGATGAATGAGAGATGAATGAGGGATGAATGAGGGATGAATGAGAGATGAATGAGGGATGAATGAGAGATGAATGAGAGATGAAAGAGATGAATGAGAGATGAATGAGAGATGAATGAGAGATGAATGAGGGATGAATGAGAGATGAATGAGAGATGAATGAGGGATGAATGAGAGATGAATGAGGGATGAATGAGGGATGAATGAGAGATTAATGAGAGATGAATGAGAGATGAATGAGGGATGAATGAGAGATGAATGAGGGATGAATGAGGGATGAATGAGGGTTGAATGAGAGATGAATGAGAGATGAATGAGGGATGAATGAGAGATGAATGAGGGATGAATGAGGGATGAATGAGAGATGAATGAGAGATGAATGAGGGATGAATGAGGGATGAATGAGAGATGAATGAGGGATGAATGAGAGATGAATGAGAGATGAAAGAGATGAATGAGAGATGAATGAGAGATGAATGAGGGATGAATGAGAGATGAATGAGGGATGAATGAGGGATGAATGAGAGATGAATGAGGGATGAATGAGAGATGAATGAGGGATGAATGAGAGATGAATGAGGGATGAATGAGAGATGAATGAGAGATGAATGAGGGATGAATGAGAGCTGAATGAGAGATGAATGAGGGATGAATGAGAGATGAATGAGAGATGAGTGAGGGATGAATGAGAGATGAATGAGGGATGAATGAGAGATGAATGAGAGATGAATGAGAGATGAATGAGGGATGAATGAGAGATGAATGAGAGATGAATGAGGGATGAATGAGAGATGAATGAGGGATGAATGAGAGATGAATGAGGGATGAATGAGAGATTAATGAGAGATGAATGAGAGATGAATGAGGGATGAATGAGAGATGAATGAGAGATGAAAGATCCCTCGTGATCCCTCATCTCTCGTTCATCTCTCGTTCATCTCTCATTCATCTCTCATTCATCCCTCTTTCATCCCTCATTCATCTCTCATTCATCCCTCATTAATCTCTTGTTCATCTCTCATTCATCTCTCATTCATCTCTCATTCATCCCTCTTTCATCCCTCATTCATCCCTCATTCATCTCTCATTCATCCCTCTTTCATCCCTCATCAATCTCTCGTTCATCTCTCATTCATCTGTCTTTCATCCCTCGTTCATCTCTCGTTCATCTCTCATTCATCTCTCATTCATCTCTTATTCATCCCTCTTTCATCCCTCATTCATCTCTCGTTCATCTCTCATTCATCTCTCGTTCATCCCTCATTCATCTCTCATTCATCCCTCATTCATCCCTCATTCATCTCTCATTCATCTGTCTTTCATCCCTCATTCATCCCTCATTCATCTCTCATTCATCTCTCGTTCATCTCTCATTCATCTCTCTTTCATCCCTCGTTCATCCCTCATTCATCTCTCGTTCATCTCTCATTCATCTGTCTTTCATCCCTCATTCATCCCTCATTCATCTCTCATTCATCCCTCTTTCATGAGAGATGAGAGATGAATGAGGGATGAATGAGAGATGAATTAGAGATGAATTAGAGATCTCATTCATCCCTCAATGAGAGATGAATGAGAGATGAAAGATCCCTCGTGATCCCTCATCTCTCGTTCATCTCTCGTTCATCTCTCATTCATCTCTCATTCATCCCTCTTTCATCCCTCATTCATCTCTCATTCATCCCTCATTAATCTCTTGTTCATCTCTCATTCATCTCTCATTCATCCCTCTTTCATCCCTCATTCATCCCTCATTCATCTCTCATTCATCCCTCTTTCATCCCTCATTAATCTCTCGTTCATCTCTCATTCATCTGTCTTTCATCACTCGTTCATCTCTCGTTCATCTCTCATTCATCTCTCATTCATCTCTTATTCATCCCTCTTTCATCCCTCATTCATCTCTCGTTCATCTCTCATTCATCTCTCGTTCATCCCTCATTCATCTCTCATTCATCCCTCATTCATCCCTCATTCATCTCTCATTCATCTGTCTTTCATCCCTCATTCATCCCTCATTCATCTCTCGTTCATCTCTCATTCATCTCTCTTTCATCCCTCGTTCATCCCTCATTCATCTCTCGTTCATCTCTCATTCATCTGTCTTTCATCCCTCATTCATCCCTCATTCATCTCTCATTCATCCCTCTTTCATCCCTCATTAATCTCTCGTTCATCTCTCATTCATCTGTCTTTCATCCCTCGTTCATCCCTCGTTCATCCCTCGTTCATCTCTCGTTCATCTCTCGTTCATCTGTCTTTCATCCCTCGTTCATCTCTCGTTCATCTCTCATTCATCTCTCGTTCATCTCTCATTCATCTCTTATTCATCCCTCTTTCATCCCTCATTCATCTCTCGTTCATCTCTCATTCATCTGTCTTTCATCCCTCGTTCATCCCTCGTTCATCCCTCGTTCATCTCTCATTCATCTCTCATTCATCCCTCATTCATCTCTCATTCATCCCTCTTTCATCCCTCGTTCATTTCTCTTTCATCTCTCATTCATCCCTCATTCATCTCTCGTTCATCTCTCGTTCATCTCTCGTTCATCTCTCGTTCATCCCTCGTTCATCTCTCGTTCATCTCTCGTTCATCTCTCGTTCATCCCTCATTCATCTCTCATTCATCTCTCGTTCATCTCTCGTTCATCCCTCATTCATCTCTCATTCATCTCTCGCTCATCCCTCATTCAACTCTCATTCATCTCTCATTCATCCCTCATTCATCTCTCGTTCATCTCTCATTCATCTCTCGTTCATCCCTCATTCATCTCTCATTCATCTCTGATTCATCTCTCGTTCATCCCTCATTCATCCCTCATTCATCCCTCATTCATCTCTCATTCATCCCTCATTCATCCCTCATTCATCTCTCATTCATCTTTCGTTCATCCCTCTTTCATCCCTCATTCATCCCTCATTCATCTCTCATTCATCTGTCTTTCATCCCTCATTAATCCCTCATTCATCTCTCGTTCATCTCTCGTTCATCCCTCGTTCATCTCTCATTCATCTCTCATTCATCTCTCATTCATCCCTCATTCATCCCTCGTTCATCTCTCGTTCATCCCTCGTTCATCCCTCATTCATCTCTCGTTCATCTCTCGTTCATCTCTCATTCATCTCTCATTCATCCCTCGTTCATCTCATTCATCTCTCATTCATCCCTCATTCATCCCTCATTCATCTCTCATTCATCTCTCATTCATCCCTCGTTCATCCCTCGTTCATCTCTCATTCATCTCTCATTCATCCCTCTTTCATCCCTCATTAATCCCTCATTCATCTCTTATTCATCCCTCATTCATCCCTCATTCATCCCTCATTCATCTCTCATTCATCTCTCATTCATCCCCCATTCATCTCTCGTTCATCTCTCATTCATCTGTCTTTCATCCCTCATTCATCTCTTTCATCCCTCATTCATCTCTCATTCATCTCTCATTCATCTGTCTTTCATCCCTCGTTCATCCCTCATTCATCTCTCGTTCATCTCTCGTTCATCCCTCATTCATCTCTCATTCATCTCTCATTCATCTCTCATTCATCTGTCTTTCATCCCTCGTTCATCCCTCATTCATCTCTCGTTCATCTCTCATTCATCCCTCGTTCATCCCTCGTTCATCTCTCATTCATCTCTCGTTCATCTCTCATTCATCTCTCATTCATCTGTCTTTCATCCCTCGTTCATCTCTCATTCATCTCTCATTCATCCCTCATTCATCTCTCTTTCATCCCTCATTCATCTCTCGTTCATCCCTCATTCATCTCTCATTCATCTCTCGTTCATCCCTCATTCATCTCTCATTCATCCCTCATTCATCTCTCGTTCATCCCTCATTCATCTCTCATTCATCTCTCGTTCATCCCTCATTCATCTCTCATTCATCTCTCAATCATCCCTCATTCATCCCTCATTCGCTCTGTATGGATGAGCATGGCCTGTTATGATTGGCCGGATTAAAAACACATCTAATGGGATAATCTTTTTTTCTTCCATCCTTTTATTTTGGGTTAAAAAACAACCCAAAATATTTACACACAAATTCATGGTGATTTACTAATATGAGACAATTTGCAAATGCAAGAAATGTAGAATAAAAAAAAAAAAAAAAGACAAAAAAAAAAAACTGTTTCAAAATTATCAAAAATAATCAAAAAAATTATAATTTGTGAATATCAATTCGGTTATGCATTTGGGAATTGTATTTTGTGAATATATTTATATCGAGACTATAACTTCGTACTGGTGTTTTCCTAATATATATATATATATATATATATATATATATTTATACCATGGGCTGTTTAAATACTCGATTCTGATTGGCTGGAAGGTGTGCAGTAAAACCGTTTAATGCACAGGTAGTTCCAGTCAGTTTGATTACAGTTCGAAATTAATCCGCTACATTGGTAACCATAGTAACACAGATACACTTGCAAGCAGAGTGAGAGACGCATATGAAAACGTTTAGGTAGGCTTAAGCAACGAGGGGACTGTAGCTGCTAGACTTTAAAGAAGAGATCGACGCACACAGGTAACGTTAACTCGTGCACGCATCTCTCTCTCTCTCTCTCTCTCTCTCTGTTCCTTCTCCTTCAGTTCTCTGTCTCTCTCTTTTAATAATGAATTTAAATAAATGTGAATTCATTCAAATAAAAGCAATCCGATGGCTCTACTTTATTTAAAGCAGACGGAGTGCAAGAACTGACGAGCCTAAACTTAAGAAATAACCGTCATTTTTACACGTCTGTTAAAAAATTACACTGTAAACATCAGTTACAGCTTTAACTTATTTAAAGTTTATCCGCTTCGCGTCGGGTGGTTCTTCGCCTCTACGTCGTGCATTAAAATTCTTTAATGCATGGCTAGCCGTGGATTATCCCTTACATATATATATATATATAGAATTTATAATACATAATATATGTATAATGCAGTATATATAATTTGTTTTCATGAACATTTATATTTAGACTATGACTTCATATTGGTGTTTTCATAAGTTTATCTCTCTGCAGACCCCTGCTACAACTACACTGTGCTGGACAATCCATGGAGATCCATCAGTAATACATATGCTTCAGTCAGAAACTGTGACACGTCTGTCTCCTGGAGCGGCTGGTATCGTCTCTTCATTAACAACACTAGCGCTCATATCCCAGACACATGTGTTGAGAGGTACAGCTGTGGCACTAATATCCCACTGTGGATGCGTGGTGGACACCCAACAGAAACAGATGGAGTCGTCACTCGAGATGTCTGCGGTCACTGGGTTGGTTACGCTGGGAGTTACTGCTGCTATTTTGGGTCTTTTCCCATTAAAGTCAAAGCCTGTCCAGGCAGTTATTATGTCTATGAGCTGGTTAGTCCGAGTGTCTGTGATTCAGCATACTGTGCAGGTAATTATATTCACATGAGCTCTTTCTACACACTCATGATATTTGTGTCTCTGTTCATTAATCACTATTCATCCAAACTTTCAGACACTGGCAGCATTAACACCAGCCCTACAACTGCCACACCAGTGACCATCTCACCTGGTAATGTTACACACTGTGTCTCTATTGGCTTATTTTCTGAGTGCTTTCTAATGTATGTAGGCTACAGATCAGAGCTGCATTTCCCAAAAGCATCGAACAACACCAATGGTCTCTGTGTCACTGGATAGATGTGTGTGTGTGTCAGAAGAATGAAATATTTACTGCATCACTATAATTAAATAAAAACGTCAGCTGTTGTTGCCAGTACTTTACTGTAGGAAATACAGTAGCAACATATTGTTGCCTCCAATTGATTCGTTAATCCATACAGTGATTTCTCAGGGTCATTAGTATGTCTTGCTCGTGTGTCAGCGCTATTTAAATAAATGTTTATTTTATAATAAACCACAAAGCTTCCCAGCAAACAGAGTTTAGTTACAAGAACATTCTCCAAATATTCAGAGTTGGTTCAGGGAACATAAAAAAATGTCAATTTATACATTTATCAAATGTCCAAAATGTTATTTAAAGGTTAGTGTGATGTTCCATTCAAACACAAGTGTAATGACCTCAAATAATTATTTTAATTTGTTTTATGTCTTTGTTTATTGTAGATAATTTGCACTAATATAATGTAAAGGGGATTAATATTGAGGGCTTCGGAGAATATGTGTACTGTTGGGGGCGCTGTGAGGAGAAAAGACTAGTGAGTAAAAGGGAGAGAAGAAGCGCAGTTAACGCATGTTGTTGTTCATGTTAAAACTTTCAGCCCCAAAATCGGTCGCAGAAAACAAAAGAGAAAAACAACCGGGGCAAATACAGACGAGAAAAGGTTGTCGTTGTTATTGGCAACACAAGCACTAAAAGAAAGAGTAACAAGAATACAAACTACAACTCTTCAGACACAGCCTTAGATGAACTGAAGATAAAAGACATTAACTCTCTGAAGATCTGATTAAACAACTCCACAAACAGCATTACCAGCTTCACTTATTACTAACCAGACTGACTTTATTTCTGTCACGTCTACAGAAGATCTTATTGAGAATTAACAGAGGATTAGATGTTGATGAATGATTGTTTCGTTTGACGTCACCGTTGATCTCCATCAGCATTTACTTTAGTTGTGCTCATGACTCTTGATGTTTAAGTCTCTTTTGTTTCAGTCTTTGCAGGAGTTTTCAGAAAACGTCACCATTGTTGTGTTTCATATACCGAATGTTGATGTGTGTGAGTGTATAAAAGACACTAAGCAAGTTTTAAATAAAGTTAGCAATGACAGTGTTATTTCTACACTCTCTGACATCATCATTCAGCATCTGAAACACAGCAATAGAGTTACAATAATCAATCTTAATAATTTCAGCTGAGTTTAATACTTCTCAATAATGCTTCAATTACAGAAAAAGCAGTTGTTGGACATTAAAGCTGCCATGTTGATCTGATTTACCAATGTAGAAATGTTTTCTGAAAACTTCTAAAATGGCTAAAAAAAAAGTAACTTAACAATAGTCAAGAGCCTGGGTTATCATTCAGTTTTACAGTTTTTCTCGATTGCTTAAACACTATAACCAGGCTTTTGAACTAAAATTTCAAAACCATAATGCCATTTATCAAAAAGCACACCCATTTCACTAAACTATAAACACTATTCCCTGTTTTGACACATGAGTCAGATTTGTTGAACTGTCACTGCAAAACTCTACACACAAATCCCTTCATTTCTCATTGCCTACACCATGTTGTCATTTAGAAAGCACTAGCATTCAATATTGTTCACTCAAGTCAGCACAGCTTCAGCTCAGTTAGCACACAATTACCCAGGTGGAAACACTAAGAGTCAAAATTTAACACACATCAATCAGAACCTTCAATAGATATATAAAAGGGCCCAAATCAGTTTATTGCGTTTTGGAACAATGGATCCAGAAAGACATGAAGGAAGAGGGATAAAAATGAGGAGGAGGAAGGGTAAGGACAAGAAGACAAGCAGTGTCAGATGAAACTCAAGCCACACTGTTAACCCTTGCTGTAAAAAAAGGCCAAATTCTGACAATATCATACCATTTTCCATTAAAACAGTAATATACCGTAGAAAACAAAACTAGCCTACAGGAATATACTGTGAATTAACATTGCTCAAAATCGACACTGTTTTCCCAGTCACACCCTATACCCTCATTCCCTATTCCCTACATTAGTTCACTAGTAAAGTCCTCTTGACAAAGTGAATAAAAGAAGTGAGTGAATTGAGACACTGATGAACACCTGATAAGCAGAATCACTGAAGGACAGAGAAACAAGAACAGAAAAAAGAGAAACACAAAAACTACAATTGACTTCCAGCCACACTGAGTGTGAAACCAGTTTACGATTATTTCTTTCATACATGTACAAAAGTTCTTGTTGAGAATTAACAGAGATATAGTTAATAATTAAGTTTGTTGTCACCATGATGGAGATCAGTATTTGCTTTAGTTGGTCACTTGTTCCTTGACTTCTTACCATTCATCTCTCTCTGACTGCTGTAACAGTGAGTTTATAAAACACATTTGTTATGGCAGAAAGAGTCAAGAGGAAAATGATCAGGTGTTTTTGGCTTTTGTGATAAAGTCACAATCATCCTGGACATGTCTGATTCTCTGATCTTTTCTGTATTTATTCTTTGAATATATGGGTATTTCATATTTAACATATATCTGTAATTCTACAACATAAAATCAACAATTCTGTAATAAGGTCTTCTGGAAAATATTGTAATCATATAGTGCATTAAAATACTCCTGCTTGACTCAGACACACACAGACATCAACAATCAGCACATGAATCTCAACAATGGTGACAATCAAAAGTTTCATGTCGCAATGCATGCTGGGTTCCAGAATAATATAAACTCCCAGAATGCACTGCTGCATGAATAAAAAATATATATATATTGCCACCATTGTTGAGATTCATGTGCTAAATTGTGATATCTCTGTGTTTCTATAAATCAGTGTATCTCTGTTTCTCTGGTTATGCTTGATATGTTAAAAAAAAAGCACAATTATTCATAAACTGTGGGTGTGCACAAGTGTGACTTGCAACATCACAGCTCAAACAGCAAAATAAACACTAATGTTTTAGCATCAGCATCCCAACTAAAGCAAGCACTGATCTCTATAATGGTAACTTCAAACCAAACATTTTCAATTAAACATCTCAATAAAAACTTCTGTAGATGTATGAAATAAAGTCATACTGGTTAATAATAAGTGTAATAATGTGTAATGACTGGAAGTCAGTTGTAGGTCTTGTGTTTCTCTATTTTCTGTTCTAACAGCAGGTGTTCATCACTAATGCTCAACAATCACTGACATATTCTCTTAATTATCTCACTGCAAAACTGTCTCAATGTTACTTTTACTCTTTGTAGTGTGGATTTCCCTGTGGGGTTGAAAGGGTTAACAGTGTAAGATAAAAAGACACACCCACAAAATGTATTTTAACAGTAATAAACTGTAAGTTATAAAACAGGTTTATACTGGCAACACTGTTGCCAGTAGTTTACTGTAAAATGTATTTTTTGGGTCACCATTGTGCAGAAGAGTAGAGCCTGTGCTTCAGTCCAGGAGAAGATCTACAAACATTGATGATTTGCTGCATGTTGCTTTATTTAACAGGCGGTGACTGTGTAGTTGCTGGTCCAGTGGAAATTTATTTATTTACAAAAGTTTTGTTGTGGTTTCAAATGAAAGAAGTTCACAGTAATGCTTTGCTCACGTTATTAATGCATAATAAATTTTAGTTAATACATTTAAATGACAGTTGGTCAATTTAAGGCAATCAGTTTCTGCAAGTGAAATTAGTTAACTCGAGTTTAGTGCATTTTTACAGTAAAGAACTGCACAATTAACAGTAAATTACTGGCAACAGTGTTGCCAGTATTTTACTGTAAAAAAACCCGGTAAGGTCTAACAGTGCACTCTAGTTGCCCATGTCTTTATCAATGGTATGACTATGAGGGAGGCTCGGCTACGAGTAAGGTCAAATTTGAGTCACTTTACCAATACAATTCGAATTTCATATTAGAATATGGTTTGTGTGTGCTCTTTTACTGTCATATGTTGGTCACACACATCTTACTGCAAGTAAATATAAAAAAAAAAAAATTAGAGGAGTAAAAAAAAAAGTAAAAAAAAGAGTAAAACAGGAAAAAAAAAAATGTTTTTTTGTGTGTGTGTGTTTTCTGTGTATGAATAAAAATGT
This sequence comes from Squalius cephalus, assembly GCF_949319135.1. NCBI lineage: Eukaryota > Metazoa > Chordata > Actinopteri > Cypriniformes > Leuciscidae > Squalius > Squalius cephalus. Next base: position 11,856,272 of record NC_137123.1, read on the forward strand.
GCCAATGTATCCACTGGTTGTGTCTTTTGTGTTCATCATGTGAAAAGGTTTGTGATGGGGGAACCACAAGCAACATAACTTACCAGTTTTGGAAATGTTGTTTTGAATTTATTGCACCAGTGTCTTAGACTATGTTGTAGTGTGTGTGATTTTGAGGGCTTGTGTGTCCTGTCTGAGGGCAAAGTTTGGTTTTTCAGCAAGAGTGAATGGTTTTGAGTGTAGAGCTTCATTTTGACCTGAAAATAGGATGTTTGGGGAATTGGGTGAGACGTTATGGATTTGTGTTTATAGTTTTGAGAATACGAGGCATAGTTTCAAGAAATGTGTTTAAGCAATCGAGAAAAACTGTAATAAAGATATGCTGTGGTGAATTAGGGTTAGTTTATTAATATTTGCTTCAAAAGTCCTGGAAATATATTTATAGAAATGTATGAAACCTGTAGATTGTTCTCAGGAGTGTCTGGCTGTCATTCACTGTACAGCAGTTCATCTCTCATTCATCTCTCATTTATCTCTCATTCATCCCTTGTTAATCCCTCATTCATCTCTCATTCATCTCTCATTTATCTCTCATTCATCCCTTGTTAATCCCTCATTCATCTCTCATTCATCTCTCATTCATCTCTCATTCATCCCTTGTTAATCCCTCATTCATCTCTCATTCATCTCTCATTCATCCCTCATTCATCCCTCATTCATCTCTCATCCATCCCTTGTTAATCCCTCATTCATCTCTCATTCATCCTTCATTCATCCCTCATTCATCTCTCATTCATCTCTCATTCATCTCTCATTCATCCCTCATTCATCCCTCATTCATCTCTCATTCATCTCTCTTTCATCTCTCATTCATCCCTCATTCATCCCTCATTCATCTCTCTCATTCATCTCTTTCATCCCTCATTCATCTCTCATTCATCTCTCATTCATCCCTCATTCATCTCTCATTCATCCCTCATTCATCCCTCATTCATCCCTCATTCATCTCTCATTCATCTCTCATTCATCCCTCATTCATCTCTCTTTCATCTCTCATTCATCTCTCATTGATCCCTCATTCATCCCTCATTCATCTCTCATTCATCTCTCATTCATCCCTCATTCATCCCTCATTCATCTCTCATTCATCCCTCATTCATCTCTCATTCATCTCTCATTCATCTCTCATTCATCCCTCATTCATCTCTCATTCATCCCTCATTCATCTCTCATTCATCCCTCATTCATCTCTCGTTCATCCCTCATTCATCCCTCATTCATCTCTCGTTCATCCCTCATTCATCTCTCATTCATCTCTCATTCATCCCTCATTCATCTCTCATTCATCCCTCATTCATCCCTCATTCATCTCTCATTCATCCCTCATTCATCTCTCATTCATCCCTCATTCATCTCTCATTCATCTCTCATTCATCCCTCATTCATCTCTCATTCATCTCTCATTCATCCCTCATTCATCTCTCATTCATCTCTCATTCATCCCTCATACATCTCTCATTCATCTCTCATTCATCCCTCATTCATCTCTCATTCATCCCTCATTCATCTCTCATTCATCCCTCATTCATCTCTCATTCATCCCTCATTCATCCCTCATTCATCTCTTTCATCCCTCATTCATCTCTCATTCATCCCTCATTCATCCCTCTTTCATCTCTCATTCATCCCTCATTCATCTCTCATTCATCTCTCATTCATCCCTCATTCATCTCTCATTCATCCCTCATTCATCCCTCATTCATCTCATTCATCTCTCATTCATCCCTCATTCATCTCTCATTCATCTCTCATTCATCCCTCATTCATCTCTCATTCATCTCTCATTCATCTCTCATTCATCCCTCATTCATCTCTCATTCATCCCTCATTCATCCCTCATTCATCTCTTTCATCCCTCTTTCATCTCTCATTCATCTCTCATTCATCTCTCATTCATCCCTCATTCATCTCTCATTCATCCCTCATTCATCTCTCATTCATCCCTCATTCATCTCTCATTCATCCCTCATTCATCCCTCATTCATCTCTTTCATCCCTCTTTCATCTCTCATTCATCCCTCATTCATCTCTCATTCATCTCTCATTCATCCCTCATTCATCTCTCATTCATCTCTCATTCATCCCTCATTCATCCCTCATTCATCTCATTCATCTCTCATTCATCCCTCATTCATCTCTCATTCATCCCTCATTCATCTCTCATTCATCTCTCATTCATCCCTCATTCATCCCTCATTCATCCCTCGTTCATCTCTCATTCATCCCTCATTCATCTCTCATTCATCCCTCATTCATCTCTCATTCATCTCTCATTCATCCCTCATTCATCCCTCATTCATCTCTCATTCATCTCTCATTCATCTCTCATTCATCTCTCATTCATCCCTCATACATCTCTCATTCATCTCTCATTCATCCCTCATTCATCTCTCATTCATCCCTCATTCATCTCTCATTCATCCCTCATTCATCTCTCATTCATCCCTCATTCATCCCTCATTCATCTCTTTCATCCCTCATTCATCTCTCATTCATCCCTCATTCATCCCTCTTTCATCTCTCATTCATCCCTCATTCATCTCTCATTCATCTCATTCATCTCTCATTCATCCCTCATTCATCCCTCATTCATCTCTTTCATCCCTCATTCATCTCTCATTCATCCCTCTTTCATCTCTCATTCATCTCTCATTCATCCCTCATTCATCTCTCATTCATCCCTCATTCATCTCTCATTCATCCCTCATTCATCCCTCATTCATCTCTCATTCATCCCTCATTCATCCCTCATTCGCTCTGTATGGATGAGCATGGCCTGTTATGATTGGCCGGATTAAAAACACATCTAATGGGATAATCTTTTTTTCTTCCATCCTTTTATTTTGGGTTAAAAAACAAGCCAAAATATTTACACACAAATTCAGGGTGATTTACAAATATGAGACAATTTGCAAATGCAAGAAATGTAGAATAAAAAAAGAAAAAAAAAGAAAAAACTGTTTTAAAATAATCAAAAATAATCAAAAAAATAATAATTTGTGAATATCAATTCGGTTATGCATTTGGGAATTGTATTTTGTGAATATAGTTATATCGAGACTATAACTTCGTACTGGTGTTTTCCTAATATATATATATATATATATATATATATATATATTAGGAAAACACCATTTATAATACATAATACATAATATATGTATGTATAATACAGTATATACCATGTGTTTTCATGAACATTTATATTTAGACTATGACTTGGTGTTTTCATAAGTTTATCTCTCTGCAGACCCCTGCTACAGCTACACTGTGCTGAACAATCCATGGAGATCCATCAATAATACACATGCTTCAGTCATAAACTGTGACTACCATGTCTCCTGGAGCGGCTGGTATCGTCTCTTCATTAACAACACTAGCGCTCATATCCCAGACACGTGTGTTGCGAGGGGCAGATGTGGCACTGATATCTCACTGTGGATCCGTGGTGGACACCCAACAGTAACAGATGGAGTCGTCACTCGAGATGTCTGCGGTGATGATGGGAGTTACTGCTGCTTTTACGGGTCTTTTCCCATTAAAGTCAAAGCCTGTCCAGGCAATTATTATGTCTATGAGCTGGTTAGAACAACTATCTGCAATCTTGCATACTGTGCAGGTAATAATATTCACATGAGCTCTTTCTACACACTCATGATATTTGTGTCTCTGTTCATTAATCACTATTCATCCAAACTTTCAGACACTGGCAGCATTAACACCAGCCCTACAACTGTCACACCAGTGACCATCTCACCTGGTAATGTTACACACTGTGTCTCCATTGGCTTATTTTCTGAATGTTTTCTAATGTATGTAGGCTACAGATCAGAGCTGCATTTCCCAAAAGCATCGAACAACACCAATGGTCTCTATGATCAACTTAGGCTTACGATGCTTTTGGGAAACTCTGCTCTGTACAATTGGATAGATTTGTGTGTGTGTGTCAGAAGAATAAAAGACTTACTCTTATACATTGTAAAAAAATAAAAAATAAATAAAAGAAGAACAAAAAAACAGTAACAGATGGAGTCGTCAAGTCAAGTCATCTTCATTTACATAGTGCTTTTAACAATGTAGATTGTTTCAAAGCAGCTTTACAGAGATAAACGTATAATTTAAGGTAACAGAGATTGTATATCTCACTCGAGATGTCTGCGGTAACGCTGGGAGTTACTGCTGCTATTATGGGTCTTTTCCCATTAAAGTCAAAGCCTGTCCAGACAATTATTATGTCTATGAGTGTACTGTTCACCATATTGTGCAGGTATTTATATTCACATGAGCTCTTTCTACACAGTCATGATATTTGTGTCTCCATATATATTTAAAGATGAAGAATGTGTGTTCTGATTGTTTCGGGAATATCTGCATTGTTTTTAATGATGTTGCGTTAGTAGGCATACACTAAATACAACAACAGCATCATGGAGGGGTTTGCAATACAGATGTTGTCTTATTATTAAGTTTTACAACATGGAAATGTGTATCCGACACGCTGGACTACTGTTGAGAAAATTGCTTGCTTGTATTTCATACATTATAGCAGGGGTCTCCAACCCTGCTCTGCCGTCCTGCATTTTTCTGCTCCAACCCCATTCAAACTCACCAGCCTGTATTTTATCAAGTACTCCAATGTTGAAAGTGAAGTTCAACACTGTGCAGCAGTTCATGAGATAATTAAGTGGTTAATGTTTTTTTTTTTTTACTGATTAGTGATTAGTGTTTATATTAGTTGAGCTCTTGACCCTTGACTTTTAATTTTTGTATTTTCTGATTGTTGAAATATGTGTGTTTATAATATGCATTTATTGTGCAAAAAAAGCCAAGGTAAGTTGTTGTTGGTAAATTATGATATGGTAATTTATCATTAAGTTTCCTGATTCACTAATCTCATCCAAAATCTAATAACCATTAATAAAGTTGTTGTGCCATTAGTAAATTAAAGTTTTGCATGAAAATATTGTATCCAGAAAATCAATTATTCTCAACCCTGCTTATAGACCCCCAACACTGCACATTTTGTGTCTCCCTAATCAAACACACCTGATTCAACTCATCGGCTCATTGCACAACAAAAACACCAGTGTTAAATTAAGGGTACATTTACTCGACAACAATACGCTTAAAATGGAGGGTTTATCCTTGAGTTTTCCACGTACAGTCGACACCATTGTCAAAATGATCCACATTCACACGGATCCGCAAAAACGACTAAAAATGCTGTATTCTGCTGCCGGGCCATTAGATGGCGATGAAACACTATAGACTGAACACGTCATACACGTGCATGACATCATCATCTTCAGAGATTTGCGTTTTTGTAGTTTACACGGAGACCGTTTTCAAAAACGTCCACTTTGAAACCGGGTTTCAAAAGTTTACGGTTTCTGGCACCCATAACGCCGTTTTCATGTAAATTAACGTTCAAAATGCATACAAATATTTACGTTTTTAGTTCAAAATGGTGTCATGTAAAAAGCCCCTAACTCTGCTCAGAGTCTGACTTCAAACTTCAAAGTGTTGAAAGTAAATGAGTGATCAATTGAGTGACGATAGACCATTAGCGAAGACACCTGATATTAACAATCAGGATCACTGAAGGAAAGAGGAAATTATGCTGGAGCTGACTAGTCAAATTTGTCAGAATTATTTGGCTCTCCAGCAGTAGATTTACTAGAGCCTTATTGCAGCCGTATTTGTAATAAATTTACTAGGGCCGTATTGGTAGTTTTCTTCATCTTCTTCAGAAAAGTTTAAAATAAATTCAACTAGCCTAGACAAAAGCCTGACTTGGCATTTTTTATGCTTAAGGATTGGTCAGGCAAATTGGCCAATATTTCTCAAACTGTGCTGGTAAATATGTTTACATTTGTATTTATTTGCATTTGTAAATTTGTCTGAATGTTTGGTGTGTGAGTGTGTTTGTGTCTCTAGTTATCTAAGAGTGTGTGAAATGTGCATTTTCAGAACATTGCATTTTTTTATAACATGAAATTAATGTCTGCACACAAGCTAGTGTATATTAAGTTATTTACTTATTATTTTTATTTGTTATTTAATTTTTTGACTGAGAGGAGATTTTATGTCCATATATGATAAAAATCTACAGGCAACGTCTCTTCATTCCCATATTTATGGTCGCATCCATCATTCTATTTTTGATCATTTATTTTTTCTTTAATTCTGACTGTTGCTAATCTATTAATCTTGTTTAGCACAGTGATTTACACTGATAGTTTTATGTGCTGGTAACATGAGTTCTGCTCCTAATGGAGAAACATCATAACAGTTTAAAGTGAGACACTGCCTTTCACTCTGGACTAAGATCAAAATGAATAAAATACAACATAAATGGATAGGACTTTTCTAAAGTTTTGTCTGACTCAGATGTATTTTATTATTGTCTTCATGCTGATTTCTGTCATTGCAGATATAAATATAACGCTGGAGGAAGGATGCAAAGTAAGTTGAGTTTCTGAAATTTAAGTTTTATATAGGGCTGGGCGATATATCGCATCACATTGTTATGCGCATCTCGTCAGTAAAGCCGGTTCCTTGATTAGTAGTAAATCGCCATCACCTGCTTTCAGATGGAGCGGCATTTACTACAAAGAGCCGTAGTTAACTGACAAGCTGAGCCATATCGCATCAATATCGCGGACGTATCGCCAGCGATAATTAATGCGATATGGCTCAGCTTGTCAGTTAACTACGGCTCTTTGTAGACAGCAAAAACTACAGTGTTAAATTAACACTGCTGGGAGTGTATATAAGTCCACACTCAAGAGTGTTGAAGTTAATCAGATAATTAAGTGATTAATTGAGTGATGATTGAGCATTATTGAAGACACCTGATGTTAACAAGCAGAATCACTGAAGCAGAAAATCACAAATTGTAAGCCACCGTTATGGTGATGGGTGTTTGCTTTAGTTGGGCTCTTGACCCTTATATTATTAACTTTAGATTTTGATTGACTGCTGTATCTGAGTTATTACAGCCAGATGAACAAAGAAAAAAAGTAATCTGATGGTGTTGGTTATATTATGACAATCATCAATTGAACTTTATGTTTTTGATTTATTTTGTTGGTTACAGCATAACTGTGATTCTGCATAAATATCCAGAATTTTAGATATAATATAAAGGATTTCTTAAAAGTTGTTTAAAAAAAATTCAGATTCAGTCTATGCATCTCTACAATGGTGACGAGCAGAATATTCAATTAGGAAAAGTAAATTACATAGACAATTCAGATCATAATTTATTCATACCGCAATGCATGATGGGAGCCATGAATGAGTTGTGATTGGTGGCAGCCACTGCAACATGCTTTATTATTGTCACCATTGTTGAGATTCACAGGCTGATTATTGATGTCTGTGTTTCTAAATAATAGTGTTTTGATCAGAACAATGTTTATTAAATATTTTGGATTATATGAAAAATACTGAAAATGATGCTGTAGAATCACAGAGCTGCTGCTAACAAGTTAAACCAAACTATCTCAATAAGTTTTATTTTTCAGATCACAGCATGATTATGTCAAAACATAACCAACACTATCAGATCACTCTTTCTTTGTTCATTTGACTGTGTAAGAACAATGGGTCGTACATTAATATTAATATTAGCTCAAATGATCTATAGGGAATTTTAATAATTAATCATGAATATGATTAATATTTTGTACGTTACAGTTACATTAATTTATCGCAGCTGAACTAGATTGATATATGAACGATTACCATAACGGGTTATGGTTCGTCATTAATACATCAATTGTTCTTATTTCAGCTCGAAGTTATGGGATAACTTTAATGGAATTAATTTAGTTATCAAACAATCTGTTTGTCCAGCGAACAGATTGTACGTAAGATTAAATTAACTCTCAAGGAAAATTATCCTTCTTACAAACACGAGAAAGAGTATCTTTTCCAGGCCTTGAAAAGACACTCTCGGTGTTTGTAGACTAAAATTAGGTTACTTAAAGCGTAGCCTACCAAGATAAAGCATATAGCTAAGATCGAACATTTCAGGGACTAAGTAACATGGGCAATTAAATCAGAGTCAGTCAAGGGCATATGGAATTTAATAATTGGACTAATACTACATCGAACTAAGGAATACAAGTTCTACAATTTACACGAGTAAATATGTATGTACAGGACACGTAAACAAAATACAAGACTAAACGGATAACAGATGAGAGAGGGAGAGGAAGGGAGAAAGTGAAACTAAAGTTTCAGGACGAGAGAGATCACCGAGATGATCTCAGCATGGCAAAAATCACAGACAGTAACCCGTAAGAGACAACAAAGAAATCACATTGTAAGTTCAATTCAATAATCGATACTTGCATGCACATGGTTCTCTTTGTATTTGCTGAAGAAGAGCTCCTTTAAGAGCGGGCCGTGTTTCCTCGTGTCTTCGGGGCGCGCAGTTTAAAGGTTCACTTTGAGTTGAAGTTGTCGGCTGAAGTTCGAAGACGAAACGAAACTAAAAGACTTAAATAAAATATAAAGCCCCCTAAACGGGAGCCATTGATGGTCTCCCTGATGAGGAGGGTTCGAACAAGCAGGAACAAACAAGACGAAAGAAAATACCGGACTCAACTGAACGGAACGCGGAGTGTAACCGCTTTTCTAGGGCACAGGAATTTCACTCCTCCCTGGGGCTTGAGCCAATTGGAATGCGAAATTCCAGGCGGGAGAAAAGTTCTTTGTCTCACTATGAGTTTGATTTGCATGTTTTATGGCAGTCTTAGGATCATGCCATTTCTACGTTAAACAATTATAACTGCAGTAAAATGCATTTTATCATAATTTGGTATCCATATCTTTCCTACGGGTATATGGAGGTTTAATTCAAGACCAAATTTGGTATGTTTAAAAGCTACGGCCTAGAAGTACCTTCTTACTCTGTAAGATAAGTATTAAAAGTTCGATTAACAAACTGGGAATAAGACTAACCTAAAATGTGATGTGCATTTACAAGTGGGAATGAAAATTGGACTTTTTAAAAAGATCCACATGGCATATCTATGATTGCAACAGGGTGCACATCTGAAACATTATTCCTTTAAGGTTTACAAGAATACAACAACCCATCACAGAGAAGAACAATCGTGGAAAAGAGAAATTACATTCAGGTTTACATATTTCTTCAATGGTTATACATATAGAAAATGTAGGATTTAAGTAGGGTTAAAGATTAACACTGCTCCACTCCTCAAATCTTTGTTGCTGGACATTCCTTTAGGCAATAAAACACAGTTCAACACATGGGGGAAGGGATTGCCAGAGAATGTTAGTGAACCTTCTCTAACTAAAACACTATTGATTAAAGAATACATTTCAAAACCACACCTCTAGAAAATCATAATTATATGATCAAACAAATTACTAACATGCATACAGGAAGGTCAAACCCAAATCTGAGTTACATACATTAAAACTATATTTCTATAGGAGGATGTTTGTGTGTGTGTGTGTGTGTGTCTGTGTGTAGAAAGTTTCAAGTTTCGTTATCTCTCTGTGGTCCAGAGAGGGGAAAGGGGGGGGGGGGGTTCGGAATGTCTCTGAGGTGAAATTAGTGTCGTAAAAGTCAATTTGTTCCAGTCTTTATGGAGCCTGGCGTATGATTTGTAATTTCGAAGTCAGGAGGTTACAAGCTCTGATAAGCTTAGCAAAGAACGTTTTGGGCAGGAATGTGCTTAGAAAACACAGAGAGTCCGAATTTGTTAATTCAGGATCAAACGAACGAATGATTCAAATAGCCCAGTCGCTACAGTCCCCCTTTTCGTCCGATGAAGTCCGTGTGGACATCGTCGGACGACAATCATCACAATGGTCACATGGCAGGTGAATCATGACAGTCGTGTAGCAGGTGGATCATGACGGTAGGAAGGCAGGTGGTGCTTGGAGCTGAGGATTCAGCTCGATGAGGTTCGGCGTGGTCTCTGACTTGACACCACCTTTCTGGGGATTCCGTCTGAAACCTGCAAAGGTGCACAGCCCAATGTCGGCGGCGTTCCAGCCTCGGACCGCAGATGAAGTGTTCAGAACGGGCCGTCGAGCCGGTGCTCGGAGGGCTTTGTTGGCAGGGGCAATGTCCATGAGTTGGGACCCCCTTTTCTCACTACGGAGTTCCAGTCCTGGATTCAAGGTGACGTTGAAGTTTTTGGAGGATGGTAGTTTCAGTGCTGTCTGGTACTCTTTGCTGGGAAGCTGGTACCATGTCAGGCCATCAAGGTGTAGGATGACACCTTTCAGTACTTGAAGTCCCATTTTCTGGTTGAGCATGTTGACACGGCTGGTTGTGTCATGCTGGTCGTGAGTGACAGTGGCGGTGTGCACAGGTGCGTTAGCACGCCACCTTTCACCTGCTATCTCTGCTTGTGTGTGGGTGACTTTGCTGACCAGGGGGTGCAACCCGCAGATTTCTTCAGCGTTGTCTCTGAGTAAGGGTTTGCTAAGGCAGAGATAACAAATGTCTTTGGTCATAGTACACAGGTGTAGGTTTGGAGCTGAGTACCGTTGTGTGTCGCCATCGTGGTAGGCCACCACGTCTGGAGGGCTTATCTTGAGGTGGGTGTTATTTTCCCAAAATCTGACCTTGCAAATGTCTGTAAGTCTGTAGACTTGGCTTGACTCGATGATAGGCGGATTTAGGAGAAGGCCCACTTCTCTCTGCTCGGGATCGAAGCAGAGTGAGATGGCGCTACCCAGAGAGTAGGCCAGGTGTTTTTGTAGAAAGTCAGCTGGCATGTTGATGGCGGAAACCAGCACAGTTAGCATCAGGCTTAGTATCAGGTATGGTGGGATTACACCTGTGGCTATGCTGTCATTGGAGGAGCTAACCTCCCACAGCATGTCTGTCGTTGGCACTGTAACCAGCTGAGTCTGGACAAAGTCACTCTGTAAGACAGTAAACTGCGGCTTCATGGAGTTTGCGGTCTGGTTCGCTGCATTTACACTGGACACACCAATGTTAAACAGAGTTCTGGCAGCAGCTCCGGTTCTGAGCAATGCTCCCAGGAACTGGCTGGAGTGGTGGTTGGTGCTTAGGAGTCCCGATTGTGCAACAGTCACTTTCTCAAGTTGGTTGAACATGTGTTCGACCTTGGCCTCGGCGTGAGAGAGGGAGTCCTCTGTCCGTCGGACACTTGTCCAGATGTATTGGGCTACGGAGCTGGGGTGGTGTGCTCTGTAGACCGGGCGGGGCTGGATGAGTCGAACATGCACTTGCTGGGGGTAGGTTCTGCCGTCAGTGATCTGGGGTCTCGGTCGTTCTCTCGGTGGCAGCTGTCCTCTGGTTGGCAAACAGTACAGCATGGCGAACCACAGCAGCAACCTGGCACAGACAACAGGGAGAGAGAGAGAAAAAGGGGAGGAAGAAGCCAGCAAGGGTTGTCTTTGATTGGACAGGTCAGTCTTTTTACTTTGTGGGCGGCGACTGGGTTTAGTTCGCCTTGGCCCATGTTTTGCCACATCTTGCTGTCGGCTTGTCGCTTGCTTCAGTGTCTCGTCAGTGTCTCTGGTGTTGCGTTGTGCAGCACATGATGCGTTATAGACGAACATTAGCAGTTTATCCCCCTTTGTGCGCCGTGGCAGTACAAGCCTTGGCATTGTGATGTCAATCGGTGCACAACTCATAATGTTGTTCTGTACGCGCAGCATGTGCGTTGTGTTATGCAGTGGTCTGAGGCACTGGTTGTCAGTGAGGTCAGACGGCATGCGAGGGTGGTTGGAGGGTTTTGAGAGGTGGGCATTTAAAGTCTTTATGTGGATGTCAGAAGCCCGCATGTCAGTTATGGTTGTCTTTGCAAACAGCGGAGCCAGCGTAAGCGGCTCTGAGGTAGGCAGTTGAGCTTGTAAAGTTCTTATGCTGTGTTTAATCTTCACTTTCTTTAGGGTGGGTGGGTGGGTTGAAAGTGGCCACAGCTTGTTGTTTAGTGCGCCAGGCTTGGCAATGGCTTGAATGAGGTCATGTCGCTGCAGGTCAGTCATGACATTGAGGCAGCAAGTGTCAAAGTCTTTGGTGGGCTGTAAGGTGCAGGGTAGCGGATTCGAACCTTCAGTTGGTGCTGAGTCTGTGTCTTTTTGGCTGGCTGTGGGAGTTCCCATGAACTCTGTGACCGTTGTGACCTGACCGTCTGGCTGTGACTGGAGGGGGCAAAGTTCTCGTACTTGAGCCCAGACTTTGAGCTGTTTCAAGTCCAGTAACGGTTCAAAACGATCTAGAAGGTCTTTGCCGATGAGGAACGGAAAAGTGTCCATTTTTGAGATGAACACGGGATGGACTAGACTCAAAGGACCAATCGTCAGGTGAATGTGGGCTACCTGTTCGAGCCGGATGTCATGTTGACTGTATGACTGTATGTTCAGTTCACAAGTTTGAGGTGTAAGAGTTCGGTCTTGTCTCTTAGCTTCAAATTGGAGTCTTTTGAAAAGTTCATTTGAGATCACCGTAATGTCTGATCCTGTGTCGATCAGGGCTTCCATGCTCACTTCGTCTTCCAACGTGATGTTCAGGTAGAGTTTTTGGGCCACCCCCTTTTTGATTAGGTTGCCCAGGAATGTTGGCATGGCAGGTGTGACGGTCGATTGGTGGTTAGGACCGGTCTCGTGTAGCTTGCTGTGGAGGCAGTTAGACAGAACAGCGTTTTCTGGTACCTGGGTATTTTGGTACCTGGTGTGAGGAGGTGTGCTGTTTCGTTCATGGTGTGCAGCTGTCAGCTGTGGGGCTTGGGTGATGCTGTCACGTTGTGATGTGACAGTTAGCTCTGTGGTCTGTGGATGATGAGCAGTGTTAGAGGTGCTTGGCTCAGTCAGATGGCGGACAGACGGTTTGGTTTCAGTTCTTATGCTTAGGCATAAGATGTCTGGCTCGTCCTTCTTGTCTTTCTTGCAACGTTTCTGGTGAAGAAGCTCTTTCAGCACCTTTAGGATCTCTGCTGTCTCAGACGTGGATGCACTGTGGTTATCTGATGTGAGCTCAGGCTTGAGCTTACCAGTGTCGTGTCGAGAGTGGTTCCACTCTCTGTCGGGGCTTGTTGTCCTGGACGGTGGAGATCGGCTCTTCTTGGGTCGCCGGCCGGTTTCCCGGAATCTTTTAGAGCGCTCGCTCTGGTGCTTTGGACGAGCACCACCGCGATTGTGTTGCCCTCTGCTGGTTTGGAACGGTCGTGACTCTCTGTAAAAATGTCTGTGACTGTGGTGTTGTGGGACACCCTCTAAAGTCAGTTTTGAACAGTGTTCAGAGACAGAATAGATTGTGGGGTTTTTCACAGTCTTTTCAGAAATAGTCTTTTGCTTGGTGTAGGCTTTATGGGCTAGTTCTCGCAGCTGTTGTGTAGACATGCTACGTGGGCACACGGCCACGCCCAAATGGTAACTTAAAGTGGGATGTAGGTTTCTGAGGAACAGAGTCTTAAAGTTGATGTCCTGTTCCATCCCGGGCTCATTCCGTGCTCCGAAGAAGACTTGTCGGAGTCGGTTGTAGTAGGTCTGGGGGTGTTCACGCCGACCTTGCTTGAGGTCTACAGCAGCGAAGAAACCTTGATCGGAGTCTGGATCAGAGAATTCACGGATCAAAGCTTGCCGTAATTGTTGGACGTCCGTTTTGACAGTCTGAGGTTGACGGTCTAGGAAGCTACGAACATCACTGCTAGCCGTTATTCTTAACAGATACAAATTGTCCCAAGCTGTCATGTCGGCGACAGTTTGCAAGTGAAAGTCGATGTCTTTTAAATAAGCATGAACGTCACGACCTTCTGCAGAATCTGGATCGAACATAGGAATGTTTCGAGCTAGCTTGTCAAGTTCTCGGGGGGTCGTGCCGTGGTTAGTGGCATGGGTTGTCTGAAGGGGTCCTCCCCCTTTTGCTGCTGACAGGTGTTCTGGAAAGCTGGCTGGTGATGTCTTGAGCCGTGGGCTTACATCTACCTTTTCAGCTCTGGGTTCTTGGCTGAAAGAATTGGAGTGGCGGGCCGGGAGAAACTCTGTGATGTGTGTTTCTCCGTTCCAGCTACTCTGCAGTCTGTAAGAATGTTTCAGCTCTCTGTGAACAATGTCAAGTTCGTCTTTGAGATCGTGTTTCTGCAGAGTAAGCTCATGGATCTCAGCTCGGGCCGCTTGCAAGTGTTTCTCGCAGGCTCTGGCTTTAGCGTCTCTGTCTTTTATTTCAGTCTCTGCTCTTGCAAGGAGAGCTTCACCTTGTTGGAGTTTTTCGTCGAGTTCTCTTCTGGTTTCTTTCGCCGACTGTTCTCTTTGGTCTGTGTCAAGGCGAAGATCTTGCAGGGTATATTGAAGTCTTTCTACTTCTTTCTGTAGCTCTGGATCTGTGGCGTCCTCTTTCTCGCGCTGGTACTGGGTCTCGAGGAGGAGCTGATCTAGACGGCTCTGGGTTCTGGCCTGGTCCTTCCGGGCCTCGTCCGCTTGAAGCTTTAGCGCTGCGGCTTCCTGCTCCAGGTCGATGTTGCTCCTTTCGCTGAGCTGTGCTTGGGCAACGAGATTGTGGGCGACGCTTCCGACGATCCTGGCCCAGTCTTTGTAGTTGTAGCTCTGTGTCGGATCCTGGGTTATCAGCTTCTCTAGCTCGGCGTCCAGTTGCTCTTGGCTCCGGTGCTGCAGGTCCTCGGTACCCTCGGGCAGGAAGGGGGTTGTCATTGCTCTCAGCCATGTCGAGAGGTTGTTCCAGCGAACTACAGGGCTGGATGAGCGGGACATACTGGCTTACTGTAGGCGAGAGAAACACAGCACACACACAGAGACCAATGCAAGTTCGTTCTAAGGCTAACGAGCTATGCTAATACGGCTATGCCGTCTATTAGAATTTGGGCTAACTGATGCAGACAGTTAGACTGTGCCAATTAACTCGGGTCGACAAAGGACCTGAAATGGAGATTTTGGCAGGCAGTAGCCTGGCGGGTCACGTGTTGTGACGCCGGCTCTGGTTGTCGCTCTACTTATTCAGTTTTCTTTGGTGGCTCTCACAGGTTACTGTCTTTAGGTGAACTGAAAGAAACAAATCACAACAAAACAAAGGATAGAAAAGATCAAAGTGAAACAAAACACTAGTGATGACTAGGTCTGGAATTAAATGAAACAGAACAGTAACACGGTACGTGTTAGAGAGGGTAACGAGACCTAAGCTATTACCACTGCTAGGGTTTAGGATAGGGCCAACAGGTGAGTGGGGCTATCGGGGCAGGAAGCCTAGGAAGAGGGTGTGGCTTGGAGAGGAAAGGTGGGTCAAAACACTTAAAATATATCCGGGGGAATATCTAATATTCTGGGGCTTATACTAAGAGAATGGGTTTTATCACATTTAGTTTACCTGATGTGAATTGAGGCCACTCAGGTGGAAACCAGTGGCTCGGTCAACCTCTCCGACAGTTCTCCAACACTTGACCGCAGTGCTCCCGGGCAACCTCGTCTCTCGGTACCACGGTGTGCCCACTCAAACCACTTGCGACTTTAAACACAAAGTGGCAACGCCAAGGTGTCAATCATCAGACGGCACGGAAAGATTGAGTTTTCCTCAGAACTCTCCTTTCGGAGTGGTCCTTTCAGCAGACCCCAGTTCGAGTGATTGTCTCAAAATTGCCTTGTGTGTCGCTGACGTTGACTTAACCTTTTGGCGGGCCAAATTGCTGATGTCGGGGTGGCGTGCCACAACCGGAGGTACGAGATTCGGAAGAGTCCGAGACACACGGCCAGTGTCAGGTAGCGTCGGACAGGTGAGCTCGCTTGCCGGAGACCAAGCAGAGATGGCTGTCAGATCACAAAGGGAGTACTACAATAAATACACAGAAGGATGAACAAGGGAAACTTAAAGTGAATTAAGGCTTGCTTGTTTAAAACCAATTGAGTAGTTATGTATGTAGAAAGGAGAGTCAAAGGTTTTACTAAATAATGATAAAACAATAGGAAGTTATGATAATGTTAATTATCAAAATGACCTAACCCGAAAGAGAGAAGGAAAAGAATAACAGTAGGAATAAAATAATAGGAAAAAAAAAAAAAAAAAAAAAAAATGTAAAAATCAAAATAGAAAGGAACAGGATTGAAACACGGGAGAAGAAGCAGGCCGCAGTAGCTGGTTTTCACCACAAGGGGGCGTGCTCCCTCTCTGTGCTCAACCTGCCAAACATAAAACTTAATTCAAATTAAAAATTCAAAACTTGTTTAAATTAAAATTTAAAATAAGCATGTAAGGAAATGTAAAAATAAGAATGATCTCTTATAGTAATCCAGATACCCTAAAGTATCAGTCCTATTTATAAAAATAATCAGGAGAGGAAGACGATATAAAAGAGTGAAAGGAGGGAAACAGTGATGCCGACTTAGTATCCACAAGGCCACACGGTGGCGCTGTTTCCTCCAAGTGGATACCAGTGGCTGAATAGACAACTCAATTTAAATTTAAAATTCAAACTAGTTCAAATCAAATTTAAATGAGCATGTAAAGAAACGGAGAACTCAGAATAATATCCCATAAAAATTAATGTTAACAGTGAAGTCTCATCAATAATTTATTAAGATAACCAAAAGAGAAAAGTAGAAGTAAACAATTCACGAAAGGATTTGAAAAGAGAGGAAAGAGAGCTGAGTGAACCGACCTCGCGGGTGGCGGCCACTAGGTGCCGTTGTTTCCTCTAAGGGAATGGCTGAGATTTAATCTGAGTTTTAATCCAAATCTTGTTTGAACCAAACTCAGAGTAAATGTATCAGTCCAAAAGCAGGAAAATTGTCTAACACAAAATAATAAACGCACGAGCAAAGCTATAAATGCGAATAGTTATTTAGAGTTTAAACATTAATTCACAGGGAAATGAATTCAGCCGTGAAGAGAGCGTTATCTGATAACTGGCCACGCGATGGCGTTGTTGCGCTCATGCAGGCGGAAATCAGGGGGCAAAAGGGGTAATTTGAGGCTGCTAAACACTTACGCCCTCTGGCGTTTAGTAAATGGAATTACACAACTTCAATGTGATTCAAACGCTAAGAGCTTTCCAGCTCGCGTCACGCGCTGATTTCTGCAACACTCACAAATAGGACAGAGGTCTCGGCGGACCTTTTGGTGCTATTAATACTGCACAGGAAAGTATGGCGGGGTTTCTTCCCCGCAAATACTCAAATGTGGACAACAGGAATTTTCCGTCTGTTGCTAGACTCCCATATTACACATTTATCATTTGTGTATTTAGGTTTTCGATTGATTAGCTAGGTCAATGTTAACCAGGAGTTTACCGTTTTGTTGAATATCACTGGACTAACCACGAATTCAATAACGATATAGCATGCATGCAAGGCCTATGTTTAATAAGGAATCTCGCTTAGAAAACATATTTATTAATACCGGTAGTACGCACGTGAGAATTCTTCGTTCACAGCGATTTAAAACAAATATTAGAAATGTATCAACTGCAGAGATATTTCTTCATCTCTTAACAGGACATTTGTAATATTAAATACTGCAGTGTACGTAGCATTTAACAGTGCTAAAATCGTCTAGGCATATTTTAGCAACTTGTTAAAATGTACGTAGGCCTACTGACTTCGGCTTTTTGCCTTGGACAGTTAGGAGTGAGTTCGCGTTAGCGACTTAACTCACAAATTCATAATTTCATAATGCGCAAAAATTATTAATAACCATATAAACAGACTGAAACTGAATATTGCCCATAAACAAAGTTTGAAATGCGTCGCGTTCTCCACCAAAACTGTAAGAACAATGGGTCGTACATTAATATTAATATTAGCTCAAATGATCTATAGGGAATTTTAATAATTAATCATGAATATGATTAATATTTTGTACGTTACAGTTACATTAATTTATCGCAGCTGAACTAGATTGATATATGAACGATTACCATAACGGGTTATGGTTCGTCATTAATACATCAATTGTTCTTATTTCAGCTCGAAGTTATGGGATAACTTTAATGGAATTAATTTAGTTATCAAACAATCTGTTTGTCCAGCGAACAGATTGTACGTAAGATTAAATTAACTCTCAAGGAAAATTATCCTTCTTACAAACACGAGAAAGAGTATCTTTTCCAGGCCTTGAAAAGACACTCTCGGTGTTTGTAGACTAAAATTAGGTTACTTAAAGCGTAGCCTACCAAGATAAAGCATATAGCTAAGATCGAACATTTCAGGGACTAAGTAACATGGGCAATTAAATCAGAGTCAGTCAAGGGCATATGGAATTTAATAATTGGACTAATACTACATCGAACTAAGGAATACAAGTTCTACAATTTACACGAGTAAATATGTATGTACAGGACACGTAAACAAAATACAAGACTAAACGGATAACAGATGAGAGAGGGAGAGGAAGGGAGAAAGTGAAACTAAAGTTTCAGGACGAGAGAGATCACCGAGATGATCTCAGCATGGCAAAAATCACAGACAGTAACCCGTAAGAGACAACAAAGAAATCACATTGTAAGTTCAATTCAATAATCGATACTTGCATGCACATGGTTCTCTTTGTATTTGCTGAAGAAGAGCTCCTTTAAGAGCGGGCCGTGTTTCCTCGTGTCTTCGGGGCGCGCAGTTTAAAGGTTCACTTTGAGTTGAAGTTGTCGGCTGAAGTTCGAAGACGAAACGAAACTAAAAGACTTAAATAAAATATAAAGCCCCCTAAACGGGAGCCATTGATGGTCTCCCTGATGAGGAGGGTTCGAACAAGCAGGAACAAACAAGACGAAAGAAAATACCGGACTCAACTGAACGGAACGCGGAGTGTAACCACTTTTCTAGGGCACAGGAATTTCACTCCTCCCTGGGGCTTGAGCCAATTGGAATGCGAAATTCCAGGCGGGAGAAAAGTTCTTTGTCTCACTATGAGTTTGATTTGCATGTTTTATGGCAGTCTTAGGATCATGCCATTTCTACGTTAAACAATTATAACTGCAGTAAAATGCATTTTATCATAATTTGGTATCCATATCTTTCCTACGGGTATATGGAGGTTTAATTCAAGACCAAATTTGGTATGTTTAAAAGCTACGGCCTAGAAGTACCTTCTTACTCTGTAAGATAAGTATTAAAAGTTCGATTAACAAACTGGGAATAAGACTAACCTAAAATGTGATGTGCATTTACAAGTGGGAATGAAAATTGGACTTTTTAAAAAGATCCACATGGCATATCTATGATTGCAACAGGGTGCACATCTGAAACATTATTCCTTTAAGGTTTACAAGAATACAACAACCCATCACAGAGAAGAACAATCGTGGAAAAGAGAAATTACATTCAGGTTTACATATTTCTTCAATGGTTATACATATAGAAAATGTAGGATTTAAGTAGGGTTAAAGATTAACACTGCTCCACTCCTCAAATCTTTGTTGCTGGACATTCCTTTAGGCAATAAAACACAGTTCAACACATGGGGGAAGGGATTGCAAGAGAATGTTAGTGAACCTTCTCTAACTAAAACACTATTGATTAAAGAATACATTTCAAAACCACACCTCTAGAAAATCATAATTATATGATCAAACAAATTACTAACATGCATACAGGAAGGTCAAACCCAAATCTGAGTTACATACATTAAAACTATATTTCTATAGGAGGATGTTTGTGTGTGTGTGTGTGTGTGTCTGTGTGTAGAAAGTTTCAAGTTTCGTTATCTCTCTGTGGTCCAGAGAGGGGAAAGGGGGGGGTTCGGAATGTCTCTGAGGTGAAATTAGTGTCGTAAAAGTCAATTTGTTCCAGTCTTTATGGAGCCTGGCGTATGATTTGTAATTTCGAAGTCAGGAGGTTACAAGCTCTGATAAGCTTAGCAAAGAACGTTTTGGGCAGGAATGTGCTTAGAAAACACAGAGAGTCCGAATTTGTTAATTCAGGATCAAACGAACGAATGATTCAAATAGCCCAGTCGCTACAACTGTTATAAATCAATAACAGCAGACAAACAAAATTTAAAGTGAATAATATAAGGATCAATAGCCCAACTAAAGCAAACATTGATCGCCATAACTGTGGCTTACAATTTGAGATTTTCTCCTTCAGTGATTCTGCTTGTTAACATCAGGTGTCTTCAATAATGCTCAATCATCACTAAATTAATCACTTAAATATCTCATTAACTTTAACACTCTTGAGTGTTAATTAACACTCATAAGTGTGGACTCATATACACTCCCAGGAGTGTTAATTTAACACTGGAGTTTTTGCTGTGTAGTAAATGCCACTCCATCTGAAAGCAGGTGAAGGCGATTTACTACTAATCAAGGAACCAGCTTTACTGACGAGATGCGCCTAACAATGTCATGCGATATATCACCCAGCCCTAATTTTAACAATATAAGTGCATGGTCTAAAAGGGTCGTCTCTATTCTCTTAATGAGTATTGGGTGTGTTTTGGGCATAATGTGCAACAAACCAATCAGAGTCTCATCTCCCATTCCCTTTAAAAGTCAGTTGCGCTCGCGCCATGGTGGATTCGCTATTTACATTACGCAATTTGGAAGCGGAAAGACTGAACGCTTCTCCAGAGAGGAAACGGATCTGCTTATGTGCGAGGTTAAAGCGCAAGAACACCATCTACGGAACAAGCCGGATTCCACGTTATCTTTATGTACACAATATTAATCTTTTACATTGTAATCCTTTTGTTTTTAATATTTGACATGTTTGTGTGCTGCTGCGCGTCCCTGTGTGTGTAATAAGCAGAGTGTATGCGCGTTGTGGACTTGCCTATAGGCTCATATTACTAACGTGCTCTTTAAATAATAAAAATAAATAAATAAATACTGCACCATTGACTTTAGACCAGGTTTCAGTTGGTCAATGGCGCGTCTATTTCAGTTCCTCAAAATAGAAACGCACCATCAATGTGCCTGAACACACTTCGTTTTCAGACCAGAAGCCCATAGGCGCACAAATGGGCGCAAATGCATTTGCTGTTTAAACAACGTGGCGCAGGACGTGAAAATGAAAACTGCGTCGGGCTGAAACTAGCAAAACACACTTGCGTAGCGCCTGGCGCTGCATTGCACCGGGTGTGGGATAGAGCCTTAGAGTTGAACTAACAATGGCAATCTTTCCATCAATGTATTGTAGCCTATGTAATTTTTGGGATATTGCATACGATTATGTGATTAGATAACTGGACTGATCAATCTCATCACACACCATCTAAAGTTTTGTTTTGGTCATTCTGAAATGCCTGTCATCAAAATGATTTGGTCTGATTATCTCCCAGAACTGTCACACACATTAGGCATCTGAACAAAAGATAACATGACAGTGTTACCCAGTCAACTATTTGATCTCACTGTGATCTCACCATGAGCTCTCAGGATACTCATACTATGGCCACAATGTGAGGTCAAAGTGCACAAAGCCTAGATACCCAGCATGCATTGCAGCATGAAGCTTTTGATCGTCACCATTGTTGAAATTCATACACTAATACTTGGGGCCCAATCTTGCACCCAGCGCAATTGACTTTGTACACCGACGCATGTATCATTCCTATTTTGCACCCGCGCAAAGCGGACTTTTCCCTCCACAAACGCACGTCGGTAAACTAGCAAATACACTTGCGCTCCCGGGGGTTTCTCCATCCCCAATGTCACTTCTCTGTGTTTTACAGCCCTGACGAGAACGCCGGTGTTGTGCCGAATTTCGACCCCCTGCCAAATTATTACCCCCCTCGTTGAAGTCAGTACCTGATTGCCTAATCCTAACCCCTCCCCTAATCCTAACCCCTCCCCCACAACTAATCTTAAACCTACCAATACTAGGGGGGTAATCATTTGGCGGGGGTCGAAATTCGGCACAACACCGGTCTCCTCGGCTGTGAACCGCTCCTGGCGCGCGTCTGGCAAATCCGCCGTTATGATAGCAATCCGCCATGGAAAAAGCGCATCTGCTCTTAAAGGGAATGTGAGATGTCGCTCTGATTGGTTTATTTCACGTTACGCCCAAACCACACCTATGAATAATGAAGCTACTTTAGACCAACCCCTTTTAGATTTGCGTCGGGCGCAAGAGTCATTTATCCCGCCGGTATAATAGCAACAGCGCCCAAGACCCGCCCACAAAGTTACTTGTGTTTCGCGCTTGATACTTGCGTTTCAGATCGTTAAAATAGGGCCCTTGATGTCTCTTTGTGTCTAAATGACACAGTAATTCACATGTTTTTGTCTAATTATGCAATCATCATCGTTCATAAATGATTATGACACTGCTGAATTTCAAACTGTATAATGAAAGTTATGTTATAATTTAAAATACCTCACAAAGACTTACATACTGAATTTAGATGATGATATCTTTACCAACAACAAACCAACATCACCTGGATACATTTTCTTTTAGCCATAACAAATGTGCCTTACAAACACAGTTACAGCAGCCAAAAAAATGCAATGTATAAAAGTCACGAGCCCAACTAAAGCAAACACTGATCACCATCATGGTAACGTCAAACTAAATAGTAAAACGTCAACATCTAAAACATCTTAATAAACAACATCTTAATTCCTAATAAGAACTTCTGTAGACGTCTGAAGTCAGTCTGGTTAGTAATAAGTGAAGCTGGTAATGCTGTTTGTGGAGTTGTTTAATCCTCCTCTGCTGAGATCTTCACAGATTTAATGTCTTCTTTTATTTCATCTAAGGCTGTGGCTGAAGTCAGTTGTATGTTTGGAGAATGTTCTTATAAGAAAAATCTGTTATCTGGGTGTGCACTCATACTGAGAGCTCACCATGTGACATCACTGTGACATCACTGTGATAGTGTTGAGAAACAGGAAGTAGAATCAGGTCAAGGTTGTGATTCAGGTCAAGTTATGATTATGTTAAAACATAACCAACACCACCTGATCAACGTTTCTCTTTGTTCATCTGAGAGTTATCACCCAGATACAACAGCCAAACAAAATCTAAAGTTATTAGTTTAAGGGTCAAGAGCCCAACTAAAGCAAACACTGATCACCATAATGGTAACTTAAAAATAGATTTTCTCCTTTGGTGATTCTGCTTGTTAACATCAGGTGTCTTCAATAATGCTCAATCATCACTCAAACAATCACTAAATTATCTCATTAACTTTAACACTCTTGAGTCTGGAGCCAAATAAACTCCCAGGAGAGTTCATTTAACGCTGGAGTTTTTGCTGTGTGAGTTCATGGGTGGAATAAATATATGGCAGGACTTTTACTTTCTGACCCCTGGATTCTCCACCTCTGCTCTCAACCTGCTCAACATTTTTAATTCACAATGAGTTCAAATATTACTGACACTGTGAGCATCACCATATGAGAATGGTGTGATGTCACTGTGATCATGTGTTGACTGGGTTATTATTTGGTTTCATCTGAGCTTTGAGGAGCATTTTTCTGCACAAATCTTTTATATATTTTATGCAATATTAAATGTTTTTGCTCAATTCGTAACTGGAAATGGTTTATTAGTTCAAAGAGTAGTGCAATAAAATATGCATTGTAGATATCTGTAATGTAAAATATGAATGTGCTGTTCTACTTATTGTTGCTAGATTAGTGGTGGAAATTTAGATTCTTTCCAGAGACTCGTTCATTTTCAGTTCACTGATTCGTTCAGTGATAATTTCTTCATATTACATATATACTGCAGCAGGTGGCGAAAAAGAGTGTATTTTATGCTATGTTTTAACAAACGTATTTACTTGTTACAAAAAAAATGATTTGGCTTTGTTAAAATGTGTGCCTTATTTACTAAATTAATAACATAAATCTAAATAAGTGGTTCAGATGACCAAACCAAGGTTTTCTTGCATAATTAACATTTTAATTGTTTAGTCAGACATACACATTCATAAATCAGGCATTATATTAAACGTTGATGGTCTGTATGTTGAATATGAATATAAAAAATTATATGTGCACACCTATAACTGCGCTTTGAATGAGATTGAATCACATGCTAAACGACCGATCTACCCAGTACTCTCATTCACGAACGAAAGTACCAGTTAGTTCAATTCGTTCAAAACAGAGCGATCTCAGTCAGTGATAGGCATACTCGTTCAGTAGATCCAACCAAATACATGCCCCTTCACAGCCCAAACTGAAATGCTATTTGCTGACGTTATACGCAAATGAGACCTAACTAGGGTGACCACCTGCTAATAAGCCCAAGGGGGGACAAGGGGTATGTTTCTGAGGGACAATGTGGGACACTGTCTGGCGCGGCGGTGCCCCACTGGCAGACTCACTGATAGTGGTTTACCCATTTCTAGCACATACCACCTTGCATAGTATTAATAATGCCCTATTCTCCTAAACGTGTAATTGTTGATGTATGCTCATGAATAGGCCAACCAATGTGTATTTTTTTTCTAAATAAAGACTCATAATATTTTGAACATTCAATGAATTGACAGATGTACTTCCACTTAAGATTTACTATTTAATTTTATTTATTTTTCATTACAATTTATTTACTTTAAATAAATTAATAAATTATAATATAAATTTATAGGATTACAGGAATTGTAGTTGCTCAACACCACAGGAACAGTTAAAAAAAAAATATAAAAAAAAAAATACGATTGACCTCGTATTCCCCTCCCTCCATGTCCGATTGAGAAGGACGTTTTGCAAAGGTCACAAAAAGCCCTCTCGGTATCCCCCTCAACACCTTTCAGCCACAAATATTCATTTCCCCATTCTTGTTTCTTGTACTCACACCTTCTCTTTTTAATTGATGATGGCGTTGCCTCTCAGACAGTCTCTTTCTAGAATTTTTCGAATTAGAAAGCGCGCATCTAAAAGTTCCTTCCTTCCAAGTGTGTCTGGTATGCGCGTGCGTGCGCTGTCATGACAACAACGAAAAAGTTGACAACAACCTAGTCAGCAGTTCAACTGAGGGGTTTGTGTGGCAACAATAGCGTGCTGAAATGTCAAGTAATGTTCGTTTGTCTGCTTGGGGCTCGTGTATATAGAGCGACCAACTTTTTTTTGAGCAAGCATAGATTATGCGTGACACGGTCTCAATTTGCGTGACGCGTGAATTGGGCTTCAAACGCTGTGCGCGCACGCGCTACGCGGGACGGGTGGTCACCCTAGACCTAACCAATACTGTCATATTTTTTTGGTTTGTTTTAGTTTTTAAGTGCATATGACATGAATAAAACGTAATGAATTCATTTTTGATAATACAAAATGAACACAAGTAGTCAAGTAAATTGTTCAAAGTGCAAAATACCACAAAACTAAGACTAAAACACACAAACAAAATATAAGAAAAGCAGGTAACGAAGTGTAAATTTAAATCAAGTAAACAGCCAAGTGCACCCCCCTTAGCTCAAACCAAGTAAAAAATGACGATGTTAATTTGTCTTTGTTATATTTAACCATTAACTTGCGTTATTAAACTGTTTTCATTACAATGGTAAAGTGTAAATTTCTTTCTTTGATGCAAACATGTTAACTACACAAACCTAGCTCTATCGGTTCGCCACATAGACTGTGGGTTCGCCATCATTATCGTTCAAACAACTGGTTATTTTCGTTCATGAACGACATACCAGTTCGTTCAACTCGTTCACAAATGATAAGATCTCTCTCTCGTTCAGACTCAAAAGCAACTCGGTCATAGACTCAGTGAAGGGCGTATTCGTTCACTACATCCAACAAATCACATGCCCGTCACATCTCATACTCAAAGGCTATTGGCTCGAGGTTCATTCTTTGACAGGTTGAAAACACTGGTTCACTGAGCTGCGCATGCGCTGTAGAGGGAGGGATTTCACATTTCAGTGAACGAGAAATATGAGTCACTGGATTACGTGAACGAGAACGATTCGTTCACCTAAAGGATTCGTTCAAAAAGAACGATTCGTTCACGAACGTAACATCACTATGCTAGATTTGTGTTGTGTGTCTGTACTAACATCACTGAACCTTCACAGTGACCTTAAGTGCAGTAACAATACATGTTTGGCTCTCTGTTAATATTGAAAAACATGATCAAAATCAACAGCCTACTGCTTTCACAATTGTGATTTCAGAGTCAGAACTGTTTCCAAAATCTTCTTGAGAAGATCGAGAACATCACATCTCAAGTGCTCTCTGTGACTGTAAGTCTTCAAGAGAAAAATAATCAAATAATCAAACATTTGTCAGTTATATACTGTGGATAATATATGATTGACAAAACAGTGCTGTCTTATTTGCTCTGTTGACATTTACTGTGACACTGTTTGTCTGATCAATAAATTAGACTGTGACCAACATTTTGACTGTGGCCTTCAACGCTTCAGGGAAGATTTTAGAGTCATCTTCATCATCTTCATCATCAGTCAGCCCAGCTGAACTAGCCTCCTATGGAAACCGTGTGTTAAAAACCAGTGAGAAACTCATCTCTACATTGGTGAAGCCGACAGACACGAGTGACAATGTCAGTTTGACTCTTGCTGTTGTAGGTGAGTGGAGAAACTGTTATTATTGATGATGAAACTGAGATTATATATGATATCAGGGAGTTTATATAGTCTAGAGAGCAGCAGTGGATCACGGGTGTCAGACGGTGAGGATGATAAATGCAGCTACAGTAACTATATAACTGTGAAGAATTACAAATATTTTAGACAGTGTTTTCTGCTCTTTTTGTGTCTTTTGTTGTTGATGTCAAAGGTCAGTATTTTGGTTCAAAGTCATTCATCATTTGGTAGAAGCTTGTCACAGTAGACTGGGTTATTCACTGCTTCACTTCCTGCTCAGCTACTGTTCGGACGCTCTTGCTTACTGCCCTGCGCTTTGCTCTATCACTTTTACATTTTATCTCCTATTTTTTTATATTTTATTTCCTTTATTTTATTTCCTTTTATCACCTAATTTTAACTTCAGCAAATCAGCACAGTGCTCATACGACAAAGTTTGGATTACTACAAAAACTGAGAATTCTTTTACCCGACCAGCTTACATTCCGGGAAAGGAAAACACAACTGCCTCAAGGATAAGAGAAAATGCCTCTTCTGGAATCTACTTGCTGCACTAACTGCCACAGACTTTTACAAAGGATTGCAGTTCTTGAAACAAAGTTACTTACGGGACCACCAAACCAGACGAAGCACACAACAGAGCTTCGTCATGGACACCCTCAGCATACCGATGAGTCCCATGAAACTAGTACTCCTCGACAGATAGAGAAACAAGCCGATCGACTTACTAATCGATGGCACAAACAGGGAGCTAGACCCAAAGGCACTCGAAACATCAGATTGTCACGAGCATCACAAATTGCCGCAGTAGCATCCTCTACCCCAGATACAGCTCTGACAAGGATTGCAAACAGTGGTCTCCTACCACCGCCTATACATCTTGAGAACAGATTTGAAGTACTAAGGAATGTAAATGAGGAATCCCCAAACGTGATGAATGTGATCGAACACAGACTGAATGGGCCAGTAGCTAACACTGATGCTAACTGGCGCTCAAGGTCGAGCAGACAGCGGCACTCAGCTCAGAGCGCAGCCGAGCCCAGGACTCTGATAGTGGGGGACTCCATAATCAGAAACATTAGCAGCAGGGATACAACTACGTGCTGCCTTCCACAAGCAACAACTTCTGATATAAACAGGGAACTTCAGAACATTCTGATGAAACATAAGACTGCAAATCGACTCATCATACATGTGGGGAAGAATGATATTCATAAAGAGCAGTCAGAACTCCTTAAGAAGGATTTCCATGAACTTTTTGAAACACTTAAAAGACTGAAAGTTCAAACATTCATCAGTGGACCACTCCCAGCAAGAGGAACAAACAGGTTTTCATGGTTACTTGGACTATACGTGGCTGCAAAAAACCTGCAATATAAAAGGAGTAAACTTCATTGACAATTTCAATCTTTTCTGGAGTCAGAGACAACAGTTTCATTGGGATGGCCATCACCCAAACAAACTTGGTTCAAGAGTGTTAAAGGACAATATCTACTTCTCCCTCAATCATCCTTCTGCAGTTTGTGCCAATCCACTCAATCTGAACAGCACACACACACCTGGACACAGTATGAATGACCACGGGACTTCACTTCAGCAGCAAAATGGACATGTGGTTGACATATCACACAAGGACAATGATAACACCACTCCGCCACAACAACCTCTGCTCACGGACACAATCTCAGCTGAGCCCTGCCCACAGAGCTCACCACAGACAGACATATCAGAACTGCTTGAAGATTCAGCACCCAAGGACGACTTCCTGGAAAACAGCCAGGGAAGCCTGGACATCATATTACAGCCTCCGATAACACCAGAGCAACAGCCCTTTCACTTTGGAAATTACTTGTCTTTCGAATATCTGGGTATTGTGTTAAAAGGTGCTCCACGCATTTTACTTTTCATTATTTACAGGCCTCCAAAATACTCTCCAGCCTTTGCTGAGGACTTTATAGAACTGTTATCAACAATTACCTCAGAGTTTGACTGTTTTGCCATTGCTGGAGATTTTAACATCCACATAGATACCCACATAGCAACATTGTGTCGGCCCAGATCCGGCCCACATCTGGCACACATGGAAAGATGATCTGGCCCATATGCAGCATGGACTTACGGCACTTGGGTGGGCCACTCCTGTTTGCCAGATCTGGGCCACAAGCAGGCCATAGCAATGCCACATCTCAGCCAAGAGCAAAGAAATAAACCAGAACTGGAGGATTAAACAACTCCACAAACAGCATTACCAGCTTCACTTATTACCAACCAGACTGACTTTATTTCTGTCAGACGTCTACAAAAGTTTTTATTGAGAATTAACAGAGGTTTAACTATAATGTGTTTCATTTAAAGTCACCATTACAGTGAATAGTGTTTCCATTAGTTGTGATCTGATAGTGTTGGTTATGTTTTGACATAATCATGCTGTGATCTGTAAAATGAAACTTATTGAGATAGTTTGGTTTACCTTATTAGCAGCAGCTTTGTGAGTCTACAGCATATGATTTTCAGTATATTTCTTTTAACCAATAATATTTAATAAAAAATTGTTCTGATTCAAATTCTTTCAAATTTTTCTTTTAGAAACGCAGACATCAATAATCAGTCTGTGAATCTCAACAATGGTGACAATAATAAAGCATGTTGCTGTGGCTGCCACCAATCACAACTCATTAATGGCTCCCATCATGCATTGCGGTATGAATAAATTATGATCTAAATTGTTTATGTAATTTACTTTTCGTAATGGAATATTCTGCTCGTCACCATTGTTGAGATGCATATACTGAATTTTGATGTCTGTGTGTGCCTAAAAGAAAGACTTTTTATTTTTTTAAACAACTTTTAAGAAATCCTTTATATTACAACTAAAATGCTGGATATTTATGCTGAAAAGCTGTTATTCTGTGGTCAACAACATAAATTTAAGTCAGAAATCAGCAAATAAGGAGTTCAGTGATCAAGCTCAAATGATGATTGTCATTATATAACCAACACCATCAGATCACTTTATTCTTTGCTCATCTGGCAGTTATAACTCACTAGATACAGCAGACAAAATTTTAAGTACACATAAAAGGGTCAAGAGTCCAACTAAAGCAACTACCCATCACAATAATGTTAACTTACAATTTGTGATTTTCTCCTTCACTGATTCTGCTTGTTAACATCAGGAGTCTTCAATAATGTTCAATCATCACTAAATTAATCACTTAATTATCTCATTAACTTCAACACTCTTGAGTGTTCATATACACTCCCAGGAGTGTTAATTTGACACTGGAGTTTTTGCTGTGTACAAAGAGCTGTAGTTAACTGACAAGCTGATCCATATCGCATTAAATATCGCAGGCGATACGTCCGCGATATTAATGCGATATGGCTCAGCTTGTCAGTTAATTACGGCTCTTTGTAGTAAATGCCGCTCCATCTGAAAGCAGGTGATGGCGATTTACTACTAATCAAGGAACCGGCTTTACTGACGAGATGCGCATAACAATATCGCGATTTAAATCGCCCAGCCCTACCCTAATATGTGTCCACACTACAGGGTGTTAAAAATTAACACTGAAGCGGTGTTGAAGTTAATGAGATAATTAAGTGATTAATTAAGTGATGATTGGCCATTAGTGGTGACACCTGATGATAACAAGCAGACTCACTGAAGGAAAGAGAAACAAGAACAGAAAAAAGAGAAACACAAGAACTACTGACTTCGAGACATTATGGCACTTATTATTTTACCAGTTTGACTTTATTTCTGTCATACATCTACACATGGTCTTATTTAGATTTAACAGAAGTTTAGATGGTAATGTTTTATGGAATGTTTCATTTCATGTCACCATTATGGTGACCAGTGGTTGCTTTAGTTGGGCTCTTGACACTTTATTATTTAACATTAGTATTTTTCTGGCTGCTCCAACTCTGTGCTTATAGAGCATATGTGTTGTGGCAAGAGAAGCTATGAGTTGGGCTGTGTTTCCTGAAAACATTGCAAGCCTAATTTGATCGTACAGACCATTTGTTGCAGTTGGTCTGCAATCAAGTTAAGTTTAAGATGCTTTTGGAAATGCAGCCCTGGTTATGTTTCAATGATGAAATTACTAGTGACCTGATTCAATGTCACCCAGCATTATAAACTGATTATCTAATTGTTTTATTAATTTTACACTACAGTAGTTACTTCCAGCAATGTTTTAAAGATCTGAAGGATTTTAAAATCACACACTGACATCAAGAATCTACATATGAATCTCAACAATGGTGACAATCAAACAAATGCTTAAAGGTAGTGTAGGTAGGAATTTTATAAAAAAACTTTTTTCCAAATTTGTTTAAACTTTATATATATAAATACATAATTAAAATGTAAGTACTCTGAAAAAAAAGAGTATAAAAATCGAGTGACTCTAGACCGTTTAATCTGCATTAAACACAGCTCATTATTTCCATTCGGGACGAAACAAAGGATTGGCTTAGGCGACTGTCACTCTCTCTCGCAACCATGGCAACCACCCTTTTGCTAAGGATCTGCCCACGTGCGCGGCTGCGCGCACCAGTTTGAGTTGAGGAATTCAAGAGGAACGGAATGCAAAACTCACCGCAGGTCCTCATGTCCAAGAAGTGCTCCTTGCCCTGCACTTCGACCACCCCGCCCTCGGCCTCTACTTCCTCGGACCCTAGTTGCACGGCTGCTTGCACGACCTCCTCTGCTTCGCCCTCGACCCCGGACCTGTCCTCGAGCTGACTATGCGGTACTTGTCACCGGAGTGTAATGTTAGTCCTCATCAGAGTCAACAATGCTTTCATCATGGAAACTCTTACATGAAGAACACCACCATATATGTTATGAATCTTACACGAAATTCACCTTCATCACAGTGTAACTGATGGTAATGGAAAAACGTGTATCAATGCAACCTGTTTTTAGCTTTGCCTTCTAGATATAACTAGCTCGTTAGCGAATCAAAATAATTTATTTTTTTAAACTTTACCAATATCAATATGCTAGCTTGATAGTGAGTACTAAAATACATCTTATTTGTTTATATTCATAATGATAAAGTTAGATTTTTTTTATTACATGTGATTCTGACATGATGTCACTACATGCACTGTGCTCCTTCCTCTCTGCTCGTCTCAGGTAAATAATAAATGCGTCTTCCAGCTCAGCGGTCGGAGTCGCGCGTTCATGTCTTTTGAGGGCGTGGCTTTGGAAGGAGCTCAGAAGGGAGGGGGTGGAGTGAATGGAAATAATGAGCTGTCTTTAAAACAGTCGTGAGAGGTCTACAGATACGATTTTTATACTTTCTTTTTCAGAGTACTTACATTTTAATTATGTATTGATATATAAATAAAGTTTAATTTTTTTAAATTTAACAAATTTGGAAAAGAAGTTTTTTAGACAATTCCTACCTACCCTACCTTTAATGTTGCAGTGCATGATGGGAGCCACCAATCAGAACGCATCAATGGCTGACATCATGCATTGCAGCATGAATAAATTATGCAGCTGAATTGTCCTGTAATTTTCATTGTTTTTTCTGTTGGCTTTTATTTTGCTATTGTTTTGTTCTGACTTTAGTAGCTTGTTTTGTGATGTTCAGAGTTGATCTGTTTGTCACTAGTTTGTTTATTGTCACCATTGTTGAGACTCAAATGCTGATTCTTGATGTCTGTGTGTTTAAACACAATAACTTCTTTGCTCAAAGTATTTTCAAAATTTTTGATATTGCTGTTGGATCTCAAACTGTAGAATCTCAGAGCTACAACCACCAATACTAAAACAAGACATCAAGCAGATAGTCAAAAATTTAGACTCTCACATCAGTAGCTGCGTTTACATGGACACTTATAATCGGATTGACGGCTCAATCGGACTAAAAAACCTTCATGTAAACACCTTAACTGATCCGATTGAGCTCGATCCGAATGCAATTTCGATCGGATTGAAAGGGGTGGTTTATCCCTTTTGTAATCCGATCGAGAGAACATGTAAACACTTGATCGGATTGAAAACCGAAACTGAAAGGACTGCGCATGTGCAATGACGTTAAATAGCGTAATGACGTATGACGCGCGGAACGAGCTGTTCATCCTGTTGAATAAAGTGTCATATTAATAAGTTTCCCGTCATTCAAAAATTTTAAATTTTTCACTCGCGCGTCTGTGAAGTAAAGCAGGACAACGTCCCACCAGTGCTTGTTTTGGATTCTCATCCACAGACGTCTGGTTTTGGCCACGGGGAGGGGCATTTTTACTGCGTGATCAATAAGCAGCACGGCAAAACGGTTAATATGCTCTAAATTATGACCAGAGACGAATTAATATTACGTCTGCTGTTTAAAACAAATAAAGATCCAATAGAGGAGAATATTTATGCGCGAAAAAGCGGGAAACTGTGCAGTGTGCGCATGTCAAAACATCAGATCCGATTTGAAACTTGTGACATATAAACGCGCGCATCAACCCGATTACTTTATTTATCATTCATGTAAACACCTTGTTCGGATTCATCAGTCGGATTGATTTCATTCCGATTGTGTCCATGTAAACGCAGCTAGTGAATCATGACACTACATGATAATGTTTTTATCATCAAAACATATTGTGAGCAGGTCATATTTTCTCTTGCAGTAACAAATGTGCTTTATAAACACAAAGTTGTAGCAACCAGAGAAAAACTAATATAAAAAAGGGTCAAGAGCCCAACTAAAGCAAACACTGACCACCAAAATGGTAACTTGAAAAGAAAAATTCCATAAAATATTACCGTCTAAACTTCTGTTGACTCTCAAGAACTTTTGTCGATGTATGACAGAAATAAAGTCAAACTGGTAATAATAAGTGCAACAATGTGTAATGACTCGAAGTCAGTAGTTCTTGTGTTTCTCTTTTTTCTGTTATTGTTTTTTCTCTTTCCGTCAATGATTCTGCTTATTAACATCAGGTGTCACCACTAATAGCCAATTATCACTTAATTAATCACTTAATTATCTCATTAACTTCAACACTGCTTCAGTGTTAACTTAATTAACTCATTAACTTCAACACTGCTTCAGTGTTAATTTTTAACACCCTGTAGTGTGGACACATATAAACACTGAGGAGTGTTAATTTAACACTGGGGATTTTGCTGTGTAGACAGACTTTCTTCTCAAATATTATAAACAATAATTTAAACAACACACGCACTCTTATTGCTACTGTAGAGAGACTGACAAACCCCCCAAGCCAGATTCCCAGTGAAATGCTCTCAGACAACAAGTGCAGTGAGTTTGCTTCTTTCTTTTCTGAGAAAATCAATAATATCAGAAAGGTGATCAGCACATCCTTGAGTTGCGCTGGGGTCAGACAGATCAGACCACCTGAGAAAGTAGTTACTATGTCTGACTTCAAAGAAATTGATGGCAAAATTTTGGAAGAAACCATACAGCACCTTAAAACATCAACCTGCGCTCTTGACACACTTCCCACATCATTTTTCAAAAGTGTGTTAAACAGTTTAGAAGCAGATCTTCTAGAAGTGGTAAATGTCTCACTTCTCTCTGGGAGTTTTCCAAACTCCCTGAAAACTGCAGTTGTCAAGCCCCTCCTGAAAAAGAGCAATCTGGATAAGACCATATGTGACCAGTCACGGAAAGTAAGGACACATGTCGGTTCTGGGGCATTTTGAGTTATTCACATATTCTGAAAGTGTAGTCTCCAACGATGTGTAACACAAGGAAATCTGATAATATTTGGAGAAGTTATGGCCATTTAAAGGTAGGCACTCAAAAATGCACAAAGGGGAGAAAACAGCGTCTGAAGATTCTCACCTTTCTCCTGCTGGGAGTGACAATAGGGCTCATTTACATCTCATTTAGATAAGCCATACCCCCCTGTAAAGCTGTAAGCACGGGGGGAGCAGAAAGGCCAGGAAAATGTGCCATCAAAGAAAAATGAAAAAAAAAGTTTGCAGGTAATATATAAATAAATGTCTCTTAGCATCTACCGATAAAACTGTATAGGCAACTCTTGTGTACACTGAATAAAAAATAAGATAAACTCTAGACAATGTTCAAATCAAAAACAAGATGTGCTATGTGATATATATATAGTATGAGTAGGCTATTAGTAGTCTATAACATTCATTTCGTTCGTTTTTTAAATAAGATACTAGCTGAAATGTGTTTTTTTTAAATCAAGTGATCAAAGTGCTCGTTGCCGCGGCGATCAGTGGCGCAGATGCAGTGTTTTCTCATGTGGCTCGCGTCTTCTCGACGCACGCTTCAATCCGTTGCGTATACTCTCTATTCGTTCTGTTTAATATCACAAAACATAATGCAAACGTTTGCGTGTCCCTGCTTGATATACAACCACTGCTGAACATAATCGTTTTGATGAGAGAAAAAAACTATACGAAAAAAAAATAAAACCTGTACAAGGGTGGATTCGAACTCAGACCCTCTGACACAGCTGGCGAAAGCTCTACCACTGGACCATTAAGATACACGTTAGATAAGTTGGCGGATCTATATATTGCCACTGACAACATGTATTAGGCTACATCTCATTAAATGACAAATTAAACCCCATGTAACCTACTATTTAAATCGATTGCTGGACATTGTAATGTTATTGGCGTCCATCTTCATTGAATTTTGAAATCAGATAGAGCCGGCCAGAGCGCTGCATAATAAGTAGCCACGCCGGCTTATTCAGTATGGAAATACACACCGACAATGACACGCCCATACTGCGTGCTAGAATCTCCGAAAAACAAGCTGATTTCAAAATCAAAATGTACGCTTTTAAATATACCAATACTGCTATCTCAAACATGCAGAGGCTTCTTCGTGATCTCAACTAACAGATTCTGCAAAAAAATGAAAATCACAAATTTTGAAAAAAAAAGCTTCTTTCTCATTTTGCTCGAAAGTTGTGCTGCCGACTCGAGTCCCTGGTTTCCGTGACGGGTCACATATTAAGCAACTATAGACCATCTCAAATCTTCCTTTCATAGGCAAGATCATTGAAAAAGTTGTCTTCAATCAGCTGAACAAATTATTATGCTCTAATGGATACTTTGACAATTTTCAATCTGGTTTCCGACCGCACCACAGCACAGAGATAGCGCTCATAAAGATAATAAACGATATTCGCTTAAATACTGATTCAGGCAAATTATCAGTGCTGGTACTACTCCACCTCAGTGCTGCATTTGACACTGTCGATCATAACATACTTCTTGACAGGCTGGAAAACTGGGTGGGGCTTTCTGGGATAGTCCTAAAATGGTTCAGGTCATACTTAGATGGGAGAGGTTATTATGTGAGTATAGGAGATCATAAGTCTGAGTGGACATCCATGACATGTGGAGTCCCTCAAGGCTCAATTCTTGCGCCACTCCTGTTCAACCTGTATATGCTCCCAATGAGCCAAATAATGAGAAAGAACCAAATTGCTTACCACAGCTATGCAGACGACACACAGCTCTACTTAGCCCTATCGCCTAACGATTACAGCCCCATTGACTCCCTGTGCCAATGCATTGACGAAGTCAACAGTTGGATGTGTCAAAACTTTCTTCAGTTAAACAAAGACAAAACTGAAGTCATTGTATTTGGAAACAAAGATGAAGTTCTCAAGGTGAATGCATACCTTCACTCTAGGGGTCAAACAACTAAAAATCAAGTCAGGAATCTTGGTGTGACACTAGAGTCAGACCTTAGTTTCAGTAGTCATGTCAAAGCAATAACTAGATCAGCATACTATCATCTGAAAAATATTGCAAGAATTAGATGTTTTGTTTCCAGACAAGACTTAGAGAAACTTGTGCATGCTTTCATCACCAGCAGGGTGGATTATTGTAACGATTATTGTGGATTATTGTTTCCTCACTGGCCTTCCCAAAAAGACCATAAGACAGTTGCAGCTCATACAGAACGCTGCTGCCAGGATTCTGAGCAGAACTAGAAAATATGAAAATATCACACCAGTCCTCAGGTCTTTACACTGGCTCCCAGTTAAACTTAGGATTGATTTTAAAGTATTATTACTGGTATATAAATCATTCAATGGCCTAGGACCTCAATACATTGCAGATATGCTCTTTATATTGAATATAAACCCAACAGATCACTCAGATCACTAGGATCATATCAGCTAGAAATACCAAGGGTTCACTCTAAGCATGGTGAGTCCGCTTTTAGCTATTATGCCAGCCACAGCTGGAACCAGCTTCCAGAGGAGATCAGATGTGCTCCTACAGTAGTCACTTTCAAATCCAGACTCAAAACACTTCTGTTTAGCTGTGCATTTACTGAATGAGCACTGTGCCAATGTTTTTATGTTTTTAATTTATTTTTTATTTTTCTAAACTGTTTTAATTATTCTTATTTCTTTTTCTTATTTTAATTTCTTCTATGTAAAGCACTTTGAATTGCCATTGTGTATGAAATGTGCTATATAAATAAACTTGCCTTGCCTTGCCTTACCTACACAGTAAATTCCCCAGTGTTAAATCAACACTGCTCAGAGCACATATGGTCCCACTCTACATGGTGTTAAAGTAACACTGAAGCAGTGTTAAAGTTAATGAGACAATTAAGTGATTAATTTAGTGAAGATTGAGCATTATTGAAGACACCTGATGATAACAAGTAGAATCACTAAAGGAGAAAATCTCAAATTGTAAGCCACCATTATGGTCATGGGTGTTTGCTTTAGTTGGGCTCTTGACCCTTAAATTGTTCATTTCATTTTTGTTTGGCTGCTGTATCTGCCTTACAACTGCCAGATGAACGAAGAAAAAAGTGATCTGATGGTGTTGGTTGTTATGACAATCATCATTTGAACTTTATGCTTTTTATTTATGTTGTTGGTTACAGCATAACTGTGATTCTGCATAAATATCCAGAATTTTAGATATAATATAAAGGATTTCTTAAAAGCTTTTTTTAATAAAAAATCTTTATTTTAGGCACACACAGATGTCAAGATTCAGTCTATACATCTAAACAATGGTGAGGAGCAGACTATTCAATTGGGAAAAGTAAATTACATAGACAATTCAGATCATAATTTATTCATACCGCAATGCATGATGGGAGCCATTAATGAGTTGTGATTGGTGGCAGCCACTGCAACATGCTTTATTATTGTCACCATTGTTGAGATTCACAGACTGATTATTGATGTCTGTGTTTCTAAATGAATACATTTGAAAGTGTTTTGATCAGAACAATGTTTATTAAATATATTGGATTATAAGAAAAATGCTGATAATCACATGTTGTAGAATCAAAAAGCTCCTGCTAACAAGGTAAACCAAACTATCTCAATAAGTTTAATTTTCGGATCACAGCATGATTATGTCAAAACATAACCAACACTATCAGATCACACTTTTTCTTTGTTCATTTGACTGCTATAAATTAATAACAGCAGACAAACAAAGTCTAAAGTTAGTAATATACAGTAAGGGTCAAGAGCCCAACTAAAGCAAACACCCATCACCATAACGGTGGCTTACAATTTGTGATTTTCTCCTTCAGTGATTCTGCTTGTTATCATCAGGTGTCTTCAATAATGCTCAATCGTCACGCAATTAATCACTTAATTGTCTCATTAACTTTAACACTGCTTCAGTGTTACTTTAACACCATGTAGAGTGGGACCATATGTGCTCTGAGCAGTGTTGATTTAACACTGGGGAATTTACTGTGTAGACAGATTCCAGATGGACAGGTCGTGTCCTGAAAAACACTTATCCTGAAAAACCATGAAAAATGTTTGATTTTAAGGACATTTTGGACATTTGGAAGCTAAACCAGTTGGGAACTAAATCACTTGTACAGTACTTGACTATACAGTGTACTGTAAGATCTAACATTTGACCTCAAGATGACATTACAGTTAATAGTGATTAATTGAATCTGCTAACTGAATAAATGTAAATATAAGTAAACCTAAAGGGTTCATTAGAGATGAAAACCCAACAATAGTGAATATTTATTTTATTTGTTTGTCTTTTGTGCAAATTCAATGGAATTGGACTTTCATAAAAAGATAATAATTGTAAATAAATTAATATATCACATAACTGCTTGTTTGTTTTTCATCAGAGGTTGAAGTCTTCATGGTTGGACCACAGGTCACCTTAGATGAAATCCCTCAACTTGACACAACAAATTCTTCTGTGGACATCGATCTCATTGGGATCGCCAAGAACAACAATGAAACAAGTATGTGAGATGTTTCTGTAGGTTTGAAACATCTTAGAGTTATCATCAATATTCCTGGATCTCATTCTGCAGAAACACAGGGTTTGTGATGTGAATATATTAATGGTACAACACAATTGTTAGATTCAAAAGACATCAGTGAATAAGGTTATTTCATGATGATTATAGGCCTGTCACGATAACAAATTTTGCTGGACGATAAATTGTCCAAGAAATTATCGCGATAAACGATAATATTGTCGTTCTGAGACCATTTTCATTTAATATAATTATAATGGCATAATAATGCAGGTACACCTTTTCAACGATCTATAAACTTTTATTTCTAAAGAATATTAAACATTAAAAACGGAAAACATTTTAGATATCCAAAAAAATGAACAAAACAACCAAAAACAATAAAAGCAATGGACTCTTAGTGTCTGTTAACACAATAAATGTCTGTTAATAAATAAAATGGATGTAAACAAAATTGCACTTCAAAAAATATTAAACATTAGGCTTTAGACATTAGGCATAAATAGTGACATAACAGGCGAGAGTGGTCATCCAGTCTCTTTGGTAGAGAGAGAGAGACGAGGAAAACAAACAAGCATGCAAATGGAATTATCGCGGCCGGAAAAATTATCGAGCTCTTTTTTTTATCGTGCGATTAATTGACTTATCGACTATCGCGACAGGCCTAGATGATTATAAAACCATCATCACCTGATCTTATTTCACTTTAGCTTTCTTTGCTGCTGCAAATGTGTCTGACAAACACACTGTCACAGCGGCCAAAACCGACAAAATATATAATAAGAGTTAAGAGCCCAACTAATGGACACACTAATCACTCTTATGGTGACTTCAAATGAAACATTAGAGTTAAACCTCTGTTAATTCTCAATAAAACTTCTGTAGACGTCTGACAGAAATAAAGTCAGTCTGGTTAGTAATAAGTGAAGGTGGTAATGCTGTTTGTGGAGTTGTTTAATCCTCCTCTGCTGAGATCTTCACAGATTTAATGTCTTCTTTTCTCTTCAGTTGATTTCATCTGAGGCTGTGACTGAAGTCAGTTGTAGTTCTTGTGTTTCTGCTCGTCTCTTTTTCTGTTCTCTTCTTTCTTTCAGTGATTCTGCTTGTTAACAGGCTTATTAAGGCTGAGATGACTCCATATTTAATATACACAGACTTTGTGGCTCAGATAAGGTCCAGTTCTGGTTTATTTCTTTGCTCTTGGCTGACATGTGGCATTGCTATGGCCTGCTTGTGGCCCAGATCTGGCAAACAGG
Source organism: Squalius cephalus (assembly GCF_949319135.1). Classification (NCBI taxonomy): domain Eukaryota; kingdom Metazoa; phylum Chordata; class Actinopteri; order Cypriniformes; family Leuciscidae; genus Squalius; species Squalius cephalus. Next base: position 11,896,291 of record NC_137123.1, read on the forward strand.
AGCGGCCCACCCAAGTGCCGTAATTCCAAGCTGCATGTGGGCCAAATGTGGGCCGGATCTGGGCCGACACAATGTTGCTATGTGGGTTACCACTAAGCCACATTTGGTTATTATAAATGTTTTTTTGTTTTTGTTTTTTTGATTGTTGTTATTGTTTTAGTATTGTAAACATGTAAGCTTCTGTTTGTGTCACACAGGATCAGCTGCTGTGGCTTTCATGAGTTATAACACAATGGAGAATCTACTGAAGCCAGACTTCTTCAACACATCAAATGACACGATTAAAACCATGATGTCCACTGTGATCTCAGCTACTCTTCCCAAAACCACCAACACTAAACTCACCAAACCAGTCAACTTCACCCTCAAACACATCAGAGTGAGAGACTGAAATGTGTTTTTGTCCAACCTGAGAACTGATGAACATCTGAAAACATCTAATATTCAGTGTTGTTATATTTTCTACATGTTCTTTCTTCTTTCTGCAGGAGTTTGACCCCAACGGTTCTCTGTCCTGTGTGTACTGGAATATCAGCGAGTGGATTGTAGATGGTTGTTCTGTTTTAAAGACCAACAGCAACTACACTGTGTGTTCCTGTGTTCATCTGTCCACATTCGCTCTCATCATGCAAACCAGCCGCCCATCAGAGGTACGAGAACATTTATAGTGAGCATTGAAACACAGATTTGGCACTCATGTACTCTAACATGTTTTCATAGAGCGACTCAATGCTGGACCTGTTGAATTTGGTGTGTGTGATCGTGGGGCTGGTGTTCTTCAGTTTGGCCCTGTTGACCTTTGCCCTTTGTCAGTGGAGTCCTGGAGTGAATAATGTGGCTCGAATCAACCTCTGTGTGAGTCTTCTGTTGGCTCACCTTCTGTTCCTGCTCACACAACAGTTCCTGAGCCTCATACGCCCTCATCAGGTGAGAATGATGAAGGAGCCCTACAGCTCAGCACGGTCTCACTGAGAATCATCATAACCGTCTCTCATGATCTCCAGGAGTTGTGTGCCGTGATATCAGGTGTGCTGCACTTCCTCTTTCTCTCCGGCTTTGTGTGGATGTTCATTGAAGCTGTGCTGCTCTTCATCTGTGTCAAGAACCTATCACAGATCAGCTCCAAAAAGAGGGAGGTGCTTAGCAGTGGATTCCTGTGTGTGATTGGATATACGGTTGCTCTGGTTGTGGTGGCCGTGTCTATCGGGCTGCTTCCTGAAGGATACGGCAGCGAACAGTGAGTTATTGTTGTTGTTGTTGTTTTAAGTTCATTTGATTAAAGGCAAATAATGCAGCTTGGGACTTTTGAGACATTTCTAATCTGATAAAAAAACTATAAAAAAACTTACACACACTGTAAAAGCACATACAAGATTAAAAAGACAAAAAAAAAGTCAACACCAGACAGTATTTTTGCCAAATTCATTCAGTTTTTATATTATGTTTCCTCTAAACAGTTGCTGGATTAAAATGGATAAAGGTTTTATCTGGAGTTTTCTGGGTCCTGTTTGTGTCATACTAGCAGTAAGCACATATCTTTTTTCCTCATGATTTTAATTTATATTACAGGGAAAACAAGGTGATTAATTATTATTGTTCTACTTTTCAGTTAAACATGATTCTCTTCATCAACATCATCATCAATCTGAACTCAACTCTCAAAAATCTGAACGCTGAAGTTTCACAGATGAAACAAACCAAGTAACAAACATTCAGATTCAAACACTCCATACAAAAAAAATAGTCAATAAAGACACTTTAACTCTTTCTCTGCAGGATTATGGTATTTAAAACACTGGCTCAGTTTGTGATTCTTGGTTGCTCCTGGATTCTGGGTTTCTTCACTAATGGCAGGAAGGAGCTGGAGATCCTCTTCCTGATCTTGAACTCCCAGCAGGGAACCTTCATCTTCCTGGTCTATTGTGTCCTCAATAATGAGGTCAGACATGTTTAAAATCATTTTTGTCCTCCGTAATTATTTCAGCCATTTTATCATCACACTCCATAGGAAAACCGTTTCACTCTCTTCAGAGACAGTATATAAAAGTAAAGTATCTATATTTACTTCTGAAAATTCAAATCTAGTCTCTTTAAACATGTTTTCTTACGTGTTTATTATAAGGAAATTCCACTGTGGTTGATGAGTTTCAGAGGTTAAATGGATGTCATGAAGTCACTCAGCTCCTCTCGTCTCATTCTTGTCCAGGTCAGACAGCAGTTCAGGAAGTTCTTCAGATGTCTTTGCTGTGTCAAACAACAACACTGAGGACTACAGCAATCACGATCAGGAAATAAAAAGTGCCATTATTATATGGGTATTTTATATAACATAGTGAATGTTTCGTAATTTTTAAATTCATAATTCAACTTGAATGACAGAAAACATGTTACGAGTGTCTTATTTTATAGCTGTTAATGTTTTTTTAAAAAAAAAATTAAATAGTCTTAGGATGTTTTTGGTGGAGGGTGAAAATATTATTTTTATACAGATTCCTCAGAATAATTAAGCTGAAATATTTTCAAGTAAATGTTGACTAAAAACTGTTTCTTGTGTGCATGGTGAAGGGAAATAAATGAATTTACATTCAGAGTTGTAAAGTTATAAATTTGGTAATCTTGCAGAATTATATTTTTGTTTGTGAAGGTCAGAAAGCTGTTTCTTTTTGTAATGACCGATTTTACAGTAGGCTACACAACTTTAATTTTCTCGTACAAAATATGTCATAAATGTATTTTCAAGAGGGAGGGCCAGAGGATTTATTGGTATTGTGATATAAATTTAAAAACTAAGCTATAAAAAAAATTATTTAATGTGCAACTAATGTCTCATTCAAAGTAAATCTGTGTCTTGAGTTTTTGTTTTAAAACACAAAAGATTTTTGCTTTTTTGTTCAGGTCACATTCATGCTTTCCTGTATTATTCAAATGCATTTTTGTTACAAAATATCTTAACAAAATGATTGTCAAAGTCACAGGCACAGTCTCCCTCAGCACTACACTTCCCAGAATCATTCCTGTTCACCACCTGCACACACTCCTCCTCCATCCCCTGCACACACTCCTCCTTCACCGGCACACACTCCTCCATCACCTGCACACACTCCTCCTTCACCGGCACACACTCCTCCATCACCTGCACCTGCAAGCCGTCACCTCGTCATCACTCTTCAGCACTCATAGCTTTGTCCCAATGCGAAGGCTGCATCGTCCGAAGGTCACATTTGAAGGCCGATTGTGTCACCGCGGCGCGATGAAGGCTGTCCCAATTTAATTCTGCATCCTTCGAAGGCCGTACTCGAAGGCTGGTTGCATCATCGCTGCGCGACGAAGGCTGCCCTGATTCAAAAGCGCAGCCAAATGCACCCTTCATTTCCCCGTGAAAGACACAAAGGAGTAATCCAGCACCCGGAGAGCGTACCTTCTATGGGGGCATCCATTGGCTAACAAGCCATCACCTGCTGTTAGCATTCCATTGACTCCCATTCATTTTGGCGTCACTTTGACAGCGAATAACTTTACATCTGAGGCGTTTAAAGACCCCATTTGTCCATTGTTTATTTCTAAAGAAACACAACAATGTATAAAAGGCTCTTTACTGTAGCTGAACGCGGCAGAACGAAACCTCACAAAGAGTGAAATCCTGAACGAAAATCCTGTAAGTGCTTCGATTATGTTTATATCTCCATAATTGCTTATAGTAAAATATTAGGAGTTTGAGTTCCTATATCAAAAGTTGCATTAACGATACCCAGTGTAATGATTAGAAGAGTACATTTGTCAACGTTTCTTGCTGCAGGGCTGCCAACTCTCACGCATTGAGCGTGAGACTCACACAATTGACACATTTCACACGCTCTCACGCCACACATCCATTTTCTCACGCACAGAAAAATTGCAGAGCAAAGAGGTACTTTTAATATTAAACTAATTCTCAGCTCTTAGATTCCGTAAATTTTATTACGAAATTCAGACAAAAATACATTTGGCGCTTGTAAATGTGACGTGACAGATCGCTGAGCGCCTCAGTTCAAGTGCACGTGAACCGATTATCTGTTACTTTTTTATTTAAAGATGCAGTACAACTGCAGTACAACCGAAAGTATACATAATATCGACCAATTAGTGTTTTTCAACCACTGAAAGAGGTCAATATATAACAGCAGGAGAACAATTATGTCACATAACGTACTCGGTTACTAATGTAACCTCGGTTCTCTCTAGAAGAGGGAACGAGTATTGCGTAAGGTTAGCTTACGCATCGGGAAAGTCTTCCTTCTTTGAGATCTGAAGCCAAAAAATTATCCTTAATTTTGTATACATTGTCAACGCAGTGCAGCAGCCGACAGACCTAGGCAGGCTGTATAAGCGTGCTCATTGGCTGCTCGGCGGCAACTGCTTAAGCCTATCGGTGATCGCTCTGAATGCGGCAACCAATGAGGGCGCTTCGCGCCCTCCACACCCTTCTAACCGTCAGAATGGGTGTGGCCAGCGTGTATATATTCAGCGCTCATAGGCTAAAATTCTGGTTTTCGCAGTCTGAAGCGCAAAAAGCTCGTGGCGCGACACGGCAGGTTACACAATACTCGTTCCCTCTTCTAGAGAGAACCGAGGTTACATTAGTAACCGAGTACGTTCTCTTACGAGAGGTCTCTCGTATTGCGTAAGGTTAGCTTACGCATCAGGAACCCTTTGTCAACGCCGTGTGCGCCGAGCATCCAGCCCATGAATCCCAGGGAAACCGGGGAAAACACTCTGCTGGGAAATGTGGCCGGTCGGAGAGACGGGCCAGCGCAGTACAGGCACTTCATGCAGCATATGAAATAGAGCGGCGCGGCCGGCCTATAAACATATAACAGTACAAACAGTAGGGCCGGCAGAGCGAGCCCATACAGTACATAAGCACTCATAAGGGTAGGAGAAAAACGACATAGTCGGTCTCACATGAAGGGAAAAATTCCCGCGCGACAGAGAATAATACGGGCGGCCAGCAGCGCGGGCCAGCACCGACAACAGTGCGTAACGGGAAGTAGGAAACAGAGCGGATCAGCCGGTCTGAGTCAAACACTTCACCCTGAGTATAGTACCAGAATAGCGCCAGCATATGAACGTAGTCTGCACACGAGAAATGGGCAGAGCATACATGTCACTTATGCTGACAGTATTTTTGCCTGTAGGGCAGGAACTTCCAGGTTATAAAACCTCACGAATGTTGACGGGGAGGCCCAGCCCGCCGCCATACAAATACCGTGATTAGAAATTCCGCTGGACCAGGCCCACGACGAGGCCATGCCTCTAGTGGAGTGGGCTCTGATGCCCAGAGGGCACTGCAGGTGTCTGGAGGCATAAGCTGCTGCTATCGCGTCCACTATCCACCTGGACAAGCTCTGCTTCGAGGCGGCGAGACCCTTGGTGCGTCCGCCGAAGGAAACAAAGAGCTGCTCTGAACGCCTGAAAGCGGCGGAGCGCGTGATGTAAACTCTCAGCGCCCGGACAGGGCATAGGAGGTTATCACTGTCCCCACTGTCGGATGCTGGCAGAGCCGAGAGGGACATAACTTGTGCCCTAAACGGGGTTCCAATTGCTTTGGGGATGTAACCGTGTCTCGGTCTGAGAATGACTTTCGAGTCATTCGGCCCGAACTCAAGACATGCAGGGCTAACAGATAGCGCGTGCAAATCACCCACTCGTTTGACTGAAGACAGAGCTATCAGAAAAACGGTTTTAAGCGACAGATACTTTAGATCCGCGGATTCAAGCGGTTCAAAGGGAAAAGCCTCTAGGGCCGCTAGGACCAAGGACAGATCCCACGAGGGAACCGAGGGGGGCCGCGGGGGATTCATCCGTCTAGCTCCTCTGAGGAAGCGGATAATGAGCTCATTCCTTCCCATTGCCCGGCCGCGCGTCGTCTCAGCGAACGCTGCAATAGCGGCCACATATACTCTGGGATCTGCCCTTTTCCAACAGCTCTTGTAAGAAGGAGAGCACCCGCGGGACCCCGCATGCGCGCGGATCCAAGTTTTTAGTAGCGCACCATTTAGAAAACACCGACCATTTAGACGCGTAGAGCTGTCTCGTGGAGGGGGCTCTCGACTGTGTGATCGTGTTCACGACCCCTTCTGACAGGTCAACGGGTATCCGTTGATCACCCATGCATGCAGCGACCAGCGCTCTGGATGGGGATGACAGATCGATCCACCGGCTTGGGAGAGGAGATCCTGTCTCACCGGGATCGGCCATGGGGGTGAGTGCGACAGCCTCACTAGCTCTGGGTACCAAGTTTGGTTTTCCCATCGCGGGGCTATAAGCAGCACTGAGTGGTGCATTTCTCTGATCCTCGAAATGACCTGTGGCAACAGGGAGATCGGAGGAAAAGCATACAGCGGGAGGCTGGGCCATGTCTGGGACAGCGCGTCCTCGCTCTTTGAATAAAACTTCGGGCATTGAGCATTGTCTTTCGACGCAAAGAGGTCGACTTCCGCTCTGCCGAATAGGCGCCAGAGAAACTGGACTGTCTGGGGGTGCAGAGACCATTCTCCCGGGGGAATGTTGTCCCTGGACAGTCTGTCTGGACCGACATTCAGGTGGCCCGGCACGTGCGCGGCTCTCAGCGAGCGCAGCGAGCGGTAAGCCCACACGAGAAGGCGTTCTGTCAGCCTGCACAGATTCCTGGATCTGACACCGCCCTGTCGGTTCACATAGGATACCATGGACGTGTTGTCCGAGCGGACTAGCACATGGTGATCCCGTATGAATGGGAGGAAGCGCCTGAGCGCGTTCTCGACCGCTATCATCTCCAAACAGTTTATGTGGAGGCATTTTTCCCGGTCTGACCATAGGCCAAAAGCCGGTTTGCCCTCGAACAGAGCGCCCCAGCCTGAGGTGGAAGCGTCCGTCGAGATAACTTTGCGGTGTGAGATAGCTCCCATTGTCACTCCCCGCTGGTACCAGTCGGCCGCTAACCAGGGCTTCAGAGCTGAAACGCAGCTCTGAGTCACTCTGATGCGAATACCGCCGGAAGCCCATGCTCTGTGAGGCACTCGGGCATTCAGCCAGCATTGTAGCGGGCGCATTCGTAAAAGACCCAGCCGAAGCACTGCTGCGGCTGAGGCCATACAACCCAGTAACCTCTGAAATGTTTTGAGAGGTACGGTGCTGCCCGGCCGGAGGGACGCGGCCAGGCGTCGAATGCAGCGCGCGCGCTGTGTCGACAGGCGGGCCGTGTACTGATATACCTGACTGTCGGAGGCGAATCTCAAGAATGGCCTGTGACGGGGTATCATCTGGATCTGAAAAGCACGCGTCTTTTAGATCGAGAGATATAAACCAGTCCCTCGGGCGAATTTGCGCGAGAATTTGTCTGGTTGTGAGCATTTTGAACGGTCTTCTCATAAGAGCCTTGTTCAAACGTCTCAGATCCAAAATTGGTCTGAGAGCTCCGTCCTTCTTGGGAACGAGGAAATAACGGCTGTAAAAGCCCGACTCGCTCATGGAAGGGGAAACCGGTTCTATAGCCCTTTTGCACAGAAGTGTAGCTATTTCTGCTCGAAGTAGATGTGCTACTTCCCCATTCACTCTGGTCTCGATACGCGCTTGAAAGCGCGGAGGGCGGCGAGCGAACTGCAGAGTATAGCCCTGTTTTACTGTGCTTAGCACCCGTTCTGATGCGCCTGGAATAGCTTCCCACGCTTTTGCATGTGTAGCCAGGGGCAGAATGGCCTACGGGCTCCGATCGCCGCGCATCGCGGGCTCGAGAGCTCGAAACGGAAGGGCGGGCGGGCGCGGCGCGCGCGCTCTTGGTGCTTAGATACGGCGGATCGCACGCAGCGATAGCTGGCCGTTTTACACACAGTGTCCCGGTGGCTTTAGACGGGGAACATAAAGTGTGAGGCGCGACGCGCGATGGCGGCGTCGGGGGCGAAAATGTTCGTTAGTATGTGTGAGCGCTCGAGGGTGGGCACAGGACTTACATTCAGGGGCGGGCGTGGCGCGCACGCTCTTGGTGCTTAGATACGGCGTACGGACAATGATGTGACAGAGCGGGCAGTGAGTAGGTGTGGGCACGGAGAAGTGGACACGTGACCTACTTTTAACACTAAAGCGGCTTTTGCCTGCTTCATGAGAGTGGGCTCTGTGAGAGGCACGGGATGTATAGTGCTTGTGTACAGGGGTGAGCACAGAAACGTGGGCACATTCACTGTACTAGAAACACATACGGCGTCAGCCGTGCAACCAGACATTATGCTCTTATGAAATTTCTCTGGGTTGCCGTGAGAACGGCGGATGCGCGCAGGCGAGCGGGTAGATATACCGGCTGGTTGACTGCGAGGTAAACAGCTGCAGTAGCCGTGTCAACGGGGACTGACAGAGCGTTAAGCTTCGATGGTGGTCCAGCCGCAGGGCTGCGGGATTTAACCGTCTTTTCTTCTCTCGTGTTTAGACGCTCAAAAATACTCGAGCACCCTGAGAAGGTGTGGTGCGAGAGGCGGGTTCGCTTTCTGTAAGTAAGAAAGACTGGCCGCGAGCTCGGAGAAGCAAGCAGCAAACATTTTTATCTGCCCCGAGAGCTGGGATCGAACGCGGATCTCCCGCATGAAAGCGTATGACTCTGCCACTGAGCCACAGGGGAAAACACATTAGCTTTCAGTTAGCGCGAGCATATAAAAAGCGACCTCATGTGTCGCGTCGGCGTTTGTTTGCAGGCGTGCGTGTGTTTAAAACAGGCTCGTTTACTGCAATAGTAATATTTCCAGTCGCCTGAACTTAAGAGGGGACTGAGAAATGTGTGAGGATTGGCGGTTGTCCAGCCGTAGCGAGACTAACACACTCTCTTCTCTTTTCGCCGGTGAGTGAGGCACGCACGCTGAACGCTGCTCGTGACCGTCCGCTTTGTCATCCCTTGAACGGCGCAAACTGCGCGGCCCAATGAGGGAGAGAGCAGGCTTGTTTTCTGTATGTAAGAAAAACTGGCCGCGAGCTCGGAGAAGCGAACAGCATAAACTTTATCTGCCGCGAGAGCGGGGACCGAACCCGGGTCTCTAGTTTGACAGTCTAGGATTCCGCCACTGAGTCACAGGGGAGAATACATTAGCACTCGGTTAGCATCATCATGTCTTGTGACGGCGTTTGCTTGCAGGCGAGCGTGTATTTATAACAGGCTTGTATACTGCAATAGTAACAATTCCAGTCTCGCTCCGAGACCGTCCGCTCCTGCCATCCCTCGTGAGCGGTTCAGTTTGCACTGCTCGAACAGAGGGAGAGGAAACTCGCTCCGAGACCGTCCGCTTCTGCCATCCCTTGTGAGCGGCGCAGTTGCACGGCTCGAACAGAGGGAGAGTACGGGTATCTATCACATTCGCCTCATCTCCTGACGCGGTGGCGGCGCGGGCGAGAGCCGGCGGTTGAGCGGCCGGGAGGGAGAGGGCGAGAGAGAGCTCGAGGGAGAGGTTCCGGCGAGCTCCTCAGTCACAACAGTCTCCGGTGGTCGCTGCGAGCGGCGCTTCTTATTGCGCGGCCCGGCAGGGACAGGCGGAGCGACAGCTTGGTCGGAAGCTTCAAGTCGAGCCCGCAGGGTCGACATTGAAAGCTCTTCGCACTCGGAGAGTGCGGTGGCGGCGTGCCCGCGGCCCAGGCGGAGAGCGCAGAGAGGTGGCGGTCTCCGTTGCTGAGCGGGGCGCGGCAAGAGCCGCAAAAACGAGGCGTTTTTACAAAAACGCCTCGTGCTCTTTTAGAATACACACAGAAACAGTAATAATGTAAAGGATATGTCGCCGGATAGCATAGCAGGCACGGATGGCTTCCTCAGGCGCTGTCCTAAGCTTGCTGGTCGCTGGTTTCAACGGCAGCGGCTCTCAAGATCCAGCGATGCGAAGAGCGTCGCTGAAGACAAGAAAATCAGAATTTTAGCCTATGAGCGCTGAATATATACACGCTGGCCACACCCATTCTGACGGTTAGAAGGGTGTGGAGGGCGCTCACCGATAGGCTTAAGCAGTTGCTGCCGAGCAGCCAATGAGCACGCTTATACAGCCTGCCTAGGTCTGTCGGCTGCTGCACTGCGTTGACAATTAAGGATAATTTTTTAACTTCAGATCTCGAAGAAAGAAGACTTTCCCGATGCGTAAGCTAACCTTACGCAATACGAGAGACCTCTCGTAAGAGAACGTTACATTTACCTCAGGAAAGACATTTAATAACCATAGCATGTTAATTGAATAGAAAAAAATAGCTTGAGAGGAGATTTTGCTGAGCACTATATTACATAGGCTATTTATTATATTTTCACTTATGCCATTAAATAATTGTTATTATAACAAAAACTGCATTATATTTAATTTAATTTGTTATTTTTAACCTTTAATAATACCAGCAGATTAGGCCCTCTATGTTTACAGCATTAGGTGAGATTATTTTTTTAAATAAAATTTAAAATAAACATGTATCCAAATTAGTCAATATTGAATCAAAATCGGAATCAAATCACAAGAATGGAATTGAAATCTTGAAATTTTTGTCAAGCAATAACAAAAACTGTATACTACCAGTATACAATCACAATTACACTTATTGTGATGCAATATCCCCCCCCAAAAAAACTCACTCCAAGCTAAACTCAAAAGTTGGCAGCCCTGTTGCTAGCTGTATGTGTATGAAGTAGAACGGTACATGTACTCGTATTGAACCAGAGGGAGGGAGGGAGAGAGGGAGAGAGGGAGAGAGGGAGGTAGGGAGGTGCGGGCGCGATCGAAAAGTCGCAGTGTTTACTTATATTTGTTTGTGTGTGTGTGAAGGGCGGGCGCGATCGAACACTGGAAACATAAAAAGTTACTTTTCATAAAAAGTTAATAAGTTACTGTTAGTTAAAATTTTAAGGAAAACAAATGTATTAATCTGAAATGTAGCAAATTAATTTTCAATTAATTTAGGTACCGTTACCAAACATATCTCAAGGTCTTTTTGTCTTGTTATTAATTGAATTAATAAACTAATTATATAAAACTATTGTCAGTTCACTACAAATAAACTGGTTCTATGCCTTTACTCTATTAATAAAACTTATTTATAAAACTACAAGGCTTAAGTAATTTATTTTCCTTTGATGGTACAGCCTGAGACATGCACAAGCCTTCTGCATTTCTGTTTTGCTTTTCCCTCCATTGTACCGAACCGTGATGTCTGAACCGAGGTATGAACCGAACCGTGACTTCTGTGTACCGTTCCACCCCTAGTATGAAGCCAAATGATCTGCCAGCTAAGCTAACAGCAGACCTAGCAGCTAGACTAGTTATTCAAAGCTATCTTAACAACCTACTTGTCCAGTCAGTGATTACGAAAGATAACCAGGCGCCGGTTGCATAAACATAGCCATTATGTTAAGGCAGTGTCTTAAGTTCAAGTATGACCCACTCCCAGTTAGTCAGGGGCAGTCCGTCTAACTGATGTCTAACTTGTAAGACTAGTCTTAGAGGTTTATGTAACCCGATGCAGGTCTTAATTCAAGGCTGTGAGTTGATTAAATGGAATGTGATTTGAGCATGAATGAGTATGTACATGAGAGCTTGGTAAAATATATAGGAAGCTAATATTATTTTTCTTAATTCAGAAGTCTTCAGAATCTTTAATAATATAATTGCTGTGTATGTGATATTAGGGATTTTTTTTGCCCCAGGGTTACACCCCTTATAGTCTGGGATTTATTTTAACCCTTTATTCAGTACAGTTTATGGTGACTGTACTGGGGCGTTGGCGATATGTGCTGTAAGGACTATTTTACACCAGGGTTTCCCTTTATACAGTACAGCTTATTGCAACTGTACTGGGGCGTTAGGACCCACTCAGGCCTCAGGTTGATCAGACCTGTGCTCTCTCTAACACCTCTTCCAGCAGCGACCCAGTCTCCCAGAGGTCTCCCATCCAGATGAAGACTGGGCTCAACCCTCCTGAGCTTCGGTGGGAGTGCAGGCGAAAGCTTCAGGTTGATCGCTGCTGGCTGGAGCTTCAGATCTCCTCACCACAGCTCTCTCCAGACACTGGTGGTTGCAACAATGGTGACAATAAAAACAAAAAAGCTTGGGAATCAAGGATGAGTTTGTATTATATATGAAGCCACCCATCATGCATTGCAGCATGAAGCTTTTTTTGTTTTGATTGTCACCATTGTTGTGATTCATATGCACAATCTTGATGTCTGAGTGTGACTGCATGATCAACTCAATCAAAATATTTTACACTCATGATTTTTATTCATTTTTGGGATTATTGATCATTAAATTACATGCATGATATTATGCATGTGATTAAATGGCATTGCATCAGCAATTACACATTTGATGAATGTTAAATAAAGCATCACACAGCATATCATCAGTGTTTCTCTGCTCATCCTGAACTGAAGCTCAGGCTCTACTCTTCAACACAATGGTGACACACGAAACACACCATACAGAAACACTTTAAACCCCAAAAGAACATTAAACACTACCAGATCTCTCAGGATCTCCAGACTTTATTACAATCCAGACTTTATTTCTTTCATACTAACATTCTTATTGAGAATTAACAGAGGTTTAGAAGTTGAAGTTTTATTGAAAATAATAAAATTTGATGATTAGTGTTTGCTTTAGTTGTGCTCTTGACCCTTGAGGTTTTCTCTGGCTGGTTTAACTGTGTCTCTGATACATATTTGTTATGATAGGAATCCAAGAGAAACTGAGATTAGATGATGCTGGTAAATTTTTAGTGATGATAATCATCATGTAATGGTCTGAATTATTCCAATACTGTCATGTGATATTTTGCAAGATTTAAAAAAGTTTTTACATAGATTTTAACAGACTCACACAGATATCAAAAATCAGCGTATGAATTGCAACAATGGTGACAATAAAAAAATAAATTAAAAAAATCAGCTCAACTCTGAACTCGTCACAAAACCAGCTACTAAAGTCACAAAAAAGCTTTGTTGATTGTCACCATTGTTGAGATTCATATGTTGATTCTTGATGTCTCTATACTGAAAAAAACAACAACAACAACAAAAAAACATTTTCAGTATAATATATATATATATTTTTTCCTTACTTTCAGATTATCAGATTGTCTTAATACTGATACCAAAATAACACAAGGGTCATGTGAAAATTTGTTACGTACATTAAACATACTCTATAATTCTAAATAAAAAAAATCATAAATAAATTATCTCTATATATTACTTAAACTCAACTAATATCCTTAGAGATTTGACTATAAGTCACATGATGACTATATCTTCACCAATAAGCAACTTTCTCCTGTATTAATTGCCATAATTAAGGTGTATCAGTAACACAGTTAACTCAAGGTTCATGAGCCCAACTAAAGCAAACACTGATCACCATCACCGTGACATCAAATTTCTGTTAAAGTTTTTTGCACTTTATTTAAATGATCATATTTTACTTACATTTTATGGTTTTTGTTTGGCAGCCACAGCTGACAATCATTTGACCATTTTTTTTATGATTTGTTTTTACAATGAAGGTATAAGATCGTGATTATTCAGGAAATACCTGTAAAATAACAGTGTTTTTCAGTTTATTAAATGCAGGATGTTTTACTTTAATGTTTGTAAGGGTTCTTCCATTAAATTTTCAGGAGACATTCATGGAGTCAACAAAGTGTCATTTTATTGACTGCAACACTTAATTATTGACAACACTGTGCAGAAAAAAAACAAACAAAAAAAAAAACACTGACTGATAAATGTTGCATCAGTACACAACTGAGTTCTGGGTCTCAGATGTTTCTCAGAGATCCCTCACCCAAACTAACCCAGCCACAGAAAATTAAGCCCTTTTAACAAGCCGGACCAAACCACTCTTATAATTACAGGGGTCTCACAAATTCTCAATTACATCAAACTTAAAGGGGGAAGGAGGAAATATACACAAACTCAAATGAACAAAATAAAAATCACATTTACCATAAAGCCATAATGAACATACACTTAAACATACACACACACAAACATCTTTTAAACACATTCAAATTAACACACAACCCCCCAAAACATATTGTCCCAAGAACTACATTTCCCATAATTCCCAACGGAATATATAAAGGACACCAGGAAAGGCCATGCCCTTTTAATTCCAAGCCTTTGTTCCATGCTGCAGTTATGGATCCCGGCGGAACCACGGGTAAGATGTACACATTTAAACAAACTTAAATAAAATGTTAAACCCATAGCTTGCACATTTCTTGTCTATTCCACCCACTGCCACTTATACCAACGACGGAAATAAGCACAGTTACAATAGCTTAATATTTGTGGGAGAGCGTTGCTATAGAGAATGACAATATTGTATTGCACTTCAACGTCAATACCAAATCAAAACTAGCTAGCACATTAGTTGTAATTGAAAAGGTTTAATGACAAAATATGGTTACACTTAAAATAGTTACAAAATAGATGTATGAGATGAGGATAACTTATACCATTAATCTTACCCAGCATGTAAAATGTTACGAGAGAGAGAGAGAGAGAGAGAGAGAGAGAGAGAGAGAGAGAGCGAGAGAGAGAGACCCAAGAAAGGGACCCAGAGAAGAAGAGAGCCAGAGCATCAAAAGAGACAGCAACAGTTGCAATCTTCTTTTATCCTTTCCTGACCATGTGACTAAAAAACAGATGTGAGACATTCAAACTGACCAATCAGATAATTACACTTCCCCCACTGTACTAAAGGTATTCATCCAATTCATCGACCCCCAAAGTACAAACTTGGCCTACAGGCCTAGATCACTATCAGCCCCTCTGTGCCTTTAGGAGCTCCAAATGGTCCTTGTGGTAGAAAGAGGGGGTAGAAACAGTAAAGAAAATATCTTTGTTCATTTAAAATATCTTGGATTATTTTCAGTCCTACAATGTTTTAATAACAAACATGTTACATTTTAATCTATTCACAAGATATTATAAATTGCAGCTTTTTTTAAGGAATCTCTTCAGAATCTGCCTCTTTCACTTCTAATGTTTATAGATGCTGAAAAATCAGAAAAATTAGTTGCTTTGTTGTGTATTTGTTGCCTTTTACCCCTGTTGAATCAACTTAGCTGAACAAATAAATGGTTAAATAATAATATTACACACATTTTAACATATGGAAAATTTGGGCTGACTCTTTTAGGATTTGCATATGTGATACAACATGTAAAGTAGTGAGATGAAACACTGATTATTTCTCAAGGTTCCTGCTTTCAAAACATTATCAAATGGCACTTTAAAGTGACACATTTCCAAAATAAAACTGATCATAATTTACTCACCATATTGTCATTCCAAAGTATGATTTCCAGTATTAGCCTTCAAGTGCTTCATGTTAAAAATCAGATAATTGACAACAAGAACTTCATGTTGTACTAGTGTGTTTGGGAAACCTGGTTTAAAATGTGTTCAGAATTTGAGAGATTGATTTGTTTATATAAAGAAATGAATGTTTCTATAGAACTATTTATGCATTTCATATTCACATAAACAGACTCCAATGGACTTATTAATACTATGACAGAATATTTGTTGCAAACAATATTTTACAATGTAGAAACAATGGATTCCTATAAATTCACAATGGTCATGAATATTAGACATGCTGAAGTTTGTAATGAAGAGCAGTTTGATGAGCTTTCGGTCACTCTTCCTGGGCTTTAAAATTACAGATGAATGTGAAGCTGTGGTCGTCTTTGCAATCACACTTTTGCAAAACATCAAAAATATGCATAATGACAAATATGAAGGCCTGATATAAAGGTCTAAGGATACAGAGAATAAATGATAACAAGGATAGATATTTAAATCTGCTTTAAAGCAAATGTACCATGTTTTTAGAAATGTGATCACTGTATTCATTTCATATGTTTTTGTAAATGGTGTGCTTTCTAGGGCTGGGCGATTTAAATCGCGATATTGTTATGCGCATCTCATCAGTAAAGCCGGTTCCTTGATTAGTAGTAAATCGCCATCACCTGCTTTCAGATGGAGCGGCATTTACTACAAAGAGCCGTAGTTAACTGACAAGCTGAGCCATATCGCATTAATATCGCGGACGTATCGCCAGCAATAATTAATGCGATATGGCTCAGCTTGTCAGTTAACTACGGCTCTTTGTACACAGCAAAAACTCCAGTGTTAATTTAACACTCCTGTGAGTGTATGAGTCCACACTCAAGAGTGTTGAAGTTAATGAGATAATTAAGTGATTAATTTAGTGATGATTGAGCATTATTGAAGACACCTGATGTTAACAAGCAGAATCACTGAAGGAGAAAATCACAAATTGTAAGTTACCATTATGACGATCAATGGTTGCTTTAGTTGGACTCTTGACCCATATATTATTAACTTTAGATTTTGTTTTTCTGTTGTTTCTGAATTATAATCACCAGTTGAACAAAGAAAAAAGTGATCTGATGGTGTTGGTTATGTTATGACAATCATCATTTGAACTTGATCACTGAACTCATTAGAATCCTTCTTTCTGACTTCAATTTATGTTGTTGGTTAGTGAATCTGCATAAAAACCCAGAATTGTTTATATAATCTAAAGGATTTCTTAAAAGTTGTTTCATTCTATGCATCTCAACAATGGTGACGAGCAGAATATTCAATTAAGGAAAAGTAAATTACATAGACAATTCAGATCATAATTTATTCATACCGCAATGCATGATGGGAGCCATTAATGAATTGTGATTGGTGGCAGCCACTGCAACATGCTTTATTATTGTCACCATTGTTGAGATTCACAGGCTGATTATTGATGTCTGTGTTTTAAATGAATTTATCTGAAGATCTTTTGATCAGAACAATGTTTATTAAATGTTTTGAATTATAAGTAAAGTACTGATAATCATAGGCTGAAGAATCACTAAACTGCAGAATCACTAAACTGCTGCTAACAAGTTAAACCAAACTATCTCAATAAGTTTCCTTTTTCAGATCACAGCATGATTATGTCAAAACATAACCACCACTATAAGATAACATTTTACTTTGTTCATTTAACTGTTATAAATCAATAACAGCAGACAAACAACAGTAAATATTAAAGTAAACATATAATGGTCAAGAGCCCAACTAAAGCAAACACCCATCACCTTAATGGTAACTTACAATTTGTGATTTTCTTCTTCAGTGATTCTGCTTGTTAACATCAGGTGTCTTCAATAATGCTCAATCATCACTAAATTAATCACTTAATTATCTCCTCAGCCCTAAATGTCGCTTCATCTGAAAGCAGGTGATGGTGATTTACTACTAATCAAGGAACCGGCTTTACTGACGAGATGCACATAACAATATCGCGATTTAAATCGCCCAGCCCTACGGCCAGCCCTAGTGCTTTCCATCTAAATTTGAATGTAAATTTGAATTTAAGCAGGAAGGGTTGACAAAATATGTTTGTTTCCTCTTTAGATGAACAGAAAACTGTCATAATCTTCTGACACACATATTTATGTGTAGTCAGTCTAGTTGGGTGAAGAAGCTCAGATCAGGTGAGTCTCTCTTTACATGCTTAAATGAGAATTTAATGCTTTAATGAAACTATCAATCTACCAGTTTTTGCAGTTTTGTAATTAATAGCTGGTTGTGATAAAGTAGGCTACATGGTATTTCTGGGGAAAAAAATTAGCGAAAACATTTCCTGTTTTGGTGCTTTTAGATTTAAGCTCTTTTGACATGGTCAAGCACAATGTTCTTGGAGAGTTGTGTTGGACTACAGGGCGTTATTTTAAAATGGTTATTTTCTTTATTGAACAAACAGATGTGGTGTACCCCAGGGATCAGTTCTTGCTATGATTTTATTTTCATTATAAATATTGCCCAGTGAGATCGATTTTTTTAAGAAACTTTTTGTCTTTATGCTGACAACACTCACACTGCAAAATCCACACTACAGAGAGATTCTGCTTGTTAACAGCAGGTATTCATCACTAATGGTCAATCATCACTTACTTATCTCAGTTACTGCAATACTGCTTCAGGGTTACTCTAACCCAGGGATGGGCAAACTCGGTCCTGGAGGGCCACAGCTCTGCAGAGTTTAGCTTTTTTAAATGTCATCTAAAAATCGCACGGTAAAAATGGTAAAAATTTAATATAAAATATAATATAAAGAAACCTCATTGCTTGACTTGCTACTCTCTGCTGACTCAGACAACGACATCTTCCGATCCTACGTCGGCCACCGTAGCTTCTCATTCGAGTTTGCAATTTGAAGGAATGGGCCGTGAGTGACTGAA
This sequence comes from Squalius cephalus, assembly GCF_949319135.1. NCBI lineage: Eukaryota > Metazoa > Chordata > Actinopteri > Cypriniformes > Leuciscidae > Squalius > Squalius cephalus. The sequence continues at coordinate 11,914,564 of NC_137123.1, forward strand.
TGTTTGCAATTCGCAAATCTCACCACTAGATGCCGCTAAAAATCACACACTGCACCTTTAAAATGCTCCCCAATTGCATTTCTCAAGTCAAACTCTTTTGCCGCCGGGAAGTTGGTCATCACGGCATCTGCCCAAAAAACTCGGCCTCTCAGTCGATGCCATTCTCTTAAGTAGTTGAGATCCATAACTGTTGAATATGATAATTAATCACTGTTACCGCATAAGACACGTTTGACTACTAACATCATAGGATTTGAAATTAAAATATACATTTCTAATTAATATGGAGGTAAAAACAACTTTCATTTTAGTCGTTTTCATAAATTTTAAGGCATTCATCACTATCCCATTTATGTCTAATGTAGATGTAAGTATACTTAAACACATCACATGTTTTTAGCCATCGTGTTGCATTAGAACAACGAGATAGGCAATTGGGAAAGCTGCTTTTATTCTTTTATGTGAGTAATGTGCTGCCTGTAAATTTAAGTGTTATGTTCTGTATATTTATTGTTGTGCTTAGTTGACTGTAATGCTGGATAATTTGCAAGAAACAGTGTCGGATCACATCTCTCCAGTTCTGAGGTCTTTACGCCGGCTTCTTGTCTGTAAAAGAATTGATTTCAAAATACTCATGTTGGTTTAAGCACTGAATGGTTTAGGACCAAAGTACATTTCTGATCTTCTGCTTGTCTGCTTTCTGTCCCAGACTCCCTAGAGTCAAAACTAAACAGAGAAGCAGTGTTCAGCTTCAGTTTGTATGCACCATATATCTGGAACAAACTCCAAGAAAACTTATTTAAAGTTAAGGCTAACCTTTAGCTTAATTTTGTTTGCCACTACCTTTTAATAATTGGGAAAATATATAAATTTCTTACAATGCACTGTAACTTTTATCTTATCTTGTTTTTGTTTAAGTATTTAAGTGTTTTTAATTGTTTTCTTATATTGTATTTTTTGTAGCGACAATGCCTGACATGCGGTCACATGCTGTTCCAATTAGTAATTCCTTGTCTCCAAACACGTCCTTCGTTGTCTTTTTAGACAACGGGTCTGTCCATGGCGTCGCTAAGTCTACTTGGACATGTCAAAATTGCAATCTGGTTAATAATCTCCCCAGAGGGACATTTGAGCCATAAAGAGGACCCTGTTTTTAAGAACCCCTTTGTAAACCCCCCAGTTCAGCATGGATTTCCTGTGACTTTACAGCCTCAAATACATTCCAACAGACGCACACACACACACACTCGTGGACTTTCAACCAGAAACCCACCACGAGATGCAACTGAAGCACATTGCCATATATGGACTTCCACATAGTAAAATGTCATTTTACCATTCATTACAAATTTATAATAGAGGTGTGGCTTGCTAGAGTAAAATCTTTAATTCTGAAGGTTCATTGAAAGAAAATCACTCCATAGTGTCTTGTAACTCGACCTGGTTCGATCTGGTAATTTGCTCATAAAATTTTATGGCCCCAAAGCTGCAGCTCATCCAGTTCCTTGGCAAACCAACATTCCAACACATTTACTTTTCATGGAACTCTTCAGAGAAAACATATTCCTTTGTTTCCCAGGTGCCTTCACTTGCCATAACGGAAACGCTGACAATTTTATTGTGTGTTTAATCAAACTTTATGTGTGTGTGTAATTATGCATATAGATGTAACATCATGTTTCCCCGACCTTTATCTGTCATAATTAGTATCTGTCTGACCGTCCTGTTTTAATTCAACCCGTCACACATAGTAAATTACAGTAAGATGTATTGTTCCGGGTGTACAATCTTAAGAAGAAATATGAATTCTTTCTCTCATAAGACATATGGTGAAAGTAGGCGTTTTCTTCTTCACACAAAGAGAATTTTCCCGCTTCAGAAAAGACAATCTGATTCGCTGTCGTTCCAAGAGAAGGCGTAAACAGATGTTTGTTAAAAGGCAGAAACCCCCTCATCACACTCTCTTCCTTCTTCGCTCACCGCTCTTCTCTCATCGATCCCGCTGACCTCCTCCTCCTTCTCCACGTGCAGCGCTGCTCCAGATGAACTGGCCTTGCCTTGGCCTCTGGGACACATGGCCCGCACCATGAAAAAGCCTGCCGTCTCTGCAACCAAGATCTGAAACCTCTCCCATCCCGGGAGACGAACCTAACTTTCGCGGTAACTTAAATTCAAGTAAGCCTTTACATCATCTTGCGAAACGACCCAGAAGACGAAGCCAGACGCAAACCAGCCGGACACACGCGCGCCTCTTTTACAGCCTCACCAGAAAGAGCACAGAATTCTGCAAGTATATTGAGTTTGATAAAAGCTGTTTTCCGGGTGTCTATCTCTTAGGTCTGTGAATTAAGTTACCCTTCTTCCTCTTCTCTTCTCTTTCTTTCTTTCTTTCATTTCATTCTGATCACTTATGTTATTGTTTGGTTATCTGTTTGTTTGTTTATTGTTTGCATCTTTACGTACGTTTATATTCGTAGCTCATATAATCTATAGTTTTGCATTTATTAAAATTCATAAATACTTTTCACTGTCTCCGTGTTTGAAAACCCACCATTCTAAAGTCAATGAAACAAAAGATCTTAAGCTACAAGCTCGATATTAGACTACATTCAGTAGTTTCAATTAATAAACTCAATAAAGTTTAATGTTCGTGGCCAGGACATAAACTTCCTTGAAGTTTGTGAATACCTCTGACTGTAATGATTTTACATTTGTTTCGCTGGACGAATTAAATGTTGGTCAGACCAGTTACAGAACAAGGTAATCTCGATAATTGATCAAATAAATGTACATGCGACTTATGAATTATGACCATGAGTCATAAATATTAATATTCCCAGAATTCCCCATATTCTTGAGCTAATTCACATTTACCCAGAGTCGTATTCGTTACATTTTATATTGCCATGTTGTTGAAATGTGCTATACAAATAAACTTGCCAAGTTAAAAAGTCCTATTTTCATATCATAATGATCTAAAGAAAAGAGTAAAATATATTTGTGGCTTTCATAACACATTATAATAGGTTGCACATATTTCATGTCTACCCCTTTGAATTCAGATAATTCGAGTTTAAGGGCACATGGAAACAGGTTACAGTTCACTGTACACTGTTACCTGCTAAAATGTCACGATTCCAACAACAACAAATCATTTAGATTAAAAAAATTAGCACGTCAAAACGAAAACACAGATACTTACAAGACAAAAGGAGGAATGTCTTTTACCTGTTCTCTTCGACCGACAGATAAGTGAATGCAATGCTCTGTCTCGTTTAAAATGTTTCAAAATGGTGAAAATGTTTATCGCGCGATTGCAAGAACAGTGACTACGTTTACATGCAGCCAATAACCCGTTCAAAACCGGGATATTAGCAATAACCCGGTCGCGCACGGCCATGTAAACACCGGCAAAAACCCGAATATGCTCATATCCCGGTTTTTAAAAACCCGAATATGAACCCTGGGGTACCCCTTTTCTAACCCGAATATTTGGTCATATAAACGCGTATCGGCATATCCCCATCAAAAGGAACATTGATTTGTGTTCTGCGCATGTTCTATTCACAAGGAATCTTGGTCTTTTGAGTAGAGACGGCGCATACAGAAACCCGCGTGCAGTATACCGGAAGTAAACAAGAAGTAGAGGTAAACATGGCGAGACGCAGCACAGCACCACACTTTTGGAGCGAGGAGGAAAGCGCAAACAAACGCGATCGCTATCTGCCCCGAACTATTCATTATCCGCATGCTGCTGCTGTTGTTGTTGTCTTTGGATACAGGAAGAAGAATCGGAAATTACGCATATTGCGTCTTAAGGTTGTCTGTACGTCCAGACGCTAACCGTGCGTCGCCGTTTACATCGGGACATTACCAATTGATTACAAATTCCATGTATACAGTAGTAACTCTCTCTGCTCACGCATGTAAACGGGTTATTCCGAATGTTTCAGAAACTCGAATAGTGACCTTAACCCGACCATAACCCGGTTATTGGCTGCATGTAAACGTAGTCAGTGATCTCTAATTATCAAGTCTCGCGTTGCCAGTAGTCATGTCTCAGTAGGGCTGTTGCCATCTAGCGGTTGAGAAATGTAATTGCATTTGTATTTAATTTAATTTAATTTAAAATGAAAGACATTCAAATAATATCGTAGATTGTGTATGAATGTTATGTGTGACAGCAAACATGAAGCTGCGTGGGGGGAAAACATGTACAGTTTTAAGATTATTTTGGCTACAATAAAAAAAAAAACTACAATTAATCAGTTTTGACTATAAGTGGGCTACAAATAGCCGGTCTGACTATGAGGTAAATCGTGGCTATGCACAGCCCACACATAGAACATGTCAAAGAAATGAAACCAAACACCTTGTAATCACAGTTGACTTTGCCTACATGATGGAATATCATACATCTCGCAAGTTATTTAGGAAAAAATGACATTTAACCAGATTCAATGTTATTTTGGCTAAAAGTGGGTTACACATAGTCGGACTATATCGGGTCTATATTTAACCGAGACGGTGAAATGATGACTATTGCTTGCTGGGCAAGGTCTACCATGTGGATAGTAAAACGGTCACGGTTTTGGGTGGGAATTAATGTAAACACAGATATCGGACACCAGTCCTGTCTAAAGTGAATGTAAACAGGCGGGCCAAAAAATCAGTACTGGGCATTAAGACTCAGTTCTTGCCAAAGAAACATTTATTCTCCCTACTTTTCAACTAGTTATAAATTAGTTTATTGTATTATATTGCATTGTACTTTCTTTTCTATTCTGCTTGAGTATACCCACTAAGCAAAATGATGTCCGAAAGACGTCTTTTCAATGTCTTTGTTACAAAAATCGGACGTTGAAATGACGTCCACTGAGGAGCCAGAATGAAAGTTTTTATGACGTCTTTTTTTAACGTGTTCTGCACGTCCGATATAGACGTTCATCGAACCTTCGTACAAGGTTAAAACTAGTTCAGATGTGGCCATTGTGGACATATTTCAACATCATTTATGGTCTCATTTAGACATAATTACTTTGACTATTGCTGTCAGATGATCGTAGTGAGAATTAACAGAGGTTTAGATGTTGATATTTGTTTAATTTGAAGTGTCACCATTGTGGTGATCAGTGTTTGCTTTAGTTGGGCTCTTGGTCCCCGTTCCTTTTACTTTAACTTTTCTTTGACTGCTTTAACTGTGTGTTTGTAAAACACAATTGTTGTGGCAGAGAAAGCCAATAATAAGTAAGTTCAGCTGTTTTCAGCTTATGGTTGATGATGAAATCATCACAAAAAAAGTATCTAATTTTGTCAGATGCTTTAGCATTCATAACCACCATACTTGTGGAAATGCATCATTGGTGCCAAAAGCATTAAAATTATCACTTATTTGAAGGTGTATAAAAAGCATGTGCATATGATGTTTTGAGCAAGTGTATCATGTAATCACACAGACATCAAGATTTTGGATATGAATCACAACAACGGTGACAATTAAAACAAAAAAGCTTGGGAATTAAGGATGAGTTTTGTACTATGAAAGCTACCCATCATGCATTGCAGCATGAAGCTTTTTTTTTTTAATTGTCACCATTGTTGGGAATCATATGCACAATCTTGATGTCTGTGTGTGACTATATGACACATTAGCTCAAAACATCATGTGCACATGCTTTTTATACACCTTCAAATAAGTGATCATTTTAATGCTTTTGGCACCAATAATGCAGTTCCACAAGGTTGGTGGTTATTAATGCCAAATATAAACACAAAACTTTAAACACAATATTAAAGGCCCATTTTGTGATGATTATTTCATCATCAACATTGAGCTGATATCACCTCTAACTTTTTCTAGGCTTTCTCTGCCACAACAATTGTGTTACACAAACACACTGTTACAGCAGCCAAAGAAAAGTTAAAGTAAAAAGAAAGGGGACCAAGAGCCCAACTAAAGCAAACATTGATCACCACAATGGTGACACTTCAAATGAAACTAATATCAACATCTAAACCTCTGACTATTGCTGTCAGATGATCTTAGTGAGAATTAACAAAGTAATTATGTCTAAATGAGACCATAAATGATGTTGAAATATGTCCACAATGTCCACATCTGAACTAGTTTTAACTTTGCACGAAGGTTCGATGAACATCTATATCGGACGTGCAGAACACGTCGAAAAAAGACGTCATAAAAACTTTCATTCTGGCTCCTCAGTGGACGTCATTTCAACGTCCGATTTTTGTAACAAAGACATTGAAAAGACGTCTTTCGGACATCATTTTGCTTAGTGGGTATGTGTATTGTACAGCACTCTGGGTCAGTATGAGTTTTCAAAATGTGCTTTAAGTGTCACATTTGGTTTCGGGTTTTGTTTCATGTTCATGTTTCATGTCTTTTATTCACCTTATTCCGCCCCGCCCACTTTTACTTCTGTCCAGTACTTCCGATGTAAACCAACTTCCGGTTTAGCGGACCCTCATTCAATTTCGAGGAGAACTGCAGAGAAGTCTCACTGATAAAATGTCACATAAGTTAAGCTAATTTGTGCCAAATGTGCTATGTACGTGTGTACCAACAGCACAGCAATGCACTGTTTCTCGGGGTAATTTTTAAACGACTTTTAGGTGTTTATATGACCCGTCTGCCTGTCTGATCGCAGCCCGGCCGATGTGTAGTGTTTAGCCTACATTAGCCACAAACATCTAATGTTGTAATGGTCTCACTACAGGACACATACACATGCTATACCTTGTTTGAAAGCTATGGTCCTCTAGAATTCAGTCGCTGGATTTATTTTACAGCCATTACTTGTGTTAGAGATCAAACCATAAGAAATTGCAGCTAGCAGTTAGCTAAGCTAACGTTACCCTCTTGTTCATCTAGTTGAGGCTCTACTTTCTTTCTACACCAGTTCGTGGCTATTTTTTTCTCATCTGTTGGCAAATGCAAATGTATCTGGTGATTAAGCAAACAAACTGTGGTGTAATAATGTTTCAAACTTTACATGTAGTAGTGTTTGTGCACATCTTCATAACTAAGTAATAGCTATTAGAAAGCTATTAAATAATTTGATTGTGGCATTGTTTCAAAAGATTCAAGTGAAATGTACTTTAGTACGTTGCAGCAGTTGTTAATAACCATAGGCCAACGCATTTGGCTATAACATTATAGTCTATCTACTTATATCAAGACAGATAACAGATTGGACCAGGGCAAACAAAGCGCTAAGTAGCTAAACCAGGAAGTGAGATTACGCGGATGGCGCCACTACTTCCGGAATAAGGTGAATAGTTTAGTACCTTTTTCCTGTCATGTGTTTCCCTGGCCCCTCATGTGTTCTTGTCATGTGCATACCATGATTATGTCCTGATTGGTTGTTCTGGTCGTGTTTCCTGTTTTTTCTCATTGATTCATTGTTTGATTGCTCACAGGTGTTTCTTGTTAGTCAATAGTCTGTTAGTATATACAGCCCTAATATTTCCATTGTCTTTTGTTTAGCTTTGTTCATGAAACTGCTGTTGTTATAAGTTCATGTATATTTCAAGGCAAATTTCAAGTCAGGTATCTGTTTATTTTGTTCACGTTTATGTTAAATAAACTGCACATGGGCTCTTACTGCAACTCGTGAAAGAAAGAGAGAAAAATAAAGAAAGAGAAATGTAAACATTGAAATACTCAAATAAATTTTCATCTTTAGATTATCTAATCTCTGATAAATTTATCCTGAGGTTGGACAATCAAACTCTTCAAAACATATATACTTCATCATACTGAGGTGTGATTTAATTGTAATCATGCTTAACGATATTAAAGGGATGTTCAATGTTGCAAAGACAGTTAAAGGGTTACAGACACATGGAATAACAAGGTAAAATAAGTTCAAATGAAAAATGTCTCTGTGTATGAGTATGCATAATTCTGTACTATACAGTAAGACCAGTATGAGCCATGTGATTTAATGAATAAAAAGAAAAATAGAAAAACTGACTGAACTATGAGCCAAGCGGCTCTTTTCAAGTGGTTCATCTGCACTTGCTGAAATTGTAATTGTACATCTAGTCAATTATTTGCATGGCTGTTGTTAGAACAAAGATTAGAACATCTCTGAATCTGGATGTATTTCACTTTCAGCAATTGAATACAAAATGGTAAAAATATGAAGTAGCACCTTTAAAAAAAAAACAAATCTATAAAGGCAGCTCATTTCTGTTTGGTTAAACTGTAGTTCCCTTTCGAGGGGTCTCTCGTATTGCATCGCTTACGCTATGGGAAAATTCCTTTTCTCGAGAATATTGCAGCTGAACACATAGCTGAGCATCTAGCGCGGTCACTGCACGAACCTATCAAGGCGGCTCAGGCGAGTGAACCAATCAGGCCGCTTCGCACCCAGGTGCATCAGAGCCTGCCAGAGTGGGCATCACTTATAGCTATATAAGTCCCAATTTTTGCCATAGATATCAGATCAGATTTAATCTTCTTCAGCAAGTTTCACTTCGCTGACCTCCAGAGTGAGAAGCCATCTTCGCCGCCGTCGAAAAGCCTTCAAGCCACCTGCTAAGCAGCTCTGAGGACGCCGGCATCCTGGTTTCAACTGGACGCCACCTTCAGCTTCTTTTTAAGCTAGTGTGTTCTCCGCTGTGACTCACTTTCTAAAAGAAAAAATTCTAGGCGTTGTTTCAAATGCCTCGGGTCACCAGCGCCTCATGCAGTGGCCCTCTCTTCGGCAGAGATTGTCACATCCTTTGCGCTTCCTGTTTGGGCTGTGACCACACTCGACCACGTGACCACGCTTTGCTCGAGCCGCGCAAGAAAAAGCGGCGTGCACAGAGGATGCCAGAGCGGACAAATACGAGTGAGCACAAGCTGGCCCAGTCCCCGCGTGCCTCGCTCTCTCTCCCAGAGAAACCCCCTCGCCGATCCTATTCATTCAGGTGGACCAGCGCCCCTCTCAGTGAGTGGCCGGTCTCGTCTCTTTCGGGGGATCAGACGAGAAAGACTAGAAGGATGACAGCCTTTCTCTCGCTGCATCCGAATGCGAGGAGCCGACATACAAACACAAACCAGCACAAGCGACGTGAGAACCAGCCTTGACGTAGAGCTTCTCCGTGTGCTGACTAAGGCTGTTGAAGACCTCGGGCTCGAGTGGTCTTTGTCTGAGGAGCCCACGCGCAGCAGGCTAGACGAATGGTTCCTACAGGGGCACCGGCAGGCCCCTCGGCAAAGACCTGCTCCCGAGGTACACGACAAGCTAACGAAGTCGTGGAAAGCGCCACATTCAGCTTGTCTAAAGCCTTCCATCTCCTCAACGCTCTCGACTATTGACGGTGCTGTGGAGAAAGGATACGAAGCAATTCCTCCCCTCGAAGAAGCTGTGGCCGCACACCTTTGCCCGTCCAAATCTTGCCACACCACTTCACCGCTCGCTGGCCGAGCCTATGCCTCCGCTGGCCAAGCTGCTTCGGCGCTTCACACCATGGCTGTCCTCCAAGTTTTTCAGGCCAAACTTCTCCACTCGATGGATGAGTCTGGACCTGAACAGGAAGCTTTCAGGGACCAGCACAGTGCCACAGACCTGACTCTGCGAGCCACCAAATCAACCGCCCAGGCGATTGGTAGGACCATGGCGAATTTGACGGTGCTTGAACGGCAGGTTTTCTGGACTCCCCTATCTCCACCACCGGTCTGTTCGGCCCAGCAGTCAAGGGTTTAGCGGTCCTCAGAAAGCGTTGCAGGCTATGCGTTACTTCCTCCCAAAACGCTCCAGCTGTGCTTCGGGCCGCCACAAGAAGGCACCACTCCCTCAGCTAGTTAAACCAGTGCCGCCTGTCTCCCAGCCCCACCCAGCAGCTGAGGTCCACCACCACTCTCGTTCAACGAAGTGACATCAGTTCCCAGAATGACAGGGACCCCAACCCAACATTGTGTTGGACCCCGAGCCTCGGAAGCCTTCGTAGCCATGGTGACAGGAAGGAAAAGAGAGTTTTGAGTCCCGCCGAGGCCGGACCAACCTCCAAAAAGCCTTTTATACATCTCCCAGTCCCCTCTTTAGTTCAGGTGGCTGGAAATGTCAATATTGCAGTAAACAAGTCTGTTTTGAAACATGCAAAATAAATCACGAAAAGAACACTTTTCTCTTGCACATAAGCACTGCTCCCGAAGAATCACAAGCACAGAGCAGCTGGGTGGCCGGGTCCCTATCACAAAGTGGCCCATCCCCAGACATTCAGCTCCTAGCTATGCGGGTCAAGGCCTGGGAGGCCATCCCCGGGATATCAGAATGGGTGTTGAACATAATAAAATGAGGCTACTCGCTACAGTTTACTCGCAGACCTCCGCACTTTCTAGCCGTGGTCGAGACAACATTGAGAAGCGATGTGGCTCATGTCCTTCGCACCGAAGTGTCGAAACTGTTAGCAAAAGGGGCTGTAGAGCCAGTCCCTTTATCACAAAGCGAGTCAGGCTTTTATGGTAAATGGACTGCATTTATATAGCGCTTTCACAGACCTATGGCCACCAAAGCGCTTTACATAGCCTCACATTCACCCATTGATGGCGGTGTCTGCCATGCAAGGCGTCATCCAGCTCGTCGGGAGCAGCTGGGGTTAGGTGTCTTGCTCATGGACACCTCGACACTTGGTCAGGTGGAACCGGGGATTGAACCACCAACCTTTCGGTTTGTAGACAACCTACATGAACCACTGAGCCACTGCTGGTCTCAGACACCTGAACAAAGCGCAGGTTGTGGGGCCCTTTACGAGGGCAGGCCCATCTCCGGCCTATGGTCAAGCCCGGGGAGGTTCATACACATAAACTGTTTAGAGATGAGAGCGGTCGCTCTATCGCTGTAAGCTTTTCTCCCATCCCTAAAAGGCCACCACGTCTTGGTCCGGACAGACAACATGTCAGAAGTGTCCTATATAAATCGCCAAGGTGGATTCAGGTAGAGCAACCTGCACACCATGGCCAAAAACCTCATTACATGGGCTCAGAACAACCTGCACTCGCTGAGAGCGGCACACGTGCCAGGCATTCTGAACCAGGTTGCGGATATGATATCCAGAGACAATGTTCCCCCAGGGGAATGGTCGCTTCACCCACGAATGGTTCAGCTGATCGGAGCATCTTTGGTGAGGCATAGGTTAACCCTTTTTGCCTCAGAAGACAACACTCATTGCCAAACATTTTTCTCCAAAGACAGGGATGCGCTAGCCCACCACCCAAGCCGCCCAATGTATATCTGGTCCTAGTTGAACTCGAACTACAGTTCTTTATACCTTATAGATAAGGAGCTTGGCCCTTTTTAAGGCCCATTCCTTGGTTCTCTGTATGAGGCTCATCACTAGTCTAGCCTCTGTTAGGACTCGAAATTTTAAGCACGCACAGCATTTTGAAAGGGGTTCCCATAGCATAAGCTATTTATGCAATACAAGAGACCACTTGAAAGCGAATGTCTCGGTTACTGACGTAACCTCGGTTCCCTGAGAGAAGGGAATGAGTATTGTGTAACCCGCCGTGCTACTGTGCTTAAATCAGGGGATCGTTTCAGCCGATTTAACCCTGATTCTATGGCAAAAATGGGGGCTTGTATAGCTATAAGCCACACCCATTATGGCGGGCTCTGCCGCACCTGGGCGTGAAGCGGCCTGATAGATTAACGCGCCTGAGCCACCTCGCCACAGGTTCATGCAGTTGCCGTACCACAGCCAATGGCCACGCTGGAGGCTCAGCTATGCTGTGGAGCTGCACTGCGTTTTAAAAATTTGGCTTAAATATTCCCATAGCGCAATCTACTTACGCAATACTCATTCCTTTCTCTCAGGGATAACGTTTTATTACTACATTCCTCAATCTCCTCATCACAGCTAATTTTTGTTTTGTCTCTAAATTTATTTCAGAAGATCAACTCTTGAACTGGATTGATGTATAAAATAATAAACAGTGGACACCATCAGAATCCATTATGGTGCTCATTGTTTATAAAAGTGGGTATTTTTCTTTTACTATTTTGATTTGGAACTAATGTATGGCACATTTTAAATACTAACTGAGAATTAAATATATGTAAATATTTTTGCTAAAAAACATTAAATGGAGACCTGAAAATACACAGCAAAATCACTTAATCTAATTAACTTTTTAACACTCTGTAGTGTGGACACTGGGAATTTTGCTGTGTACATTACAGAAAATACAATAAGGAGCCGTCTGCTCTCTAATCGCTCTTTGATCACACTAATCATCCTGTGCAGGCTTTTAACACTTCATAATCATTACGGTAATTACAACATGGCGTGAATTAAGGGAAGAGTGGAGAAAACTGATAACGGCATGTTTCTGTAATTAAAATCGGACTAGTCTACACAGAAGCAGCCTTTTAAAGCAGATCTCGGCAACTCTAGTGAACTCTAGTCATTTCTTCGCTGATTTTCCCTTTTGTTGTCGCATGTTTTCCCCACGAGCTCCGCCTACAGCTGTGGGGGGGGCGTATATTTCACAACACGGTCGTAAAAAACTCACTTGCGGCGGCCTCCCCCCCTCTGTACCGCTACTCATGTGCGTTTGTTATGATCGGAGAAAGACAACTGTATTGTGTGGATCTATGTCTACCGAGGTGGGTAATCTGGTAATACATCATACATGCGTGTGTGTTTATGTCGAATTGCCATAAAGCAATTCGTGTTTCGCGCTCTTTCTCGTTCTCGTTCTCGTTCTCATGAGACTTCCAATTTTCTTGCCGGGACGGTAGTCCCCAAGTTGAAAGGTTGGTTTTCCGCCTGGGAACGCTGGGGGGAGCGGGGAAAGTCACCAGACTTCAGACTATCACCAGAACAGGTTGTTTAACCATCCAAATGATTTCTAGACAGTTTTATTAAGTTCAAAAAGTTACCAAGTTCTCCTTTAAAGTTTAAAAAATACAACTTTATGTTCATGAGTGTGTCAGTGAATTATTATTTTTTTCTTCCACATGTCAGTACGTGTTTTCCGCTGGTTGTGAGTCTGTGCAGATTTTTTGTCATTTTTGACAGCAATGAAAACGAGGCTGTGATAGATAGAATACAGTGCATTATCTTTTACTAATGTTCAACAACATACCGATAGTTTACTAAGATGTTGACCTAAATGTCTTTGGAAAAAAACAACAACTTTATGAGTCTTTTTTAAAAACTTTAAAGTCTTTTTAAACTTTAAAAGACTGTTTGTCTATCCCTCAGCCTTGTTTTCATCTGTGTTGAATTCAGAGGTGGGTAGAGTATCAAAAACTGTACTCAAGTAAAAGTACAAGTACTTATAGAAATATTTACCTTAAGTAAAAGTAAAAGTAATAATCTTAATAGTTACTTGACTAAGAGTAAAAAAGTATCCAATGAAAAAACTACTCAAGTAGAGAGTAACTAGTTATTTCAGATCATATAGGCCTATATATATATATATATATATATATATATATATATGTATGTGTGTGTGTGTGTGTGTATGAATACTTCATGATGCAAAAGCCTCTGAGTGCCATCTGAAATTTTCTTCTAAAACAATCATTTTTATCAAGCTCGTATATTTAAGTTCAGTAATTTCACTTTAATGACAATTAATAGGTAGGCTACTTTTCATTGCCATTTAAGTGTGAACATAAACATACAAGCTTGATAAAAATGCTCTTTTCTGAAGAAAATTTCAGATGGTACTTAGAGGCTTTTGCCTCTGAAGTCGTCATATATATAAAATTATATTATTTAGATTTTGTTTATTTAAATGACTATTATTATCATAATAGATAGGCTATATTTGCAACAAAAACAGAAGAGAGACGTAAGCATTATTTCTGCCATCTGTATAGCTCGAAAATCATTGCCTGTCCTCTGATTTGTATAATAGTAACTTATACAACTACATTTGGATTATTAAACAATATCGAAATAAAGTGAATCTGCAGAGTGTTGCATTCAAATGCATGTATTGACAGAGAAGAGTTAAAAACTCTTCACATGTGCTCGCGCTCATGACTGCCACTGAACATCTGAACACAAAAAAAATAAATAAAATAAAAGTACATCGACGGATCTTCTTCTGACTGTTCTCCAAAATATAATCAATAGCTGGGTTTCAGTCACGTGATTATTATGACGCACGAAGGCGGGGCGATCTCAGATGGAGGGCAGGAAGTACAGTAAACACGGAGAATACGTCTATGGAGGAAACTGTTGCGGAGTGTCCGTATTGAACATTTATCCAATTTTTTTGACCGTCCGTTTACACGTTCTTTCAACTCTGATCTATATCCGATTCATGTGTTTACACTTGCCATACTATCTGAAACATCGCGCATGCTTAAAGGGTTAAATTCTCTTGCACAGATGGACGAACGCGAAATATGCTTGATGCTCTGCGATATACATACCATGATTATGAGGCGAAGGAGGACGAAAAGTGGCATCATTGCACATATGCTTCAGTTATTGTGTGTGAGAGAGATCTCAGGACTTGTGGGAGCATATTGTGTTTAAATATTGGCTTTAACCGCGGAGTCGTTGCCTAACGTAATGCCTCAGAAAATGCGATCTGCCTGATTACATGACAGTCACATTGGCACATATCCGATTTATTTCCACATATGAATGAGGCCTGAAACGGATCTCGAAATATCCGAATGCATGCGTTTTTTTCCTGTTTACACTGTCATAGAACACATTAGATCTGTGTCACATATGAGCAAAAAATCGGAATTGGATCACGTTTCACTGACAGTGTAAACGAGGTAAATGAGCCCTAATGCTATATAAACACAGACACAAAAAACACGTTGGCTAGCTAACATACCTCCGACGAAGTGATCGTTGCAGACTTGGGCTTTAACAGACTCTGCTCCTCCCGACCGCAGACGTAACTTACGTTAAAAATCCACTTTTTACGGCATTGGTCTGTGAGCTTTTTACATTTCTCACCTTTATAAGTGACAATCTTAGGTACTCTATTAAAAACCCTTTCCCTTTTCTCGATTAGAATGGTTGGAGCAGCTGTAAACTACACAATACACTGGCATTTTTTCAGACGGCAGATTCAGCTAATTCACTTCCTGCCCTCCATCTGAGTTTCGCGCTCTCGCCATGCAGCGGCGTGACGTCATGTGAAACCAACCTATTGTATATTTCTGCAAGCATGTTTAAACTGGTTAACTGTATACGGCAGGCAAAGGCATTCGTTTTCAAGTCGAGTTCGCACGCCACTGCGCAAAACAATTCACAGACAGCTTACGAAGATGTTCAACTAATAAAGATCTTCATCGCTGGCAAAAATATGATGCATTTGAAGATTTGCTCTCACTTGACTGCACTGTAAAAAATTTCCCCGTTAATTTACAGTAAACTGCAGGCAGCTAGATTTACCTGTAGAATGCTGTAATTTTACAGTGGACCTGCTGTAATCTGAAACAACAGTTTATTACTGTAAAAATTTTCCCGTTAATTTACAGTAAACTACAGGCAGCTAGATTTACCTGTAGAATGCTGTAATCTGAAGTAACAGTTTATTACTGCAAAAAATATTACAGTACTGTGCTGTAGAAAATATAGGCTGCACAGTATAATACTGTCAGGTGTTCAGCTGCATATACACAAACTGTGCATTACTAAAAGTGTATTAAAGTACTCTAAAATGTGAGCTTTACATTGTAATTAAAACATTTACATTAAATTTGCATTCTAAAACACACTGAAAATTGCTTGCAAACAAATGGCTCAAACAAAAGATGACCTTAAAACATGCTTTTATTAAAGCTAATACATTTAAGAACAACACAACACTAGATAAACTTTTAGATTTATTCTCATACAACATTAGATAGACTTTTACCATATGCCTTAAAACAGGCATACATAATTACATACATACATACATACATACATAACCTGTTCATAAAATACAAATATACTCTTAAGTCAGGCTTCAGTGAACACTAGCCATTTTTTTTTATATCAAAACAAATAGTTTATAAAATATATATCAGCATTTTATACTTTTGGACTGATGGTTAAAGTCTTTTTCTGCAGTTTTCCCAGTTATTTTACACACCTCTTTTCTCTGTGCAGCTTTGGTTCTCTTTTCCGGATTTATTCCAATAAAGTATCTGAAAAATAAGAGGAGAAAATTTTCAATTAAAATGATTTGCAGTGTATAATTTTGATTATCTAAAAATTTCTAACCAAAAACTACTGGATAATTCACTGAAGACTTGGAATTAACTGCAGAGATCATACAGAGTACATTTATAGTCAGTAGATTCTAGCATGAGGCCCATAAATGTGGATCTTATCCTGATAAACAAAAGTTATGTGTCAGTCTGGAGTGTGAGCTTTGTTTTAGAGAAACAAAATGCATGTCTAACTTGTCTAATATGACATACTTGCCAAGAAGGATCAAACAAGGAGACACAGGCAAGCATTTTCTCAAGGTCAGCAGGTTTGGCAGACATCTATTGGTAAAGAAAACAATTTAAGATGACTGACAGTATTTGTATCTGTAAATAAAAAATGTAAAACTTAATGTGCTACTTGTTGCTTATATTCTACAGAGACAATAGGCCTAACATATTCAAAATAGATGATGTATATAAAAAAAAAAAATGTCCTGGCTCTTCCAAGCTTTATAATGGGAGTGAATGGCAAGTCCATACAAGTGCATCTATCCATCATAAAAGTGTCCCAAAACTGCTTTGAGGGGTTAATAAAGGCCTTCTGAAGTGAAGCGATGCATTGGTGTAAGATAAAATAAAAATATCCATATTTATAACTTTATCAACTAAAATAACTAGTTTCGTACGCAACGGCGGCCGTACGCATCGATTTACGGCGAAAGAGTAACACTTGAACATGACGCACGAAGTAATGACGAACGCGGTTGCTCAGCCCTGTTTGTTTGAACTGGCATAAGTCGACTTGCGTATAGCCATCTGCCGGAAGCTAGTTATTTTAGTCGATAAAGTTTTAAATATTACATTTTTTCTTACAAGAATGCAACGCTTTACTTCAGAAGGCATTTATTAACCACCGAGAGCCATTTGGGACACTTTTATGATGGACAGATGCACTTCGATGGACTTCAAAAAAATGGTGCCCATTCACTCCCATTATAAAGCTTGGAAGAGCCAAGACATTTTTTAATATAACTCCGATTGTAATTGTCTGAAAGAAGAATGTCATATACACCTAGGATGGCTTCAGGGTTTTTGGTTGAACTATCCCTTTAATGGTACTGTACCTTTATGTTCCTTTTGGAGTTTGAAGGTTTGGTCCCCATTCGTCTTCCATCGTTTGGGAAAACAGACATCATTTCTCCACAACAATATCTTAATTTTTCCTCCAAGAGAAAGAGACAACACAAGGTTAAGTAAATTATGAGATAACTACCATTTTTAGGTGAACTATACAGGTGTTAATAGAACAAACAATAGGCAAACTCACAGTTCTTTAAAGAATGAGTCCTTGCTTCTCTACAAAGTTAGCCTTTGAGGGCCACTGTCCTGCAGAGTTTAGCTCCAACACTGATAAACTCTCCTGCTTGTAGCTTTCTAGTAATCCTGAAGACATTGATTAGCTGGTTCAGGTGTGTTTGATTAGAGTCCCAGATAGACAGCAACCATCAAAACAATGTTAAATCAATGTTAATGTGTACATTTTTGACTCAACGTCACTTTTGCTCCCACAACTAATGAAGTTTTTTTTTTTTTTTTTTTTTTTAAGATTTCATCAAAAAATCAATGGTAATGGCATTGAATCAATGTTACAATGTGATGTTGGTTCAACATGCTTGTACTCTCAGAAAATGAAACACAACAACTATAAATGACTTAAAGGAGAACTCGGCAACTCTAGTGAACTCTAGTCACTTCTTCGCTGATTTTCCCTTTTGTTGTCGCATGTTTTTCCCACGAGCTCCCCCTACAGCTGTGGTGGGGCGTATATTTCACAACACGGTCGTAAAAAACTCACTTGCGGCGGCCTCCTCCCCCTCTCTACCGCTGCTCATGTGCGTTTGTTTTGATCGGAGCAAGCCAACTGTATCGTGTGGAGCTATGTTTACCGAGGTGGGTAATCTGGTAATACATCATACATGCGTGCGTGTTTATGTCGAATTGCCGTAAAGCAATTCGTGTTTCGCGCTCGTTCTCATTCTCATTCTCTCGCTTCTCACGAGACTTCCAATTTCTATCTTGCCGGGACGGTAATCCCCAAGTTGCAAGGTTGGTTTTCCGCCTGGGAACGCTGGGGGGAGCGGGGAAAGTCACCAATATCATCAGAACAGGTTGTTTAACCATCCAAATGAATTCTAGACAGTTTTATTTAGTTAAAAAAGTTACCAAGTTCTCCTTTAAAGCCACACAAACTGAAATCAACTGCAAATAAAATACAATACATATCTCAAGATCTCAGCGGAAGGTCTTTTTGACAATTAACAGGTTTAGATGTTGATGATAATTGAAAATATGTGGTCACCATTATGGCGATCAGTGTTTCATTTAGTTGTACAGTTTGACTCTTGGCTTTTATGAGAGTGTGTGATCTTTGCAACAGTGTGTGCTGAAATACATAATTTTGTGCAAAGAAAGCCAGAAACAAAGATAATCAGTTTAACAAGTTTTCAGCATCATAATTCAGTAATTTACTAATAATTTCAAAAGTGGTAATTCATTAATAAAATTACATTCACAAACAATACTTACTTTACACAGATCAGACATTCTGCCCTTTTCACAAAATGTAAAATAAGTATTTGATGTCCCCAGAGTGTGTATGTCAAGTTTTAGCTCAAAATACCCCACAGATATTTTTATATAGCATGTTAAAATGTTAACTTTTTGAGGGTGAGCAAAAACGCACCGTTTTGTGTCTGTTCCTTTAAATGCAAATGAGCTGCTGCTCCCGGCACAGGGGGCGGAGCTTCAACAGCTTGCACACACACAGTCATGCACTGCTAATTTCAAAAACTTTTAGCCTTTTATGTTCAAACCAGAGTCAGACAATGATGGAGAGACTCAAGAATAGGGCTGTGCGATATATATCGTGAGATTGTTATGCGCATCTCGTCAGTAAAGCCGGTTCCTTGATTAGTAGTAAATCACCATCACCTGCTTTCAGATGAAGCGGCATTTACTACACAGAGCCGTAGTTAACTGACAAGCTGAGCCATATCGCATTAATATCGCGGACGTATCGCCAGCGATACTTAATGCGATATGGCTCAGCTTGTCAGTTAACTACGGCTCTTTCACAGCAAAAACTCCAGTGTTAAATTAACACTCCTGGGAGTGTATGAGTCCACACTCAAGAGTGTTTAAGTTAATGAGAATTAAGTGATTAATTTAGTGATGATTGAACATTATTGAAGACACCTGATGTTAACAAGCAGAATCACTGAAGGAGAAAATCACAAATTGTAAGTTACCATTAAGGTGATGGGTGTTTGCTTTAGTTGGGCTCTAGACCATTATATGTGTACTTTAGATTTTATTTGGCTGCTGTATCTGAGTTATAACTGACAGATAAACAAAGAAAAAAAAAGTGATCTGATGGTGTAGGTTATATTATGACAATCATCATTTGAACTTGATCACTGAACTCATTAAAATCCTTCTTTCTGACTTCGATTTATGTTGTTGGTTAGTGAATCTGCATAAATGCCCAGCATTTTTGATATAATATAAAGGATTTCTTAAAAGTTGCTTTAAAAAAAAAATCATTCTTTTAGGCACACACAGATCTCAAGATTCAGTCTATGCATCTCAACAATGGTGAGGAGCAGAATATTCAATTAGGAAAAGTAAATTACATAGACAATTCAGATCATAATTTATTCATACCGCAATGCATGATGGGAGCCATTAATGAGTTGTGATTGGTGGCAGCCACTGCAACATGCTTTATTATTGTCACCATTGTTGAGATTCACAGGCTGATTATTGATGTCTGTGTTTTAAATGAATTTATCTGAATGTCTTTTGATCAGAACAATGTTTATTAAATATTTAGAATTATAAGTAAAATACTGATAATCATAGGCTGAAGAATCACTAAACTGCAGCTAACAAGTTAAACCAAACTATCTCAATAAGTTTCCTTTTTCAGATCACAGCATGATTATGTCAAAACATAACCAACACTATAAGATAGATAACATTTTACTTTGTTCATTTAACTGTTATAAATCAATAACAGCAGACAAACAACAGTAAATATTAAAGTAAACATATAATGGTCTAGAGCCCAACTAAAGCAAACACCCATCACCTTAATGGTAACTTACAATTTGTGATTTTCTTCTTCAGTGATTCTGCTTGTAAACATCAGGTGTCTTCAATAATGCTCAATCATCACTAAATTAATCACTTAATTATCTCCTCAGCCCTAAATGCCGCTCCATCTGAAAGCAGGTGATGGTGATTTACTACTAATCAAGGAACCGGCTTTACTGACGAGATGCGCATAACAATCTCACGATATATATCGCACAGCCCTACTCAAGAAGAAGTGACAACATGTAGAATGCAACAGGCCATTTCTGAATGGTTAGTTGATGAATTTATGTAGGTTATGTGTACTTATCTTCTAGTCATTGATTACCATATTCTGTCTTGATGATCTATAAATCATGTTCAGGGGGCGGGGTTTATGTAAATTTTAGGGCTGGTGATGTCATTAACCCAGGAGGAATGTTGTGTAGTTCCTACCAGCCGTTTGTTGTAGTCCTTGAAAAGTGATTTCTTTAAAAGCAAATATCTCCAACATTACACGCTGATTAAATTTAGAAAAGTGATATCATAACAAACCACTCCTTTTAAATACATAAAAAGACAAATTATTTTAGATACACATCATGACATCAAGAATCAGCATATGAATCTCAACAATGGTGACATGCTTCATGCTGCAATGCATGTTGGGAGCCACCATAGTATAAAACCAGCATGCATTGGCATGAAGTATGTCACCATTGTTGAGATTTGTATGCTGAATCTTGATGTCTGTGTGTCTAAAAAAAAAAGAAGAAAATTACAACTATTATATGTATTTAAAGATCAAAATTCTGAACATTTGATCTGTTGTAAGAAAATAATACCCACTTTATTTGAGGAGAAAAATTAGTAAGTTATTCTACTTCTAATCATGCTGAAAACTGTTTCACCTGATTATCCTTGATTTTTGCGTTTTTGCAACAAGTTACTTTTAGGTAAACACTGCAAAGACCAGAAGCGCACAGAAAAGCCAAGAGTCATACTATCCAACTAAAGCAAACACTGATCACAACAATGGTGACCAAACATTTTAAAACATCAACTACTAAACCTCTGTTAATTCTCAAAAAATGTGCAGTTGATTTCAGGCTTTAAGTCAGTTGTAATTGTTGTGTTTCATTTTCTGAGAGTGCAAGCATGATGTTGAACCAACATCACATTGCAACATTGACTCAATGCCATCACCATTTATTTATGGATGCAAATAATAAAAATAATTAAAAAAAACATTAATTGCTGGAGATTTGAAAGAGATGTTGATTCAGTACAATTAACATTGACACATTAACATTATTTTGATGGTTTCTGTCTATCTGGGACTCTAATCAAACACACCTGAACCAGCTAATCAATGTCTTCAGGATTACTAGAAAGCTACAGACAGGAGAGTTTATCAGGGTTCTTATCTTGAGTCTGGAGCCAAATAAACTCACAGGAGAGTTCATTTAACACTGGAGTTTTTGCTGTGCAGCTGATTTCACTAACAGGATGTCTTTCGGAAAAAAGGTAGGGGTAAGAGTGTGGACTCAAAGGCTACATACAATGTATCTGATTGGATCAATTGGATATGCACAAAAATCGTATTTGGATTGACAGTCTGTATATTTGATCAAATAAATGCAGGCTTGATGAGCATAAGAGACTTCTTTCATGGCATTTTTTTTTTCACTTCAATGCAGTTGTAAGAACTAAATAAAGTACTAGATCATTTGTGATGTGAAATTTTAAAAAAATAAGTATGTGATATTAGGGATTATTTTTTGCCCCAGGGTTACACCCCTTATAGTCTGGGGTTTATTTTAACCCTTTATTCAGTACAGTTTATGGCTACTGTACTGGGGCGTTGGCGATATGTGCTGTAAGGACTATTTTACACCAGGGTTTCCCTTTATACAGTACAGCTTATTGCAACTGTACTGGGGCATTAGGACCCACTCAGGCCTCAGGTTGATCAGACCTGTGCTCTCTCTAACACCTCTTCCAGCAGCGACCCAGTCTCCCAGAGGTCTCCCAACCAGATGAAGACTGGGCTCAACCCTCCTGAGCTTCGGTGGGAGTGCAGGCGAAAGCTTCAGGTTGATCGCTGCTGGCTGGAGCTTCAGATCTCCTCACCACAGCTCTCTCCAGCCACTGCTGGTTGCAACAATGGTGACAATAAAAACAAAGAAGCTTGGGAATTAAGGATGAGTTTGTATTATATATGAAGCCACCCATCATGCATTGCAGCATGAAGCTTTTTTTGTTTTGATTGTCACCATTGGTGTGATTCATATGCAAAATCTTGATGTCTGAGTGTGACTGTTTGATCAACTTAATCCAAATATTTTATTCTCATGATTTTTATTCATTTTTAGATGTTTATTCCATGAACTCATCCAGCTGATTTCACTAATTAGGTCTATCTGTCCCATGAATATGCAAATTGTTCCTCGCCTCCACTTAATCACACCAGTATATTTAATTTAATTCATTTTGTGTACACGTGTACTATGAGTTTTGCACACAGATGTGTTTTATCTCTTTGGCCAGGTGAGGGAGCCACATCATCTGGCAAATCTTTTCTGCTCATTTTTTGTTTAAAAAAAAACTTGTAAAAACTTTCTAAGTGTCACCTCACTTCCTGTCACCATGGAGACACCTAACTATTCCTCTCTAGCTCTTTAAAACATCAGCACAATAGGAATAACCAGTTTCTCTGCCAAACAGCCTTGTGTTTGATATGTAATGTACACTGATAAAAATGATTTTGTGGTGAAGTAAATACTACGGAAAAAAAAAAACATGTAATTTACATGAAAAAGTTAGTTAAGGCAAGAATTAAAAAAAGTAAATTCTATATTAGTACTCAATTCAAGCGTGTAGAAATGAAAGCATAAATATCAACGTTATAAAACCCATCATGCACTGGGCCTTGAATAATTAATGAGGTTGATTTTTCACTGTATTTACAGTGTTTTATCATTGCTTTTGTTGTTAGGATTAGTAACTTGCCATTTTGTGACATTTGGAGTTTATTTTCTACTCAAAATAACACATTCAAACACAAAAACCATCCATCAAATGTCTCTGCGTTCACAAATTGCATATAATTTTTTATATGTATATATGGTGTTTCACACAATATCTATTATTTGTATTACTTTTTTTTTTAAATAAAGCAGATGTTGGTTTAGAAGTGTGGTTTAGTTCAGTATTATGTTGTTTGAGTGAGCTGTATTTCAAAGGAAACTTCAACTAAATAGATACTATTCAACCTTTTAATAGCCAAGTTAAAATTACTTATCCTATTTTTGTGTTACTTTCACTTAATTTAGTTAAGTAGAGTTTACTTAAAAATATGCGTTCAAAAACTTGCCAAATAAAAATGAAGTAAATTTACTAATTGTTTTTTTTTTTTTTGTGTAGCCTACATGTGTAGATGAAAAGATTTACAGTGAAATTTAAATGTATGCAGATTCCCTCACTGCAATAATATAATATGCAAAGTAACTCATGCATGTTCAGTTCATATATTATCAGAGGTGGAGAAAAACAGAAACAGTTTGTTAACAGAAGTTATCTTGCGCCTTTAATTGCCTCCGCTATCGTCCTGTCAATCATCTGTCTCATTCTCACGGGTCGCGGCTATGATTACAGTTTCAGTAAAAATGTATTTCACCATCAGCCGATTGGCATTACAGTATTTGCAAAATCACCATCCCGTGGCAAAACGGAGCGTCTAAAAGAAAAGTTCTGATTGCTGACTGGACATTGGTCAGTGAGCCTCTCCCGCTCGGCGCTGTCAAGCGCAGCTTCACCACACACAGCTAAATAAAACAGGCTGGTGGCAGACTAATAATTAATATTTCTGATGTAATGATTTCTGTGAAACGTGTAAAGTTGCACAGAAGAAAGCCCGGAACTGCCCTGTACAGTTTAAGAATCTGTATCTGTAGCCATAGTAGAGGACTATTATTTTGTTGAACAGACCTGACCTGAGCGACAACTGATGACGTCACATGCTCAGATTTGCTTGACCAATCGGCGGAAGGGGGCGTGTCAGGCTGCCCAGATGTGGAAAACAAATTTTGAAGTCATTTATTCGTTTTTTTAACTGTGAACCAAAAAACGAAAAATCAAGCCGAAATCTCGTTTTTTCGTTTTTTTGAAAAAACGAAAAACGAATAAAGGGGCCGTTTTCTCATTTCTGATTATTAAATTTCAAATTGAACAAAGAACTGCAAAGCGTTACACGGACCAAGTCATACCAAGTCACACACAGGCTTGTTTTACACATTTTTTAACTCTGGGACTTTTATTTCTTATTTAGACACAGAGGGCTGATGGGTAAAAAAAAAAAAAAAAAAATTTACTTGTGTGTAATAAATAAAATATTGTTAAGAAGCACATTAAATGCTCTAAAATAAAAATAAATTAAATGAACACAAGTAAACAAGAATTAACAAAACTTTTCCCATCTTGTGCTAGCCCTACATAGTTATTTTGCTGTGATGTCCTCTATGAAAGTGTAAACGAAACAAAAACATTAAAAATGTCAATTTAATCCAATTAGGCCAACGTGAACACACTCAAAAAAAAAAAAAAAAAAAAAATGTCTAGATTTATGTATTAAATTGCATGTAGAATTTCCATCCATTTGGATTACATAGTTTTAACATAAACCAATTAATAATCTGAATGTAATTCATATTTTTAAGTCATATATAAATGAAACAGATAAGATTTATGTAATAGTACACAAAAAAACGCCCATGTTAAATTAACACTTCTCAGTGTTCATATGTGTGCACACTACAGAGTTAAAGTACCATTGAAGCTGTGTTGAAGTTAATGAGATAATTAAGTGGTGATTGAGCATTAATTATGAACACCTGCTGTTAACAAGCAGAATCACTGAAGAACAGAGAAACACAAGAACTACAACTGACTTCAGACACAGATGAAATCAACTGTGAAATCTGTGAAGATCTCAGCAGAGGAGGATTAAACAATTCAAACAGCTTTACCAGCTTCACCTATTACTAACCAGATTGACTTAATTTAATATCCGTTTTAATGAAATCAACAATTGTATTTTAAAGTCACCATGATGGTGGTTAGCATTTGCTTTAGTTGGACTCTTGACCATTAACTTTTTAGTATTACATTTTCTTTGGCTGCTACATTTGTGTGTATATAAAGCACATTTGTTGAGGCAAAAAAAGCCATGAGAAGATTAGATCAGGTGATATTGGATGTTTAATCATCATGTAATTGTTTGAATCTCTGATCTTACTCTGTGTCTAATGCTTTGATTATATACAAGTTGTGTTTGTAATGTTGTTATATAATAGAAGCCATGTTAATTTACAGCATGAGAGCAATGTTGATAGTCAAATAACATTTAGTGCATTAAACTTTTTTTCTCTACATTACTACTTCAAGAATCAGTGTATGACTCTCAACAATGGTGACAATCAATGAAATGTTTCATGCTGCAGTGCACTCTTTACATTAAAGAGTCAAGGGTCAAGAGTCCAACTAAAGCAAATGCTAACCACCATCGTGGTGACTTTAAAATACAACTATTGATTTCATTAAAACGGATATTAAATAAAGTCAGTCTGGTTACTAATAGGTGAAGCTGGTAAAGCTGTTTGAGTTGTTTAATCCTCCTCTGCTGAGATCTTCACAGATTTAATGTCTTCTTTTCTCTTCAGTTGATTTCCAGAGGTGGAGAATCCAGGGGTCAGAAAGTAAAAGTCCTGCCATATATTTATTCCATCCATGAACTCACACAGCATAAACTCCAGTGTTAAATGAACTCTCCTGTGAGTTTATTTGGCTCCAGACTCAAGAGTGTTAAAGTTAATGAGATAATTTAGTGATTGATTGAGTGATGATTGAGCATTATTGAAGACACCTGATGTTAACAAGCAGAATCACTGAAGGAGAAAATCTCTTTTTTAAGTTACCATTATGGTGATCTGTGTTGGCTTTAGTTGGGCTCTAGACCCTTAAACTAATAGCTTTAGATTTTGTTTGGCTGTTGTATCTGGGTTACAACTCTCAGATGAACAAAGAAAAACGTTGATCAGGTGGTGTTGGTTATGTTTTGACATAATCATAATTTGACCTGAATCACAAAAGTCATTTAGAGAGTTAAGTTTACCTTAATGATTATAGCTGCCTGTGATTCTAATATTATGCCATGTTAATCATTTTCAATGTAATCAGAAAGATTTCTTGAAAGTTGTTCTGATCAAAAGACTTTGAAAAATTATATTATTTGGACACACTGACACCAAGAATCAGCCTGTGATTCTCAACAATGGTGACAATAATAAAGCATGTTGCAGTGCATTCTGGGTGCCACCAATCAAAACTCATCCATGACTCCTATCATGCATTGCGGTATGAATAAATTATGATCTGAATTGTCTTGTTTTCCTAATTGAATATTCTTTTTGTCACCATTGTTGAGATTCATAGACTGAATCTTGATGTCTGTGTGCCTTAAAGAAAGATTTTCTTTTTCTTTATCAGAACAACTTTTAAGAAATAATTTGAATTATATTGAAAAATCTGGATCTTAATCTGTAGAATTACTGTAATGTTGTAATGACCAATATACATTTAAGTCAGAGATTAGGCTCTAAATGAGATCAGTGATTCAGATCAAATTATGATTATGTTAAAATATAATCAACACCACCTGATCAACTTTTCTTTTTGTTCATCTGGCTGTTATAATTCAGATCAACAGCCAAACAAAATCTAAAGATAATCATTTGAAGGTCAACTGCCCAACTAAATCGAACACTCATCTCCATAATGGTGACTAAAATTGTGATTTTTCTCCTTCAGTGATTCTGCTTGTTAACATCAGGTGTCTTCAATAATGTTCAATTGTCACAGGTCGGGATGGGCCGAACCAGACTATGCCCACCCCTAGACCCAGAACACTTTGAGGAGCGTGCCAGAGACGAGACCAGAGTCAAGGAATAAAGAGTAACAAATTTTATTAAGAATAAAACAATTGGTAATCCTAATCTAAAAGTCTTCTTCTCTCCCTCGTCCAGGGAGGAGTCCAAGACGGCAAGAGGACACAGTCTTCCCCACAGACGGCGATTCCCAGTAAGGAGTACCGGACTGGTAAGTATCTCACGGTATGCAGGTTAACAGAGTTCCTTTCTCCAAGCAGGTATCAGGTACACAATGGAAGGTGATGGACAGGTGAGTTCTCCGGCGAATGGATGGCCACAGCTTCCTCTCCTCTTTTCAATAGAGAACAGTTCACGGCAGTCAAATATGCAGGTAGATATCTTACGGTAAGTAGATCGACCAGGCTCCTTCCACGCTGGTATCAAGTTCGCAATGGGAGGTGATGAGCAGGTGAGTTCTCCAGTGAGCGGATGACCACAGCTTCCTCTTCTCTTTGAAGTAGGGGACAGTTCACAGCAGTTGATAGGGTACAAGTAGGTATCTTACGGTATGTAGGTTAACTGGGTTCCTTTCTCCACGCTGGTATCAGGTACGCAGTGGGAGGTGATGGACAGGTGAGTTCTCCAGTGAGTAGATGAACACAGCTTCCTCTTCTCTTTGAAGTAGGGGACAGTTCACAGCAGTCGATAGGATACAGGTAGATGTCTTACGGTAAGTAGGTTAACCGGGTTCTTTTCCCCAAGCTGGTATCAGGTACACAATGGGAGGTGACGGACAGGTGAGTTCTCCGGTAAGTGGATGGCCACAGCTTCCTCTCCTCCTTTCAAGTGGGAGACAGTTCACAGCAGTCAATAGTATGCAAGTAAGTATCTTACGGTATGTAGGTTAACTGGGTTCCTTTCTCCACGCTGGTATCAGGTACGCCGTGGGAGGTGATGGACAGGTGAGTTCTCCAGTGAGTAGGTAACCACAGCTTCCTCTTCTCTTTGAAGTAGGGGGCAGTTCACAGCAGTCGATAGGATTCAGGTAGGTGTCTTACGGTAAGTAGGTTAACTGGGTTCCTTTCTCCACGCTGGTATCAGGTACACAGTGGGAGGTGATGGACAGGTGAGTTCTCCAGTGAAGGGATAACCACAGCTTCCTCTTACAGGTGGACTTTGGGGCTGCAGCGAACTCACAGTCACAGACTGGGCTGGGCTTTCTCTAGGGCAGACAGAGTCAACACTTCACACAGCAATATAACGTTCTCACATGTGTCGTGGAAAAGACAGAAACTTCGCTCCATACAGGTGGGCTTTGGGGGCTGCAGCGAATTCACAGTCACAGACTGGGCTGGGCTTTCTCTAGGGCAGACAGAGTCAACACTTCACACAGCAATATAACGTTCTCACATGTGTCGTGGAAAAGACAGAAACTTCGCTCCATACAGGTGGGCTTCAGGGCTGCAGCGAACTCACAGTCACAGACTGGGCTGGGCTTTCTCTAGGGCAGACAGAGTCAATGCTTCACACAGCAATATAACGTTCTTACGTATGTCGTGGAGGAAACAGGATTTCACGCCAGCTGTCCTTCCCAAACCTTTCCTCAGTTGGACGTACTCGATCTCTCCAAGCTCTGAAGATGTACAATATACCAGCCTGCCTCTTGGGCGAGCGCACGGCGGTTAAAAACAGACTTTTACACACTCACAGGAATTCCACTCCAATATACAACGCGAGGGAAGAGAAGGAACGGCAATTCAAACACTGCAAATCCACTCATTTAGTGTACTTAAGGCCAGCACTCACCCTGGGTCTCGGTTTAAAGAGCAAAGGATCGGCGGCGAGAGGAAGGAGATTTTAAACACTTCTTCATAGGCATAAACTGGATTCACTTCACCGTCCGAACGGGAAGAGGAGATAAGAATGGCAGAGAATCAGTTTAATTCACTCAGTGATATTCGTACAGCACATTCCAAGCACTTCAACCCACATCTATCTCAATATCAAACGTGTGGTAGGAGATTCAATTAATCGGTTACTTATCTTCACTCTCTCATCCAGACGAGGCACTTCCCTCTTTCCTTCTCTCTCTCTCCGTCTTCAATTCCTCATACACACGACATTCCTTTTTCCTCGCAACGAGCCCTCAACGACACACTTCTGAGAACGCTTCCTAACAAGAGCCAGCCACATCCAAACGGGAACAAAAGCACCACAAGCAGGAGAAGAACAACCCCAACTTTCTCTTCCTCTGACTTTTTATACTCTCATGAGCCAGCGTGGCCTCATTCAAAAGCTCAGCGCAAATTACCCACACCTGCTGTCAATCCGCCACTAATTACCATGGCGACAGGCACTCACTCGGCTTTGGGACGGTGTTTCACTTCCCAAATCTCAACAGGGACGTTTCTCTAGCGGGGATCGTCCCGGGCTTATTTGTCACCCCGTGACACAATCATCACTCAATCAATTACTTAATTAGCTTATTAACTTTGACACTCTTGAGTCTGGAGCCAAATAAACTCCCAGGAGAGTTCATTTAACACTGGAGTTTTTGCTGTGTGAGTTCATGGGTGGAATAAAAATATGGCAGGACTTTTACTTTCTGACCCCTGGACTCTCCACCTCTGTTGATTTCATCTAAGACTGTTGCTGAGTCCCAATTCGCATACTATCCGTCCTAAATAGTATGCGAAACTAGAATTAGTACGTCCCAAATCGTAGCATGTTGAAATGAGTATTCCAAAGATACCCGGATGGTCTACTATTTCCGGTTAGAATTCGAAGTGCAGATCAATGCACACTCTAACGGCTAATATTGCCCACAACCCATTGCGTGCGGGAGGGAGGAGCTTTGCGGTGATGATGGTGATGTAAACCTGGCAGTCGGATGCAGCAACGGAGATGCGCCCTCAGTTTTTAAGTGTAAGAATTCAAATGTTTAACCCTAATTAAAGTTATATTTTATTGTCTCGTAATATTAATGGGTTTATGTTGTGCCAAAAAAGTACCGTGTTTATCTTGTAAGGTCCAATGAAGATACCGAGCGCCTCATTGCAGGCTACAAAACAATAAATAAAAAGGCTCTAGTACAGTGTCATGCAAGTGTCTTTTTGTATGTATTTCTTTTGATGTTTCTGTCTGACTTATTTGTAGTAATACTGTGGCTGTACATATGTTAACTTTATCAGTCCAACCAAAGAAACATGGTTACTACACTTTTACTATAGTAAAAGCATGGTTCATTTTCATCGGGGTATTTTTAAGTATTATACATAAGTATAAGATTAAGTATAAAATACGTTAAACAATAGTTACACTATAAACTTTAAATATTTTAACTCAGAAAATAAGTAGCGCTAGCTTTCGTTACACACTTTGCACATGAACGTCAGAACCAGCCGCCTCACAAACGACCTGCGTTTGGTTGATCCACGACGACGCCCTGCTTCACTCCTCAATTTGGTAAACACATTGTAAATGTATTGTGGAAAAAAAGATGGGAATAGTAAATAAAATTATATTGGATATATAAGAATTAATGAAATGTTAAATGTTTTGTTAACAGTCGCGGTGTGCGTAACTAGGCAACCACGTTCAAGTTCACGTTGCATGGCGTCATCGAAGTATGTCCCAGAACGTGCATACTTTTTTGCTACACACTCAAAAGTATGTACTTTTTCATCACAAAAAAAGTACATACTTTTAGGTCGTAGTATAAGTAGGCGAATTGGGACTCAGCCTGTGTCTGAAGTCAGTTGTAGTTCTTGTGTTTCTCTGTTCTTCAGTGATTCTGCTTGTTAACAGCAGGTGTTCATAATTAATGCTCAATCACCACTTAATTATCTCATTAACTTCAACACTGCTTCAATGGTACTTTAACTCTGTAGTGTGCACACATATGAACACTGAGAAGTGTTAATTTAACATGGGCGTTTTTCTGTGTACTATTACATAAATCTTATCTGTTTCATTTACATACGACTGACATATATGAATCACATTCAGTTTATTAATACAATTACATAAATCTTATCTGTTTCATTTATATATGACTTAAAAATATGAATTACATTCAGATTATTAATTGGTTTATGTTAAAACTATGTAATGGATGGAAATTCTATATGCAATTTAAATACATAAATCTTATGTTTAGACAATTGTTTTTTTTTTTGAGTGTGTTCACGTTGGCCTAATTGGATTAAATTGACATTTTTAATGTTTTTGTTTCGTTTACACTTTCATAGAGGACATCACAGCAAAATAACTATGTAGGGCTAGCACAAGATGGGAAAAGTTTTATTTTTTAAAAAAGGAATTAATTATTATTATTTATTTTTTTACCCATCAGTCCTCTGTGTCTAAATAAGAAATAAAAGTCCCAGAGTTAAAGAATGTGTAAAACGAGCCTGTGTGTGACTTGGTATGACTTGATGACAAATGCTGGGTACACACCAAAAGATTTTTTACATCTTATAAGATTTTCAAAATGTGATAGACCACAGACATGAGGACAAAAAATCCTAGATTTAAGCATTTTGCTCCTTTAGTGTGTGGTGTGCCATGATGTGACAAAGACAGCACACCACACACAAACAGATTTTCAACCAGATTCTCGACTGTGAACACAGGAAATCTCGCAAAATCTCGCGAGACTTCAGAATAAGCATGTCGGATGATATGCAGGAAGAAATTATGATGATAGTGTTTGGAATGATTTTCACAGAAAATTCACATAAAAAAACAAAAACAAAAAAAAACATTGTACCCACCATTATATATAACCTTTTATACAGAAATATATTCATTCTTTATTGTCTTTATTTATTCTTTATTGTATTTATTGTCTCTTTAGAAAAAGTTAGCCTATTTAATCCCTCACTGAACCCTTATAACACTCAGCTTCCTGCATGTGTGCGTGTGCGTGTGTGTGTGTGAGAATGACCGTCTTCCATCATCTCAGTTTCTGATTGGATATTGTTTCGTTTCACGTGATAATCTCCAGAACGTGCGCGCGTTTGTCCTCGGGGTTCCCCCCACACATCAGGATTTCTGATCGTAAATATTAAACATGTTGAATATTTACGATTCGCGATCGGGGCGGCTCCAACGTTCTTCCGAGCAGGTTCGGACACTCTTAACACACCTCACACCAAGGGAAAATCTGATAAGATAATCTGTTGAACCATCAAGATAATCGGGACATAGCTAGGATTGTCGGAAGGGGGGAAATCGGCCCAAAATCAGCCCGATTATCTTTTGGTGTGTACCCAGCATTAGTTGCGACTTGACTTGACAAAGAGTATGACTTGACTTGACTTGACTTGACTTGACTTGACTTGACTTGACTTGACTTGACTTGACTTGATTTGACTTGACCCTTACAACAGAATGACTTGGCTTGACTTTGACTTGCAATGTTAAGACTTGGACTTGACTTGAGACTTGAATTTAGTGACTTACTCCCACCTCTGCCGAGCGGTGTTAATTTAACACAGAGGAATGTACTGTGCACAGGGATATTTATGGGACTGATTCAGAGGACAGTATTGACATATGTTGGGACTCAATATGGGCTAACCTCAAACATGTCTCTAAAAATCCTAATCATCAATTGATTCATTTCAAGATGATTCATAGGATGTATCTCACTCCCAGGAAACGTCACTTAATGAAGCTTTCCACCTCTCCTAAATGTGACTTGTGCTCTACTGGGTGCATAGGGACATATATGCACATGCTTTGGGAGTGCCCTGAAGTCAATGAGTTTTGGAGACGGGTTACCACCACGCTGAAAGACATTTTGGAGTTGGAGATATCATGCTGTCTAAAACTCTTGATTCTAAGTGATGACTTCTCTTATACTCTCTCTCTAACTCAGAAAAAGTTATTTTTTTGTGGTCTTACTGCTGCTAAGAAAATACTTGCCTTGCGCTGGAAAACTCCACACTCTCTTGCATGGACTCACTGGATGCATTCCTTCTTGGACATTGCGAACATGGAGCTCTCAGTGGCAAGATTACATGGAGCTTCCCAGAGGACTATTTCAGCATGGTTACATGCCATTTCCAAAATGAAGGAGCTTCTTTAAGACCTTTATCTCATGTTCTAATTTTTATTTATTGTATTTGGATTTTGATCTGCACTTTTTCTTAGACTATGTATACTCTGAATGATGTATCTTTGGGAGAGGGGGTGGGGGGATATGGTCGCCTTGGGAATGTGGGAGGGGGAAAAAGAAAAGAGAAGTGTTCAGAATGATATGCAATTTTACTTTTTGTTTCTGTACAATAATATTCTGTAACTATAGATTATATAGATTTGTATTTTTCAAAAATGCATTAAAAATCATAGACAGTAAAAGAAATGGACACAGCGACCCCATAGACTTCAACAGAGAAAAGTGAAGCCAATTAGAAGCACTCACTTCCTGATGGTCGAGCGACTGCGCAGACTCAACTGACCTTGACGACGTAGATGTGACGTGAGCAACCCGTCTGTCTTCTAGTAGCTGTGCCAAGAGAAATCTGAATCATTCCCTTCCGAATCTTGCAGAGACGGAAAGTAATTTCATGGTAATTTCTCTACCGTGCAACAGAGAGTCGCATGGTTATGACGCAATCGTTAGCCTATTTTTACAAAAACTGCTTCTACGGGGCCATAACGTAAGATACAAGGTAATGGAGCGTTTTATACATTTTTGTGTTTCTTTCGAAATAAATAATGGACAAATGGAGTCTTTAAACGCCTCAGATGTAAAGTTATTCGCTGTCAAAGTGACGCCAAAATGAATGGGAGTCAATGGGATGCTAACAGCAGGTGGGGGTCCGCTAATCAATGGCGGCGCCCGGGGAAGCTTCAGTTTTTTCTGAAAGATTACCCCCTTGTTAAAAATAGACGAAATAACATTTTCAAAATCCAAGTTGTGTATGTGTTACAAGGGTTAGTGAATAAATTACAGGTGGTGTGACATCATCAGGTCATATGGCCAGGAAGTTATATAGATTGGTATTTTCACTGGTGAATCAATGTTGAAATGCCGGCTGGGCTGCTTAACATCAGGAAGTGAAGTGAACCTTGGTGGAGCTCATATGGATTCTTCACACACGTGAGTAGATGTTAAATCTATAGGGTCTCCAGTCATGTATTAGAGTTCATAATGGTCATAGTTTTATATGACACTTTTATAATTTGTTCAGTTGTGTTTAGTATGTTGACATTGGTGTTGTGTTGGTGATCGGATCGATTAAATGCCTATACGCACGTCATACCAAGTGTGCCTAAACACACATACTGTCAAAACTAGCACTGGAAGTTATTTAAATGAGATTAACATCACATCATGAAAAATTGCTACGGTAAAATAATGTTATGAAATGCAAGTGACTGTTTTTTGATCTGCCTGTATTGTTGAGAAGTGGGTTAGTGAAGGCGTTAGGAGTAGTGATAACCCTATGGCACCTGTCAAAATGATTGATGACTTCCGGTCCCGCCCACAGATAAGACATCTGGTCACCGCCCTTCCGGTTGTCCGTTGAGCTGTCCCGCCCTTTCTGTCGTGTACAGATAAGAATATGAATTGTCATATTGACCGTTCGATCATGCGTTTTGACAGTTTTATCTACCGCATATGTTGTTTTTATCTACCGGTGTCTTTCCGGCATATGTTGTTATGGTTTGCCCTATCGTCCTAGCTAGTCGTAGATCATTTGGTTTTGACAGAAAGTTTTTGACCCTATTTGACCCTTTTTATCCTTAGATCATGTGGTTTTGACAGAAAGTTTGAAGACTGTGTCACACAACCATTATCTCTTGTGGACACAAGCTGGGTGTATTTTCTGTGTTTGTGTACTGGTCATTTTAGCAGTCCGTTTGACTTTACGATCTGTATTCGCTGAATCGGACATAAACACTGATATCTCTGCTACACAGACGTCCACCCTCACATTCCTGAGGTAACAGCAAAAGTGAGAAAAAAGAGAGTTGTCCCTAATCATGTTTTATATTTCACACAAATGATATACAATAATATCTTAGCAAAAATCTACTGAAACCATTTAATTCAGTTTTAGATAAACAAAAGAATAAAAAATCATATTACATAAACATTCCGTTCTTTAGGCCTATAAGTGTATAAAATAAAATAGCTATCTTGTTAATTTAACTAAAGTTGAAAACCATTCAGTTCTTTATAAAAGTATATAATGAAATGCTTATAAAATAAATATCTTATTGATCCAATTGTTTTTGATAAACAAAATAATAAAAATCATATTACATAAAACATTCCGTTCTTTATATACATTAAAATGGTTATCTTGCTAATTTAACTAAAGTTGAAAAACATTCTGTTCTTTAAAAGTATATAAAATAATAATAAAAATAAAAAAAATCTACTGAAATTTCAGTTTTAGATAAAAAATAAAATTCATCTAAGTCTGCTGACTGAAGATTTCATGAAGCACCAGACAAATGGTGTGTGTGTGTGTGTGTGTGTGTGTGTGTGTGTGTGTACGTGTGTCTGTGACAGGTTCCGGTAAATTAGTGTGCCGTCATCTTTCTGAATTTATTTCAAAACATAATCGTAAAAGTTTAAATATGATCTTTTAAAATTAAAAGACTGTTTAAATAAAATCTTTGAAGTTTGAATACATTCATATCTTCTATTTATCTTTTAGAAGATTACTGTAGTGATTTTGTTTAACGGTGACCTAAAGTATAATTGTTATTAAACAATGTCTGTCTGTTCAAAAACTTTAGATTGTAGAAAAACTGTACTTTTTAGTCGTCTTAAATCTCATTTATATGAAAAGATTCAATCAGCATTTTTTTGTCCATGCGGGGTTTCAATTTTTATGGTGGGGGCTTTCCATAGCTATAATGAATTTTGTACCGTACACCTAAACACAGAAAACTACATTTGTACATTTTCAAAATGAAATAAATAAACAAATCATTTAATATAATTTTGTGCACACACACGGTTCTAAAAAATGAACTAATCTCTATTTTAAATTAAATTATTATTAATAACATATGTTACTAAAATGTAAACAAAGTTTTAGCTAAATAAATATATAAACAAAAACACCTTACAGCCCCAGATCCTTCAGAGATAAACCACAGTGTGAACTGAAGCTTCAAGAAACAGGGTATCAGACCAGATGAGTCTCGGGGGACAATGTCACAGTAAATCTAGTCTGCTAACGCCTTTCCAGAGTACATCCAGAGTTTATACTAAATTCATTTAAAAGCATAACCTTAAAAGTTTAAATCAAATCTTTAAAGTTTTATTAAAATCATATCTTATATTTATCTTCTAAGAAGACGTATGTATTATTTTTAATAAACAACGTCTGTTCAAAAACATTAGATTGTTGAAAAACTGTGCTTGGGCATCTTAGATCTTTTGTCCATACAACATGTTGTCAAAGTTTTGTTGTTGTGTTGTTTTTAAGAAATCTGAGGACTCCACATTGCTCTTATTTAGACTAAGTTGTATCATTTGCAAAATCACTGACACGGCATAAGTAAAGTTGGTCTTGAGCGAATATTTAATTTTACTCGTCTTAATTCAAAGTAAAAGATCATATCATTTTTACTTGCATCTCCCGAACTATCCTTAATCAGTGTGGAAACACACAGGGTGAAACCCTTTTCTGAGAATATCGGTTATCTACTCAAAATATATGTAGAAGTGTAAATCTGGTGTTTAAAATCTGTCTGGTGGCCGCATGAATAGACTTTGGGGAGAGCTGATGATACTATCTATAGCAGGAAGCATGCCCTTTGACCTCCTCGATTGTGGAGGCTTTTTTGTTTGTTTGTTTGTTTTTTGTTAAAGACCCAACTACAAGTTAGTTCTCCCAAAAGAATTTCTCCCATCTAGTGGTTCTCCCATCTACTCGCTTTTTCAAATGCGTGTTGCAACTGCGGTAGCCGTAATGTGTCAAGAAGCTATGACAACATGGCTTCCAATAGCACATCATTGAGTTTAACGATACATGTTCTACTGTTATGGCAGCTATATAATGATTTACACAACCAAGCAATGAAAAAAGCTTGTAATTTAGACCATACCTTTGACTTACCTGTCGAGAAGAAATCAGGCAACTTCCCTTTCAAAGTCTTTCTCCTTCATTAGCTCTTTCCACATGGGGAAAAGCTATCCCGATATTTATTTACATACCGATAAATTAAGTTTTAGCTTTTAGGCGATGAGGATTCCTTCTCCTGCATAACTATGATCCAGAATTATAATGTACTGTGCAGCCTTTTCAAATTTGTCTGGGGCAGTATCAACGTCTCTCATATGGTCTAGCGGTTAGGATTCCTGGTTTTCATCCAGGTGGCCCGGGTTTCGACTCCCGGTATGGGAAGACAATTTTTTTACATTGTCAACAAAATTCAAGTTCATCAATAATCATTTTTAGTTATCCATAGTCTTGGAGGCCTACACGAACTGCAGAAACAAGCAGAAGATATGTAAAAACTCATAAATGCTGTTTCAGTACTGAATCATTTTCACAAATACAATTATATAGAATTCAGAAAATTTCACTATGGAATATTTACTTTATCATTTAGTACATCATCATTTAAACTTTTCATCTCATAATTATGACGCATAGTCATAATTTTAATTTAAACTTTTTGTCATAATTATTACTTAATTCAGAATTACAATTTTTGTCAATTACGCCTTTTTAACGTAACACTATTTTGATGGTCCTTTTGAATGTGCTGTTGACTATAGTAGTGTTGATGATGAAACGTCTTGAGTTAGGCTAGCGCTTTTTGTCCCTCTCTGTTATTATAGTGTTTCAAGATGGCGGAACGGCACGGAAGCCTCCTTGGACTTACCCGCCCCATGTAAATAAAGATAAGAAATGTTTCGCTTACGAGGATAAGTCAGATCATTGGCAGAGGTCATTTTACACCCATGAGGACATATTTTATGAATACAGACAATGATTTTAGCTAATAAAATACCATTTTTTTCAACGAGCGAATCTACACATGAGAGGCCTTCAGAAGTCATAACTTCAGGGGTCGACAGCTTAGGCCCGTTGGTTTAGGTATTTGTAAAAATCAAATACTGTATTACACTTTTCAAAGTTACAATAAAAAGACCTGTTGTGTTCTGACACAAGGCCATTAACTTGTTTTTATAAATGTATTTTGCTTATTTCTACAAATATCGGCCTGAAAATTGAAAAATCAGAAAAAGAAGAAAAAAACAGTGTTTTAAAATACAACTAAACCATGATAATGTTTAGTTTAGATGTTGATGACTAAGCTTCTGGCATATAGTGCAACCACGCAACAAGAAATCTAATATTGGTGTAATCTTTGCTAGGTCTCACTCACGACACACAACTTTGTAAATAAAATAAAATAAAATATCATTGTAGTCATTGTACTGTAATTTAACCATATTTTATTGATTAATATTATGGCTTCATGTTGATTTAAAGTTTTTAATTGTTATTAACTAATACCTTTATCTTTTAACATCCGGCACAAAATGAAAGAGATGTATTATTTAAAAAAAAAAAAAACACAAAAAAAAAAAAAAAAAAAATGGAATGTTCACAATCACTATGTGTCAAAAACAGTATGCGTGTAAATAGTTGTGCTAAGTTCCACACCCTATGGACTAACTTTAAAAAACAAAACAAAAATACACATACATATATATATATATATATATATATATATAACATACACAAATCATTTCTTAACTAAGCAACTGCTTCTTAAATTATCAGACACTCACCGCACTGATGTTAACATCACCATATATTGTGTTTTCTACCATGATTGTAGTAACTATTGTCCCACCATTCTTCTGGGCAATTGTTAAGTTAAGCTGATTAGGGTTCTGAATTAATGGCTGTCCCAATGATGTAGAAATATTATGCTTTCGTCGTTGTGGAAGGTTGTTAGGCTGTTGAACGTCACCATCTGTTAAAAAATGAACAATTAAATACACAACCAAAAACCATGTAAACATTATAGTAAAGCTTATTGAAGATTGAGAAACATATTGATTACTAACAAAGTAAATTATACAACTTTTCCTACGTTTGATATTCTTTTTTCTGATTTTTTTCACTATGGACTTGATCCTTTTTAATGCTGTTTTCTCTCCATATTTATTCTGTAGTTCCTCTACTGTGTCTTCCAACCTCCCTGTTGTTCCTCTCCAGCTGTGTTAACCAAAGACAAACAGTTAGAAGAATAAAATGTATGTACAATAGCAAAAATAAAGTTGGTCATTAGTTGTTAGGGTTAGATACACCTGTAGACACATTCATACACCCGTCCGCCTGTTTTCATTTAGCATACACCAGAGTTCAAACATTCACTTTTTCACTTTTTATTTATTACATCGAGAAAACATGAATACGACACACTGCACTTGGATGAATACATTTATTAGATTTATTTAATAATATTACCAGTTCCATATTATCTTTATTAAAAAATAAGGCAATAAATGATTTTATTTTTTAAATTTGACTGCATTCTTTACTTTTTGATTTATGAATTATAACAGACTGATGGGAAAAACATTATTTTGCAGTTACTTTTTTAAAATTTGTTTTATTATTCAACTATCTCTTTCTTATTGTTAGATTTTATTAGTTGTAATTTTATATATAAACATTTAACTTTTAAAATAAATGTTTTACAACAACATCACCATCTTCCGCTATATTTGGGCCTCCATGCTCATCTATTTACAGTATATGATATTGGTGAAGGGGGCCAGCATGAATATATTTTTTAGGGGGCCCCCGAATTCTCTACGGCCCCGTTCACATCGCATCGTAAGCGCATAATATCACCTGCTCAAGTACGTCTTGACGAGTTTCTTCTGTATTAAACAGCGAATCTTCTCAGTCAGATCGTCGCAAGATCTCAGGAATCCTCTCACACTGCTTGTGTTCACGCGCTCCATCGCTAACGATTCAAACTTCCATAAAGCGCGCCA
The DNA here is from genome assembly GCF_949319135.1 of Squalius cephalus. Classification (NCBI taxonomy): domain Eukaryota; kingdom Metazoa; phylum Chordata; class Actinopteri; order Cypriniformes; family Leuciscidae; genus Squalius; species Squalius cephalus. The sequence continues at coordinate 11,954,763 of NC_137123.1, forward strand.
AAACAGCAGCGCGGAGATGTGACGTCATGTGTCGAGCGGGCGCTCGTAAAAAGCACATCTTTGCATTTCTTCTGAAACAACAATTTTTAACATCACTATCGCAACACTTATCGTATTGCCGGCTGGGATTGTAATGTTTTGTATGCCGTTTTCTTTACACTCACCCCGGATATCTGTTTCCTGCAGTTAGCTGTAATGTTAGTGAACTCTAGGTCTTCTCTTTGTTCATATACGACAGTATTCGCATGAATTGGCTTGATTTGATAAAATTATGTTTTAAACCATCATCTTCACTTGAGACATTTACATTATACCGTCCTAGTTTTTAAATAGCGCTAAAATGTATATTTTAACCCTTTATGCGGATATGCCGCACAAGGTTCTCTGTTCTCTGGTTCTGTGTTTTTAAAAATAAAGACAAGGATACCTCTTTCTATAAGCGACCCTTAAAATCTGTCCATACAACAAAACACGTGTAGGTGTACGATGATTTATCAGAAAATTACTTTTGTTTGAAGAAAAACTTAAATCAGCTGGTGCTTGATAACTATTGAAGTTATGATGATGCGATATTTATCACGTTTTCATTTTAACTCAATACTCTATGAACTTTAACATCTTGTTGGTCAAATTAACTTAAAGCCTGCGCAAAATGTTTGTTGCGAACAATTCACCTATGCTGAGGCGAGAGGCGGACCCCAGTCGTTGTCATGATAAATATTTCAGGACATCGCACGATCTAGCTCTACTAGCCACAGACTGCTGTGCTACTGCAACAAAAGTTGAAAGTCCTGTTTGCCTGAACCTGACGCAAACTTCCGACCCAAAAACACAAGGCTTGGATAATTGTGCCGCAAGGACTCAGGAGATTCAAGGAACAGTCGGGACTATTCTGCACGAATTAAAAGACAAACCATTCATCGCCGCTAAGCTAGAAGAAATCAGCGCGAGACTTCTGGACAAACCCTGCGAGGAAATAGTGCACGACGTCGTTGATCTCTGGGAAGGTCTCTCGATCGTGAATGGAGAGTGACCAAGACCCCACCAGTATGGGTGCTGCCTGTAGCCTAAAGAGCTGTATGGAATTCATGTTTAAAGACCATTACAGACACCAGATGACCGAACTGATGAATAAGATTATTGCGGATGCATCCCACCCTGATACACCGTGTTATGAAACTGTGCGTGAGGCAAATCTCAAGAAAAATATGATACATATAAGAGGACTGGCTAATTCATGGGACGATTTGACGGACAAATGCGCTTATGGTACCGATCCGCCTGATGTAATGATAAAACAGGTTCTAGATATGATGTGTGAATCACAATCCCTACTAGGGATCACCGATGTGCTGTGTACTTGTACGTATGTGGCGGATGTCTGTACCGAGCTGGTAAAGAATTCAAAAGAATATGACTCCGATGATGAGGATGATGCTGTTCAAATTGTCGAAGTGATTAAAAACGTTGAAAAAATTATCGAAATGTATGTCGATTACATCCTAGATCGTAACATGATGGCCTGCCGTGACTTTCTTTTCTGGTTAGATTACCGTTGACTTCATTTTACTTAGACTATGCATGTAACATTGTTATATCCAATTGTATTATATTTTATGGTATAACCATTTTGTACTAACATCATTATATTCAATTTTACTTAGATTTTGTTGTACTAACATTATTATTATTATATCCATGTATATTGTATTATAATCATTTTTACTATCTTCTATTATATCCATGTATATTGTATTATAATCATTTTTACTATCTTCTATTATATCCATTTTTACTTGTGTTATATTAACATCATTTATCCATGTTTACTTATATCATGTATCCTGTAACTTTTTTAATAAAAGATTGATTCAAACCACATGTACGCGTTATTATTTTGCAGCGGTTGAAACGGCAGCATGTCGGAGCTCATGAAAAAGGCTTATTATACACCCTCCAACCCCGGCTCTTTAGGGGGTAAAAAACGACTAAAGGACGCCGTCTTAAAAGAAAGTGGGGTCCGTTTAAGCGATAAAAAGGTTTCAGAATGGCTGGCTGGTGAGGATGCTTACACATTACACAAAACAGCCCCTATAAAATACAAACGAAATAGAGTGGTTGTGTACGGGGTCGATACGCAGTTCCAGGCCGATCTAGTCGACATGATCGCCTACACCTAGGATAACGACGGTAATAAATATCTACTGACGTGCATAGACGTATTTAGCAAGTACGCGTGGACTCGCGAGGTCGCTAGAGCGTTCGAGTCTATACTCGAAGAGGGTCGTGTGCCACAGAAATTGCAGACGGATCAGGGGAAAGAATTTTTTAACAAACAATTTCAAGATGTAATGAAAAGGTACGACATTAATCATTTCGCTACCGCTACCGATTTGAAAGCCAGCGTCGTAGAACGATTTAATAGAACGTTAAAGAGTCGTATGTGGAGATTTTTAACGGCTACAAATTCCCGACGATACATAGATGTTTTACAAGACATTATGCAGGGGTACAACACCAGCCATCACCGAAGTATCAGAATGAGACCCGGTTACATGGATATGTCTCACCAGCGCCCTCCGGCTTGTCACAATCTTGGCATGCGTCGGGAACAGGAACGTCTTGACACCTTTAAGAAATGGACTCCTGCTGCATTATCTCCGGCCGAGCTTGCCAAAGCTGGTTTCTACTACCTTGGCCAGGGCGACAGAGTGGCTTGCTTCAGTTGTGGAGGCCAGCTTAGCAACTGGGAACCAGGAGATCGTGCAGTATCAGAACACCAGAGGCATTACCCCAGCTGCCGTTTCGTTCGAGGTGACTGTGCAGATAATGTACCTTTATCTAGCCTTTTCAATGTATCGGCAATGCAACAGTGTGAAGAAAGGTTGCTCACATTTGTCTACTGGCCCTCAAGAATAACTGTTCGACCAGAACAATTGGCTAAGGCTGGTTTTTACTATGTTGGTCGTAATGTTGACGTGAAGTGCTTTTGTTGCGATGGTGTACTCGGATGTTGGGAGTCTGGTGATGATCCATGGGTAGAACATGCCAAGTGGTTTCCAAGATGTGAATACCTCTTGCAAGAAAAGGGCCAAGAGTTTGTTCATCAGATTCAAGCAAGATTGCCAAGACTATTTGAGCAGCTATTGACTAATGGAGACAGCGACTCAAGAGAATTTGTGAGAGAACAAGAGAACAATCCTGTGGTGAAGTCTGCTTTAGAGATAGAATTTGAGTGTGGCCCGACGCCCCAGACAAATGAAGCTGCATCCCCTAGTCAAGATCTTTCAGACTTGCCTATGGAGGAACAGTTAAAAAGACTTCAAGAGGAGCGCACATGCAAAGTTTGCATGGATAAGGAAGTGAACATTGTCTTCATCCCCTGTGGTCACCTAGTTGTGTGCAAAGAATGTGCACCTTCTCTGCGCAAGTGCCCCATATGTAGAGGATTGGTCAAAGGCGCTGTCCGTACTTTCCTATCCTAAAGTTTTCCTATCATTTGCATTTAACTTAATAAATAATAAAAACAAAGGAGAAGTTTATTATTTTCACTCAGTCCAGTAACAAAATTTGTTTAAACATTACACGTTTAAAACATATGGCTAAATTGTTCACCATAAGTTCTGTTACACACATTTAGAAAGTAGCTAGGATGCGCAGGCTTTAAGTTAATTTGACCAACAAGATGTTAAAGTTCATAGAGTATTGAGTTAAAATGAAAACGTGATAAATATCGCATCATCATAACTTCAATAGTTATCAAGCACCAGCTGATTTAAGTTTTTCTTCAAACAAAAGTAATTTTCTGATAAATCATCGTACACCTACACGTGTTTTGTTGTATGGACAGATTTTAAGGGTCGCTTATAGAAAGAGGTATCCTTGTCTTTATTTTTAAAAACACAGAACCAGAGAACAGAGAACCTTGTGCGGCATATCCGCATAAAGGGTTAAAATATACATTTTAGCGCTATTTAAAAACTAGGACGGTATAATGTAAATGTCTCAAGTGAAGATGATGGTTTAAAACATAATTTTATCAAATCAAGCCAATTCATGCGAATACTGTCGTATATGAACAAAGAGAAGACCTAGAGTTCACTAACATTACAGCTAACTGCAGGAAACAGATATCCGGGGTGAGTGTAAAGAAAACGGCATACAAAACATTACAATCCCAGCCGGCAATACGATAAGTGTTGCGATAGTGATGTTAAAAATTGTTGTTTCAGAAGAAATGCAAAGATGTGCTTTTTACGAGCGCCCGCTCGACACATGACGTCACATCTCCGCGCTGCTGTTTTGGCGCGCTTTATGGAAGTTTGAATCGTTAGCGATGGAGCGCGTGAACACAAGCAGTGTGAGAGGATTCCTGAGATCTTGCGACGATCTGACTGAGAAGATTCGCTGTTTAATACAGAAGAAACTCGTCAAGACGTACTTGAGCAGGTGATATTATGCGCTTACGATGCGATGTGAACGGGGCCGTAGAGAATTCGGGGGCCCCCTAAAAAATATATTCATGCTGGCCCCCTTCACCAATATCATATACTGTAAATAGATGAGCATGGAGGCCCAAATATAGCGGAAGATGGTGATGTTGTTGTAAAACATTTATTTTAAAAGTTAAATGTTTATATATAAAATTACAACTAATAAAATCTAACAATAAGAAAGAGATAGTTGAATAATAAAACAAATTTTAAAAAAGTAACTGCAAAATAATGTTTTTCCCATCAGTCTGTTATAATTCATAAATCAAAAAGTAAAGAATGCAGTCAAATTTAAAAAATAAAATCATTTATTGCCTTATTTTTTAATAAAGATAATATGGAACTGGTAATATTATTAAATAAATCTAATAAATGTATTCATCCAAGTGCAGTGTGTCGTATTCATGTTTTCTCGATGTAATAAATAAAAAGTGAAAAAGTGAATGTTTGAACTCTGGTGTATGCTAAATGAAAACAGGCGGACGGGTGTATGAATGTGTCTACAGGTGTATCTAACCCTAACAACTAATGACCAACTTTATTTTTGCTATTGTACATACATTTTATTCTTCTAACTGTTTGTCTTTGGTTAACACAGCTGGAGAGGAACAACAGGGAGGTTGGAAGACACAGTAGAGGAACTACAGAATAAATATGGAGAGAAAACAGCATTAAAAAGGATCAAGTCCATAGTGAAAAAAATCAGAAAAAAGAATATCAAACGTAGGAAGTTGTATAATTTACTTTGTTAGTAATCAATATGTTTCTCAATCTTCAATAAGCTTTACTATAATGTTTACATGGTTTTTGGTTGTGTATTTAATTGTTCATTTTTTAACAGATGGTGACGTTCAACAGCCTAACAACCTTCCACAACGACGAAAGCATAATATTTCTACATCATTGGGACAGCCATTAATTCAGAACCCTAATCAGCTTAACTTAACAATTGCCCAGAAGAATGGTGGGACAATAGTTACTACAATCATGGTAGAAAACACAATATATGGTGATGTTAACATCAGTGCGGTGAGTGTCTGATAATTTAAGAAGCAGTTGCTTAGTTAAGAAATGATTTGTGTATGTTATATATATATATATATATATATATGTATGTGTATTTTTGTTTTGTTTTTTAAAGTTAGTCCATAGGGTGTGGAACTTAGCACAACTATTTACACGCATACTGTTTTTGACACATAGTGATTGTGAACATTCCATTTTTTTTTTTTTTTTTTTTTTTTTTTTTTTAAATAATACATCTCTTTCATTTTGTGCCGGATGTTAAAAGATAAAGGTATTAGTTAATAACAATTAAAAACTTTAAATCAACATGAAGCCATAATATTAATCAATAAAATATGGTTAAATTACAGTACAATGACTACAATGATATTTTATTTTATTTTATTTACAAAGTTGTGTGTCGTGAGTGAGACCTAGCAAAGATTACACCAATATTAGATTTCTTGTTGCGTGGTTGCACTATATGCCAGAAGCTTAGTCATCAACATCTAAACTAAACATTATCATGGTTTAGTTGTATTTTAAAACACTGTTTTTTTCTTCTTTTTCTGATTTTTCAATTTTCAGGCCGATATTTGTAGAAATAAGCAAAATACATTTATAAAAACAAGTTAATGGCCTTGTGTCAGAACACAACAGGTCTTTTTATTGTAACTTTGAAAAGTGTAATACAGTATTTGATTTTTACAAATACCTAAACCAACGGGCCTAAGCTGTCGACCCCTGAAGTTATGACTTCTGAAGGCCTCTCATGTGTAGATTCGCTCGTTGAAAAAAATGGTATTTTATTAGCTAAAATCATTGTCTGTATTCATAAAATATGTCCTCATGGGTGTAAAATGACCTCTGCCAATGATCTGACTTATCCTCGTAAGCGAAACATTTCTTATCTTTATTTACATGGGGCGGGTAAGTCCAAGGAGGCTTCCGTGCCGTTCCGCCATCTTGAAACACTATAATAACAGAGAGGGACAAAAAGCGCTAGCCTAACTCAAGACGTTTCATCATCAACACTACTATAGTCAACAGCACATTCAAAAGGACCATCAAAATAGTGTTACGTTAAAAAGGCGTAATTGACAAAAATTGTAATTCTGAATTAAGTAATAATTATGACAAAAAGTTTAAATTAAAATTATGACTATGCGTCATAATTATGAGATGAAAAGTTTAAATGATGATGTACTAAATGATAAAGTAAATATTCCATAGTGAAATTTTCTGAATTCTATATAATTGTATTTGTGAAAATGATTCAGTACTTAAACAGCATTTATGAGTTTTTACATATCTTCTGCTTGTTTCTGCAGTTCGTGTAGGCCTCCAAGACTATGGATAACTAAAAATGATTATTGATGAACTTGAATTTTGTTGACAATGTAAAAAAATTGTCTTCCCATACCGGGAGTCGAAACCCGGGCCACCTGGATGAAAACCAGGAATCCTAACCGCTAGACCATATGAGAGACGTTGATACTGCCCCAGACAAATTTGAAAAGGCTGCACAGTACATTATAATTCTGGATCATAGTTATGCAGGAGAAGGAATCCTCATCGCCTAAAAGCTAAAACTTAATTTATCGGTATGTAAATAAATATCGGGATAGCTTTTCCCCATGTGGAAAGAGCTAATGAAGGAGAAAGACTTTGAAAGGGAAGTTGCCTGATTTCTTCTCGACAGGTAAGTCAAAGGTATGGTCTAAATTACAAGCTTTTTTCATTGCTTGGTTGTGTAAATCATTATATAGCTGCCATAACAGTAGAACATGTATCGTTAAACTCAATGATGTGCTATTGGAAGCCATGTTGTCATAGCTTCTTGACACATTACGGCTACCGCAGTTGCAACACGCATTTGAAAAAGCGAGTAGATGGGAGAACCACTAGATGGGAGAAATTCTTTTGGGAGAGCTAACTTGTAGTTGGGTCTTTAACAAAAAACAAACAAACAAACAAAAAAGCCTCCACAATCGAGGAGGTCAAAGGGCATGCTTCCTGCTATAGATAGTATCATCAGCTCTCCCCAAAGTCTATTCATGCGGCCACCAGACAGATTTTAAACACCAGATTTACACTTCTACATATATTTTGAGTAGATAACCGATATTCTCAGAAAAGGGTTTCACCCTGTGTGTTTCCACACTGATTAAGGATAGTTCGGGAGATGCAAGTAAAAATGATATGATCTTTTACTTTGAATTAAGACGAGTAAAATTAAATATTCGCTCAAGACCAACTTTACTTATGCCGTGTCAGTGATTTTGCAAATGATACAACTTAGTCTAAATAAGAGCAATGTGGAGTCCTCAGATTTCTTAAAAACAACACAACAACAAAACTTTGACAACATGTTGTATGGACAAAAGATCTAAGATGCCCAAGCACAGTTTTTCAACAATCTAATGTTTTTGAACAGACGTTGTTTATTAAAAATAATACATACGTCTTCTTAGAAGATAAATATAAGATATGATTTTAATAAAACTTTAAAGATTTGATTTAAACTTTTAAGGTTATGCTTTTAAATGAATTTAGTATAAACTCTGGATGTACTCTGGAAAGGCGTTAGCAGACTAGATTTACTGTGACATTGTCCCCCGAGACTCATCTGGTCTGATACCCTGTTTCTTGAAGCTTCAGTTCACACTGTGGTTTATCTCTGAAGGATCTGGGGCTGTAAGGTGTTTTTGTTTATATATTTATTTAGCTAAAACTTTGTTTACATTTTAGTAACATATGTTATTAATAATAATTTAATTTAAAATAGAGATTAGTTCATTTTTTAGAACCGTGTGTGTGCACAAAATTATATTAAATGATTTGTTTATTTATTTCATTTTGAAAATGTACAAATGTAGTTTTCTGTGTTTAGGTGTACGGTACAAAATTCATTATAGCTATGGAAAGCCCCCACCATAAAAATTGAAACCCCGCATGGACAAAAAAATGCTGATTGAATCTTTTCATATAAATGAGATTTAAGACGACTAAAAAGTACAGTTTTTCTACAATCTAAAGTTTTTGAACAGACAGACATTGTTTAATAACAATTATACTTTAGGTCACCGTTAAACAAAATCACTACAGTAATCTTCTAAAAGATAAATAGAAGATATGAATGTATTCAAACTTCAAAGATTTTATTTAAACAGTCTTTTAATTTTAAAAGATCATATTTAAACTTTTACGATTATGTTTTGAAATAAATTCAGAAAGATGACGGCACACTAATTTACCGGAACCTGTCACAGACACACGTACACACACACACACACACACACACACACACACACACACACACACACACACACACACACACACACATACCATTTGTCTGGTGCTTCATGAAATCTTCAGTCAGCAGACTTAGATGAATTTTATTTTTTATCTAAAACTGAAATTTCAGTAGATTTTTTTTATTTTTATTATTATTTTATATACTTTTAAAGAACAGAATGTTTTTCAACTTTAGTTAAATTAGCAAGATAACCATTTTAATGTATATAAAGAACGGAATGTTTTATGTAATATGATTTTTATTATTTTGTTTATCAAAAACAATTGGATCAATAAGATATTTATTTTATAAGCATTTCATTATATACTTTTATAAAGAACTGAATGGTTTTCAACTTTAGTTAAATTAACAAGATAGCTATTTTATTTTATACACTTATAGGCCTAAAGAACGGAATGTTTATGTAATATGATTTTTTATTCTTTTGTTTATCTAAAACTGAATTAAATGGTTTCAGTAGATTTTTGCTAAGATATTATTGTATATCATTTGTGTGAAATATAAAACATGATTAGGGACAACTCTCTTTTTTCTCACTTTTGCTGTTACCTCAGGAATGTGAGGGTGGACGTCTGTGTAGCAGAGATATCAGTGTTTATGTCCGATTCAGCGAATACAGATCGTAAAGTCAAACGGACTGCTAAAATGACCAGTACACAAACACAGAAAATACACCCAGCTTGTGTCCACAAGAGATAATGGTTGTGTGACACAGTCTTCAAACTTTCTGTCAAAACCACATGATCTAAGGATAAAAAGGGTCAAATAGGGTCAAAAACTTTCTGTCAAAACCAAATGATCTACGACTAGCTAGGACGATAGGGCAAACCATAACAACATATGCCGGAAAGACACCGGTAGATAAAAACAACATATGCGGTAGATAAAACTGTCAAAACGCATGATCGAACGGTCAATATGACAATTCATATTCTTATCTGTACACGACAGAAAGGGCGGGACAGCTCAACGGACAACCGGAAGGGCGGTGACCAGATGTCTTATCTGTGGGCGGGACCGGAAGTCATCAATCATTTTGACAGGTGCCATAGGGTTATCACTACTGTTAGGAGCTCAAAAATGACAGAAGGCTTGTAAAAAATTGCTTATTTATTTTATTTTATTTTTAATAAACTTTGTGTAACAAATGTGTACGTGTTCAAATAAATTCTATTTAAAAAAAAAAAAAAAAAACCTATAGGGAGCCCTTAATTAATCATTACTATAATATTAAAGGTACCAATTAACAACAGAGTTCAAATTCTTGAATTCAGCTGCTATTTATTTTAAGATATAATAATCAACACTAAAAAAAATAATTTTGCATAATTAAGGGCGTGGCCACTTGAGTGACAGGTGGATTGCGTGTTGGAGCATTTGCTGTCTGTTAGAGACTAGACACTATGGAAAACTGGACACTATGTCCATATTTTTTTACAGTCTATGAAAGGTGCATTTCTTTTTGGCAAGCTTTATCTGTGCGCTTGAGTGCAAAATACACACATATTCCTCCATGCACCCAGTATATATTTAAGCAGCCTAATTAAATTAATATTAACATGCGATTAGTCGGCTAATTGCTTAAATGAATGACTATACTGTTACACCACTATATATATATATATATATATATATATATATGGGCCATTCTACAGAATTGGTGCAAAGTCAGAGTTGGAAACATCTTGAAATTTTTTTGTTTTTTCCCACAAATTTTGCATGTATGCAAATTGTATAATATCCAAGGTATGCTTTTCTAGTAATTGTGCAGTTAATTCTCATATTGTATTTTCAGAAAATGCTGGAATATTTTCCTTCTCCCCAAATTTGTCACTACCGAAACACAATATTAAATAATTTATTAAGAAGGCTTATAATGACCTATTAAGATTTTGTTTACATCTACCTTATAAATATATATTTTTTCTATTTTTAAAAAATATTTTTACTGGTTAAATCAATAAAGATTATAATTTTAATAATATTTTAAGTGTGATTTATGAGATTTGTTGTATTTTGAACCCAATCTTTCTTTGTAGAAGGCATAAAGTTTATCGTACTGATTTCAAAGTTAAGGATTCATTAGTATTAATATGCATTGAACCAAACACTATCATAACATCTTAGTTGATAATTCAATATACTTTATTTTTGACAAAACATCCCATGTTACGGTAGTGACTGCACATTTTTGGTAGTGACAGTAATGTTTTGGTAGTGACCACAATAATTAGTTTGCCATGGCTGAATCAGACTGTCCACATTTTATGTTAATATAAATAAATAACTATGATGCACATATGCAGTCAGTACATATAGCAGACACACATCTGACAGTAAATATCTTATAAGAACACCTCGAGCTATTCTATACTTTGGTCTTGAGGTGCAAGTGAGAAGAGGTATGCTCATAGATTTTTCTTCCTAAAAAAACAACAACTTACAATGTAGACTCAGAACCACTTTGTTTTATTTTCACATTTTCAACATTTTGTTTATGAGTCATTCAGATAAATCTCCAGAACCACTGAACTCTGTGTGTGTGTGTGTGTGTGTGTGTGTGTGTGTGTTTACATAATACATTAACCCCCTGAGGTCGGCTATCGCGCCGGCGCGATAGGCTCGTTTTTTTCCGTATGAGTGCAAAAAAAAAATAAAAAAAAAATATTAATTTTTATCTTATATGCTTGTGTTATACATCAATCGATCCTGTTTAGTGTGTATTTTTTTTGTGTATGCTCATAATAAAAACAAAGTGTTGTGCTTTTCGCCAAATAAAGAAAAATAAACATGATGCGAGTTCTGCCTACTCTCCGTCAGTGAAGTCAATTCTGAAACGCGTCCGAAAATGAACTGTAACTCAGCGAATACTCAGTCAAACAGGCTTACAGTCACACAGGCATGAAGCTTGAATTCTCTTCTTTCAAATGAAGTAATTTTTATAAAAAACAAATATTCACAGTTTATATAATATGTATGTAAAGAGAGAGATGTCAGTCGTTCTCATCTCAGCTAATTAAGTTTTAATGTGACTCCGCCTACGGAGACCGCACGCTATTCAAACGCAAATGTGAGGCGATCCATACAAACCTGTGAAACGCCCACATCCGCTGGATAAGGCCGGTGAAACACTGGATGCGTGGCGTAAGCGTCTCAGCTGCGTGGCGTGTCCGTTTTTATTTCGGCTCCCATCCATGTTAACAGTTTAGAGTTTGCATACTGCCTGTGTGAGACGCGCGTCTCAGGCGCGGCACGAGCCGCGTGGAAAACGCGTGCATTCTAGAAATAGAACCGACGCCTATTTTTCACGCGACACGCAAGCGTCTTGGAAGCGTTTCCATGCAAAATTGAATAGGAAAATCTGTTTATTTGTCATTTTGACACGAATACATATTAACCCTTAATCAGTGTTTGGGGTCAAAATGACCCCAATGGACTTTTCCTTCATTTTTTAAAAGTGTTACCTTCATCGCAGGGGCATGAAACTCTGTGACTTTTCCTAAATAATCTATCTAAACATGCACAAAAAAACTGGGCTTGATTTGGTTGTTCTAAAGGTGTGTAAAAAAAAAAGTACCACTTAAGGTGTTTGGGGTCAAAATGACCCCACATTGAAAATGAATGGGAAAATGAAAAAAATGACTTTTTAAAATTTTGTTTGTCAAAAAAATAAAAGTAAATCCATTATAAATCTGAAAATTTTTACAAATAAACCAAGGTCTGGTCCTAGAGCATAAATAAAAAGTAGAACGAACTTTCTATCTCATACACACACACACACACACGCACACAAACACACACATGTAAGTGACTGCAACAGAGAGCATTTTTACAGAAATTGGCAAATAAAATAAACAAAACTGGCATAAATCTAAAAAAATTTACATTTAAATCAAGGTCTGGTCCTAGAGCATAAACCCAAAGTGGAATGAACTTTCTATCTCATACGCACACACACAAACACACACAAACACACACGTATGTCACTGCAACAGAGAGCATTTTTATAGAAATTGGCAAATAAAATCAACTAAACTGGCATAAATCTGAAAAATGTTATATGCAACATGGAACAAGCTTGCCGTCCCCCTCACACACACACACACACACACACACACACACACACACACACACACACACACACACACACATACTACAGTCATGTCATAGTGGTGACTTGTAAATGTATGTATAATAATTTGCAAAAGCAAGATAATTCAAAATATATCAGAAAACAACAACAAATTATAACTCTGACAAAACTACATATTTTTTATGTATTTCAAAATGTTTAAATAAATATTCACAAAATATATATCATAAAGTTGTGAGGAGAAGTTTAAGCATCAAGAAAAATGAAGTGAAAATGAATGAGTCTCTATGGCCCTCTATTGGATATATGTGGTCATTGCAATTTCTTTCTTTAATTATAATTTCTAAAGTTTTTCCACAAACCAGCAGATGTCAGTATTCTATCCCTAACACATAGAGCAATGTCCAAAAACTATTTAGATTTAATTAAGATCATCATTTAAGTGATTTTTTCTTTAAAATATATTTTTTCATGAGCCAGTTTATGGCCTAGTTATGTAATTGTGCAGTAAATAGTTAAAAAACTTCAAAATTTCCACAAAAACACAGCATAAATGTATAGTTGAGAAGTAAATAAAAAAAATGATATATAGTTTTCCATATAAAAATTTATATTTCCTTATGTAATCGCTCTTTAAAAGTTTGGGGTCATTTTGACCCCAAACACTTTAAGTGTTATCCTTTTTTAACAGTGATTAAGGGTTAATAAATGTCCTTTTGATGTTTAAAAGTGTCTAGGTTTTGACATAAATGCAAATATAAATGTAATTTTACAAAATATGATCGATTTTCAAATACTGCTGTATTGAATGAACAGCTTTTAGCAAACTCTATTGCTATACTGAGATGAGGAATATATACTGTATGTGTTTTGTCAAAAATAAAGTCATCAACTAACTAATGAATCCTTTACTTTGAAATACATATGATAAAATGTATACTTTAGTTTTGAAAGACGTTGACTAGTTTTGAAAAGATTATAAAGTATGTATGTGCATGCATATATATATGTGTGTGTGTATATATGAAGAGTTCAGATGCAAAAGCCTCTAAATGCCATCTGAAATTTTCTCCTAGAATGATCATTTTTATGAAGCTTGTATATTTAAGTTAGCTATAGGTGACACGTCACCTGAATGAATGGCTCATTAAGTATGCAGGGACGTAGTCTCACCAGGTGTGAACTACTACATATGCATGATGCTGTTGGAGCGTTTACGCCCCATCCGCATATTGGCTTTCCAAACTAAAAGTGTTTCACAAAACTAAAATCAATGTATCGTTTTTTTGTGGATGATTAGGCAGGATGATTTTCATATCATTTTGAAGAAAAAACACTAGGCGATGAAATCCATTAGTCAAAAGTCTTATTGCCACATATTTAGTATGTGTTTTGTGGCCTTATTTCAGAAACTTTAGTTTTTAGTTTTTTCAATAACCACGCATAAACATTATTCTCTCAAAAATGCAGACATGTACATTCTTGTTGCTCACATATTATGGTAGCCCTGTTTGTGCTAAATAGTGTGTAATTTTTTTTTGCCATTAATATGTTTATAAGCAACTGAAAAAAGCACAAATGTCAGGGCATGTCAGAACATCTCAAGGACCCCAAAAACACCCCAGACCCCAGAGGGTTAATTTCAGAATAATTTTCCTCATTCAGATAAATCTCCAGAACCACTGAACTGTGTGTGTGTGTGTGTGTGTGTGTGTGTGTGTGTGTGTGTGTACTGGTGTCTGATCACCCTCACTGGAAGTGCTAGGTGGTGTGGAAGCCCTGCAAAATGTCTCCATCTCTTTTTGTCTTTTCACCATCATCCTGTGTCTTTTCTGTCTTTTCCTCCATGCTTTTCTGACATGTCTTTGCTCCCTGTCAGATAATTCACTGATACTCTTCAACTTTCCTTCTTCCCTTCGTTTCTTATTTCTTTCATTTTCTTTCCTTAAGTATTCCTCGTACTTCACTGGGTCTTCCCTCAACCTTTGTTTGTATTCTCTCTGTCTCTCTGTTGTAGTTTTTCTATTTTTTTTAGGCATGTTGGTGTTTTATGTCATTCTCCTTGCCAAGTTAATCATAGAAATTAACATTACTGACAACAACCTTACACCTAAGCTAGTATCATGGACTGCAACCTTAAGTAATTGTAACCTCATCACATTACAGAATTTTAACAGAATATTGCATACTAAAACACTACTAAAACATACTACAGTAGTAATTATTTGCATAACTGTACTAAAATGTAGTTTATTCCTCCAAATAAAGGATTATGTGTTCCCTTTTGTCACTACCAAAACAATGTCACAACCGAAACTTCAAGAAAATGTTTCGGTTGTGACTGTTTTGGTAGTGACAATTTTAGATAACTTTTGAGCCTAGCTCGAAGATGCTAATCAGCACATGGTTAGCCATCACTGGTCAGAACAGTTGAACACATATAACAACTAAATTTTATGGAATAACATCCCAAAAAAAATACTCAATAGCAGAAAAAATGAGTTTGGTAGTGACATTCCTTAAAGTTACACACAGATTTTTAGACTTTAGAACACATTTACCTCAAAATGATGGGATCAATCTACTCACCATATAGCACATGAGAGAGAGGGACACAGGAATATTTCCTGATCAAAAATGTAGGAGTGTGGTTAAAATCAGTCTCAGCCAATGGACTACAACATTCACTGTTTTGGTAGTGACATGAAAATGCGGGACATGTTTTTTTAGATAAAGTTTCATGATTTAAAAATAAAATATAAAATAAATATTTTTTTTAACTTCATTTTTTTTAAAAAAACACAAATATTTTTTTTAAAACAAGAATGGAAAAATTTGCAAAAAATTATTCAATATCATTTTCACAAGTTGAAATTTAGGGGTTAGGGTTTGGGACAGCCACCTCCTAATTGAAAGTAGCCCATAAATTATGATTTTATATATATAAAGCTTACTGATATCTTAAATATTATTGTGGGTTTCAATAGATAATTGAAGGATCTTAGTAAACATCTAAGATTTTAATAATTAAATGCTTTTCAAATGTGTTTTTTGGATGAGGGACAGCAGTTTGCACCAATTCTGTAGAATGGCCCATATATATTCATTTAATTAACAAAATATGTTTCCTCGTAATAGAGAGAGAGAGGACAAAATCTACTCCACTGACAGAAGATGCAGAGGAACATCATGGAAGAACCTCCTGTTATGAATATTATGCTGTTGGGCTCGACTGGATCAGGAAAGAGCGCATCAGGAAACACCATCATAGGTGTTAGAAAAACATTTAAAGAAGATTTGTCTCCTGAGGCTGTGACCAGATTCTGTCAGTCAGCACAAACAGAGCTGGATGGACAAACAATCACAGTGATCGACACTGTAGGACTCTCTGATACATCAGTGAAGATCACAGACGCTCAGACTCAAATAGAGAAGATGCTTGCTCTTCATAGTGTTGATGTGTTTCTGCTGGTGATCAAACTGGGTGAGACTTTCACAATGGAGTACAGTAAAGTTGTGCAGTGGATCAAGGATAATTTTGGAGCAAAGTTCTCAAATCACGGAATAGTGCTCTTAACTCACGGAGATCTGTTACACATTCCAATAGAAAATGATGGTTTTCACGTTTTTAACAACAAAGATGAAGATCGATCTCAGGTCACTGAGCTCCTGAAAACTATTGAGTCACTGAGGAGAAAGAATGCATACAAGAGATACACAGAACAGGACTATAAGGAGACTCAGAAAGCTCTTCTACTCAAGAAATGTGCAACAGTCGGAGGATTAGCATTAGCAACAGCAGTGGGAGCAGTGGGAGGATATGTAGCAGGTGTAGAATTAACAGTAGTAGCAGCAGCAGTAGCAGGATTAGTGGCAGGTATAACGGGAACTGAATATCCTGCAGTAAAAGCAGCATTAATAGGAGCAGCAGGAGTAAGAGTAGCAATAGCGTTAGCAGGAGTAGTGGCATCTATGATGGGAACTGCATATACTGCAGTAATAGGAGCAGCAGGAGGTGCAGCAGCAACAGCAGTGGGAGGATATGTAGTGGGTGAAGTAACAGGAGTAGCAGCAGGAGTATCAATGATGGAAACTGCATGCAATGTAGTACAAGCCGCAGTAACAGGAGCAGCAGGAGGAGGATTAACGGCATCTATGATGGGAACTGAATTCACTGCAGGAGCAGTAATTGGAGCAGCAATAGGTGTAGCATCGACAGGAGTAGCAGCAGCACTGGCAGTAGCAGTGGGATCTGGAGTCTATTTTTTGGCAAGAAAATATAGCTCTTAAGAAAAACATAACTAAAAGACTATCATTACAAAACATGTAGCCTATATAACATGAGTAGAACAAACTCATTTCAAACAAACACATTTACTTCCACATATAGACAGTCAATGCTTCAAAATAAGTAATTATTATAATAATACTATTTTTTTCTTGTACTACTAGACTGTAATAGTCAGATTTTTTAGCATTGTAATATGTATTTACATTTGCTGGTTTACATTTACATGCTGGTGATTCTGTGTTGTTGAGGATTTTTTATTATTTTAAGGTTGTAAACCTGACACCTGTTTCCTTTTGTTGTCCTTCTTTTATTTTTAAAATGGTGTTTTTCACATTTTTTGCCTTTTGTTATAATAAATGAAAAATAATACTGTTAATCACAAAGTTAAACAAATTTTTAAATATTTATGTATTTTTTTTTATTTATGTTACTTTTTCATTTATTTATAGAAATTTGTCATACAGGCACACAGAAACTCTCAGTGTTAAATGAACAGTAGCACTGTTTGCTAGTTACAGACATGACTGACACTGGTTATAATCAGGCTATCAGCTTGTGAATGTGAGGCACAATCTAACATGGAGAGATAAACAAACCTATTTTTAATAGCTCGATTAATCTGTTAATCTTAAAAAAAAAAAAAAAATTTGGTTTGCAAATGTACATTGCTGAACTTACATGGCACATGAGAGTTTTACATTTATACATAGTGAATGTCACATAGTTTGCTATATGGGAGGAAATTATTATAATAAGTAATCGCCTAGTTGATAAAAAAATATATATATATATGTCATCGTTTACTCCCCCGTGTTGTTCAAAACCTGTATGACTTTATTTTTTTCTTCTGAGAAACAAAAGGCATTTTCTGAATGTTCGATCTGCTTTTATATAATGTAATTTAACACTGAGAAATCTTCTTAAATTGTGACATGAGATGAGACTGGATATTCTCAGGGTGGTTTGAGAAATACACTGTAAAACATTGTTAAATTGTTAAATAAAGCAACATGTATGGAATTACTTTTGTGCCAATAATAATGAACGTAACTTTTCAAGAAACTAATGAAAATAATATTTTTTTATTAAATGAAAAGATTGATGACAACTTGATTGCCAAGTTTCCTGAATAACACCTCAGATGTATTTGAGCAGGTTTAACGTGTGCTAAAGGGTGGAGCACAGAAACAAACTGAAGAAATATCCAGTGAGGTCTGATATTCAGCATTTTTGTGTTGCAGCTCAATATGTTTGTGAAGTGATTGACATGATATATCTCACATGTGTTTGGCATAAAAATTTTTAAATAAAAAAAAAAACAGCAAGAGAAAAGCTAATGTTAAAAAGCCAATTCAAACTGCCTAACACAAGCAAACACTAATCACAATACTGGTGACATCAAACTAAACTTATTTTCAATAAAATATCAAACATCTAAACCTAATTAATAAAAAAAATAAAGTAAAAATACAGTCAAATACTACAATTCTCAATAAAACTTTCTGTAGACGTCTGACAGAAATAAAGTCAGTCTGGTTAGTAATAAGTGAAGCTGGTAATGCTGTTTGTGGAGTTGTTTAATCCTCCTCTGCTGAGATCTTCACAGATTTAATGTCTTCTTTTCTCAGTTGATTTCATCTGAGACTGTGGCTGAAGTCAGTTGTAGTTCTTGTGTTTCTAGTTTTTTTTCTGTTCTTGTTTAAATGATTCTGCTTGTTATCATCAGGTGTCTCCAATAATGGCCAATTCTCACCTAATTAATCGCTTAATTATCTCATTAACTTCAACACTGCTTCAGTGTTAGTTTTAACACTCTTTAGTGTGGACACGTGCTCTGAGGAGTGTTAATTTAACACTGGGGATTTTGCTGTGAAAACTTTTGCTCTTAAACTGCAGTTACAGCAGACAGAGAAAGTAAGAAAGAGAAGACAGAGAAAGCTGATTGCCTAAATTAGTGATTTATTTGTTTATTGAAAAAAATGTTCATGTTGTGCCTGCACATCTTAATAAACAGTAGTGTTATGACAATCTGACGAATTATACTGTACTAGTCCGATCAAACAATACTGTGACAGTAGTGTACATCAACCGACAAGGTGGTCTGCGCTCCCGCCGTATGTTGCAAGTCGCTCGCCACCTCCTCATATGGAGTCTGAAGCATCTGAGGTCGCTTCCAGCCATTTATATCCCGGGAGACCTGAACCGTGCGGCCGACGAGCTGTCTCAGCTTCAGCCTCTCCCTGCAGAATGGAGACTCCATCCCCAGTCGGTTCAGCTGATTTGGGATCAGTTCAGGGATGCACAGGTAGATCTGTTTGCCTCCCACGACTCGTCCCATTGCGACCTGTTTTATTCCCTGACCGAGGGCACGCTCGGCACGGATGCACTGGCGCACAGCTGGCCGCGGGGCCTCCGCAAGTATGCGTTTCCCCCAGTGAGCCTTCTTGCGCAGACCTTGCGCAAGATCAGGGAGGACGAGGAGCAGGTCATTTTGGTTGCCCCTGTGGTGGATTTGAATTAATCAACGTTAATTAATCAACTAACATTTGTTTTTCTTGCAGGAACAACATTCATATGCTTTTAATGTGTCAAAACTCTTAGGGGAAAAACTTGTGACTTTGAGTATGTGTCTATGGGTAAAAATAACATAGTTATGGGAAGTGAAACTAGACAAGTCTGTTAGAACAAATTAAGTCATCATTAAAACCTTGTGATAAGTAATCACAAGATCAGAGTTTGCTTTACCTAGTAACAGAGGGGTTTGCATATGAAGAACCAATCAAATAATGGGGAAATTATGTAATGCAGCCTGACATTTATGCCATACCCGATTCTATAAAAACTGTTGTATATGTGTTTTACGGTGGGATTCTCAATGGAATTTGTCTGAGATCCTCCGGCCTTGCTTCTTGGGAGAGATTCCCTGAGAACTGCTCGGGAAGATCTCCTGGCCGTGATTAAAGCATTTAAAGGACAATTGCAGGTCTGTTTGTCAATTTATTCCTGCGCAGGAAGCTAGTTTAGGGAAGCAAGTTAGTTAGAAACTCGGCCAGTTGTCGACTGAAGACGCAAGAGCAGAGAGTTTAAGGTATTGGTGTCGAGAGCAGACGCCAGAGAGAGTTAAGGTATTGGTGTCGAGTGTAGACGCCAGGGATATTAAGGTATTGGTGTCGAGTGTAGACGCCAGAGATATTAAGATCAGGTGGGTGTCGAGTGCAGACGCCCCAGATAGTTAGGTTTAGGGAAAATATCCACGACACCCCGTATTGGCCCACCCGGACCTGGTTCCCCAAACTAGTACTTCTCGCGACAGCACCTCCCTGGCCAATACCCCTGAGGAAGGACCTGCTTTCTCAGGGACGGGGCACCCTATGTGTAGCGCGTGGCTTGGTTTCTAGATCTTATAAATTTCCGATTATGGACCAGATTCAGAAGATTTTCGGGTCGACTCACTGAAGCAAAACTAGCAGAATATATATTAATAACAAATTCAAATGAACAAAATCACTCAAGACTACTGGACTGCAATTCATTATATAAAAGGTAAGTATATTTTTTTCTCTTTGTTGATTGTCGGAATAATTATAGAAATGAAATAACAATAAAACAATTAAATGACGGAAATATACAGTATTTCAATTAAATGGCATGTACCAGAGAAACACAATCAGAATTTCCCAGTGTCACTCTTCTAAATCTCAACCTCAATATTTCAATTTCAGATTCAACAGTTGTTGTCTCAATTGCAAAAATAAGAAATTAGAATGTTCATCAAAATGGAAACAGTTCAGTCCATGAAGAAAAAAAAACTTGAATTCTTGTCTTCAGGAAAATCCAGGTAAATTGGAAAAATATGCAATGTGTGTAGTTCTGTCCTACCCACTCAGAAACTTTGTTTCTCACAACACTTTTTACAGGTTTCCAGGGACGAAGTGATGGGATGGCTCGCCAGTCCAACCAGGGATAGGAAATCCACAGCAGGACAGAAATCACGGAATCGGAACGGAACCTCAGCAGCAATTCAGGAACTCTCAACAGAGAATTAGATCGAAGAAAAGAAAAAAAATATACCAAAACAAAAAAACCCGGCCTTGAAAAACAAAGCCAAACACAATTAATTCAAATAAACCTTTTTAAACAATCAATATGACTCTCTTCAATCATTTAAATACATATGCATGCTAATCACCATGTGCTCGATTAACACATTAATCTATATACAGAGCTAGCAAGCTAGCACCGCATGGCACACACTTCCCAATAGAGAAAAATACACAATCTCAACAAATAATACGTCTCTGCATTATTTAACGTAACTACATACAATCACATAGTATATTCTAAAACATTTTCAACATTTTTTTCATATTATTATCCACGTTACCAATGCATTGTTCACATTACTATTACAAAAACAATATTCTCATTAGTCAAACACACTTCTCATAAAGAAAACAGTACTCACCAAGGAGAAATATGGATCAAGGAACAAAAGAAAAGCAATTTTCCAAAGGAAAGATTCGAAAATTTCTCCTATCTCTTCAGTAACTTATAGTTTCTGCACGGCGCGCTCAATTTTCACGAGGCACTTTACACACGCAAGCTCTCTACAGAACCAATAACTCATAAATCTATTGTGCTTGTTAATAACTTATTGCTAAATTATCACAGTTTATTCTTTCTTAACTCACTCAGTTGATTTAATATCACTCGTGTCGTTCACAATCTCTTATCTCCGGTTGCGTCTCAGCTTGATACCGATCTTTCTCTGAAAACTTTCTCTCAACTGAGGGCGGAGCTAACCTTTCACCCCACCAATCAAATTAATTCAGAAACATTTTTCTATTCTTTGAATTATTTATAATAAAATAAATACAATTTATTTATTATTCTTCTCTTACTATTAGTTTCATAGCGATATGAATAAACTAATACTAATTATAATTACTAGTGACCCAAATTAATGTACTGGGTTACATATGGCACCCTCATCCCGATCTTTGGAACCTCCACATGTGGCTCCTGGACGGGACGAGGCAGGTTTGAGTACCCTACCACCAGCGGTGGTGGCTACCATCACTTCCGCTAGAGCATCGTCCATGAGACATGCCTATGCGTTGAAGTGGAACCTCTTCGTCACCTGGTGTTCTTCCCGTCGTGAAGACCCCACGAAATGCCCGATCAGTGTCGTGCTTTCCTTCCTGCAAGAAGGGTTGGATCGAAGGCTGTCTCCCTCCACCCTGAAAGTGTATGTTGCCGCCATTGCCGCACATCACGACGCAGTTGAAGGTAAGTCTCTGGAAAAGCACGACCTGATCATCAGGTTCCTGAGAGGAGTGAGGAGACTGAATCCTCCTCGCCCTCCTCTCGTTCCCTCTTGGGATCTCTCAGTGGCACTAACTGCTCCTGCAGAGTGCTCCCTTTGAGCCTCTGCAATCAGTGGAGCTTAAGTTCCTGTCAATTAAGACAGCGCTCCTGGTTGCATTGGCCTCCATCAAGAGGGTAGGGGACCTGCAGGCATTTTCGGTTGATGAAGCGTGCCTGGAATTCGGGCCGGCTAACTCTCATGTGATCCTGAGACCCCGGCCTGGATATGTGCCCAAGGTTCCCACCACTCCCTTTCGAGACCAGGTGGTGAACCAGCAAGCATTGCCATTGGAGGAGGCAGACCCAGCCTTGGCACTGATCTGTCCAGTACGCGCTCTCCGTGCTTTCGTAGACAGAACGCAGTGTTTCAGGACCTCAGACCAGCTCTGTCTGTCATGGTGGGAAGCTGAAGGGAAAGGCTCTCTCCACGCAAAGGTTGTCTCACTGGATAGTGGACGCCATTGCTTTGGCATACCAGCAGCCAGGTCGACCGTGTCCCCTGGTGTGACGGCCCACTCCACCCGGAGTGTGGCCTCCTCTTGGGCTCTAGCGCATGGCGCCTCGCTAACAGACATCTGCAGAGCTGCAGGCTGGGCGACACCTAACACATTCGTGAGATTCTACAATCTCCGAGTGGAGCCACTTTCTTGTTGCTCTTCATAGTGTTGATGTGTTTCTGCTGGTGTGATCCAGAAGAATTTTGGAGCAAAGTTCTTAAATCACGGAATAGTGCTCTTTACTCACGGAGATCAGTTACACGGTCAAATAGAAAATGATGGTTTTCATGTTTTTAAAAACAAAGATGAAGACCGATCTCAGGTCACTGAGCTTCTGAAAAAGATTCAGTCACTGCGGAGAAAGAATGCATTCAAGAGATACACAAAACAGGATTACAAGCAGACTCAGAAAGCTCTTCTACTCAAGAAATGTGCAGAAGTAGTATTATATGCATTAGCAACAGCAGTGGGAGCAGTGGGAGGATGATAGTTGAAGCATTAACAGGAGAAGTAGCAGCAGCAGCAGGAGTATCTATAGTGGAAACTGCATTAACTGAAGTACAAGCAGCAGTAACAGGAGCAGCAGGAGGTGCAGTAGCAGGATTAGTGACAGGTATGATGGGAACTGAATTTCCTGCAGTAGAAGCAGCATTAATGGGAGCAGTAATAGGAGCAGCAACAGGAGGATTAGCAGCAGTACTGGCAGTTCTGGCAGCAGTAGCAGTGGGATATGGAGTAAAATTTTTGGCAAAAAAATATAGCTCTTAAGAAAAACAGAACTAAAAGACTGTCATTACAAAACATGTAGCCTATATGACATGAGTAGAACAAACTCATTTGAAACAAACACATTTACTTCCACATATAGACAGTCAATGCTTCAAAATAAGTAATTATCATAATAATACTATTCTTTTTCTTGTACTACTAGACTGTAATATTCAGATTTTTAGCGTTGTAATATGTATTTACATTTGCTGGTTTACATTTACATGCTGGTGATTCTGTGTTTTTGAGGATTTTTTATTATTTTAAGGTTGTAAACCTGACACCTGTTTCCTTTTGTTGTCCTTATTTTATTTTTAAAATTGTGTTTTTCACATTTTTTGCCTTTTGTTATAATAAATGAAAAATAATACTGTTAATCACAAAGTTAAATTTTTTTTTTAAAAATATGTATGTATTTTTTATTTATGTTCCTTTTACATTTAATTATAGAAATTTGTCATACAGGCACACAGAAACTCCCAGTGTTGAATGAACAGTAGCACTGTTTGCTAGTTACAGACAGGACTGACGCTATCAGCTTGTGAATGTGAGGCACAATTTAACATGGACAAACATAAAACATAATAATACTCACCGTTACACACCAAATAAACAAAACTATTTTTAATAGCTCGATTAATCTGTTAATCTCTAAAAAAAAAAAAAAAAAAATCTGATTTGGTTTGCAAATGTACATCGCTGTACTTACAACACGTGACAGTTTTACACATTTATACATAGTGAATGTCACATAGTTTGCTATATGGGAGGAAATTATTATAATAAGTAATCGCCTTGATAAAAAATGAAAATTATGTCATCGTTTACTCCCTCATGTTGTTCAAAACCTGTATGACTTTATTTTTTTCTTCTGAGAAACAAAAGGCATTTTCTGAATGTTCAATCTGCTTTTAGATAATGTAATTTAACACTGAGAAATCTTCTTAAATTGTGACATAAGATGAGACTGGACATTCTCAGGGTGGTTTGAGAAATACACTGTAAAACATTGTTAAATTGTTAAATAAAGCAACAACTATGTAATTACTTTTGTGCCAATAATAATGAACGTAACTTTTCAAGAAACTAATGAAAATATATATTTTTTATTAAATGAAAAAAATTGATGACAACTTGATTGCTAAGTTTCCTGAATAACACCTCAGATGTATTAGAACAAGTTTATCGTGTGCTGAAGGGTGGAGCACAGAAACAAACTGAAGAAGAATCCAGTGAGGTCTGATATTCAGCATTTTTGTGTTGCAGCAAAACAATATGTTTGTGAAGTGATTGACATGAGATATCTCACATGTGTTTGCCATAAAAAAAATGTATTAAAAAAACAGCAAGAGAAAAGCTAATGTTAAAAAGCCAATTCAAACTGCCTAACAAAAGCAAACACTAATCACAATACTGGTGACATCAAACTAAACTTATATTCAATAAAATATCAAACATCTAAACCTAATGTAGATTTCCTGTCCCATAAAGCAGCATTACTCAGCACATCGAGAGCTGATCCTAAAATACCACTGGCCAAAATTAGATGTATTTCATTATTTGACAAGGTTGTCAGTAGATTTGGGAAAGACAAAATTATTTCAAGGATTATTATGTTGATATTGTTAAAATGGTCAAATATTAACTGATTTATCAGACGTAACATCTTCACAAGGTGTTCCATAGATTTTGCAATAAATAAGCATTTATATGTTGATAGTGTTAAAATGGCCAAAGATTATGTGATTTATTGGATGTAAAATGTTTGTTACAATTCGACAAGTTGTTAAAATGGCCAAATATTACAGTCGTGAAATATTAATTAGAATTTAACAAGGCTGTCAGTAGATTTTGGGACAAGCTACAAGCATTATACTGATAGAGTGACCAAATATTATCTGATGATATTTGGTAAATTATGTTGGCAAATATTGGATCTGAAAAACTACAAGTAGCCTATTGTGTCCATAGTGTTAACATGGCCAAAGATTATCCAAATTACCAGATATAAGCTATACAAACATTCATTGCAATTTGACTGTGTCGGTAGATTCTGGAACACACAAACTTATTTACAATGAGCAAATATTGTCTGACGATAAACATTCAGTAAAATTTGACAATGTGCGGTAAAGTAGGTTTTATGTTGGACATTCGTTAGACCAGTGGTTCCCAAACCTGTCCTGGAGGCACCTCAACACTGCACATTTTCTTTGTCTCCCTAATCAAACACACCTGATTCAACTCATCAGCTCATTAACCCATGTGAGTTGAATCAGGTGGTTTTTTTTTTGAGGTGCCTTCAGGACAGGTTTGGGAACCACTGCGTTAGACATTGATCTTTTCTTCAGCATTAATTG
Source organism: Squalius cephalus (assembly GCF_949319135.1). Lineage (NCBI taxonomy): Eukaryota > Metazoa > Chordata > Actinopteri > Cypriniformes > Leuciscidae > Squalius > Squalius cephalus. The sequence continues at coordinate 11,980,956 of NC_137123.1, forward strand.
ATAAATTACAGGTGGTGTGACATCATCAGGTCACATGACCAGGAAGTTATATAGATTTGTATTTTTCAGAAATGCATTAAAAATCATAGACAGTGAAAGAAATGGACACAGCGACCCCATAGTTTAGTTTAGTTTAGTTTATTAGTTTATTTGAGCAGTAAACATTCTGCTCAAAAGGAGTGGGCCGAAGCAAAAGAGCTTATAAGCGCCCACACCCCAAATTAATACAATAAAAAACTCATTTCACAATAGTACAAAGAATCATAGTGTAAAAGCAACAAAACAACAACAAGGAAACCACAACAAAAAAGAGAGAGAAACAAACAAAAACAACAACAACAACAACAACAACAACAAAAAAAACGGATTATACACACTTTCAGTATCTGATAATGCTAGAAATACCCCTAATGGCAACTCATTTCTTCTTCTCTGTACTTTTCAAAAATCTTTTGTTTGTATTTATATTTGAAAAGATTGATGTTTGGACATCTTTTCATCTCCATCTCTAAATTATTCCACAATTGAACCCCATTAACTGTTGGGCTAAAACTTTTCAAAGTTGTACTATGTTTCTGAATCCTAAAGTTTAATTCTTCACGTAATTCATAATAACCAGTACGTTCCTGGAACCTTCTTTGTATTTGGCTTGGTAACAATTTATGCCTTACTTTGTATAGCATCTGTACTATTTGAAACTCAACAATGTCACAAAACTTCATGATTTTAGATTTTAAAAATAATGAGTTTGTGTTGTCCAAAAACCCAACCTTATGAATTAATCGAATAGCTCTTTTTTGCAGCATTACTATTGGTTTTAATGTGCTTTTATAAGTACTACCCCATACCACTGAACAATAATGTAAATAGGGCAAGATCAGAGAACAATATAACGTATGCAGAGCTTTGATATTTAAAATGTGCTTTACTTTTGAAATTACTGAAATGCTTCTTGATATTTTAGTGATTACATATTTAATATGAGAGTTCCATGTAATTCTATCATCAATAATAACTCCAAGGAATTTGATTTCATGCACCCGCTCCATAACCACACCCTCTATCTGAATGGCTTCCTGAGCATTAGAATTACAGTTGCCAAATATCATCATTTTACTTTTACTCAAATTTAGTGATAATTTGTTTTGTTTGAACCACATATTAACACGTTTAAGTTCCAAAGTAACAATTTGACACAGTTGATGTAAATCGTCTCCTGATGCAAAGATATTTGTATCATCTGCAAACAAGATGAATCTAAGTATTTGAGATGTTTTACAAATGTCGTTTATGTACATGTTAAACAACTTTGGGCCCAAAATGGACCCTTGAGGTAAGCCACACACAATTTCTTGACAACTTGACTGATAATCACCTATTATCACACATTGTTTTCTATTTTTTAAATAACTGGTAACCCACTGTAGTGCTACCCCTCTAATTCCATACTGTTTAAGCTTATTAATTAATATGTCATAATTTATTGTATCAAATGCTTTACTTAGGTCAATAAATAACCCTATTGCATATTTCTTATTATCTACAGCATTAGTTATTTCCTCAATTATATCAAAGAGTGCATGCGAAGTTGAACAATTTTTCCTAAAACCAAACTGATTATCTGAGAGTAATTCATTTCTTTCAATAAAGCTGTCAAGTCTAGAATTGAAAACCTTCTCTAAGATTTTTGAAAATTGCGGTAAAAGAGAAACAGGCCTGTAGTTAGTAAAGAGATGCTTATCTCCTGCCTTAAACAGAGGAATCACTTTTGCTACTTTCATACTTTCAGGAAATTGGCCAGTATGCAACGATAAGTTACAAATGTATGTTAACGGCTTACAGATACTTTCAATAACACTTTTTAAGGTCTTCATATCCATATCATAATAATCTGTCGAGGTTTTATTTTTACACTCTCTAACAATATCCAGTATCTCTTTTTCGTCAACAGGATTGAGAAACAATGTCTTAGGATTTGTGACTATTAGCTCACAGTTATAGCTATCAACATTTGCAATTTTTGCCGCGAGGTTCGGGCCAACATCTATAAAGAATTTATTAAATGTTTCTACTACCTCATTCATATTATTTATAGTTTTATCCTCATCTTTGAAGTATTGTGGATAACTGATCATTCTAGGTTTGTTTCTAATTAAACTATTTAAAATATTCCACAAGCCTTTGATATTATTCTTATTATTATCTAACAATTTATTATAATACTCCTTTTTATATTTTCTAATAATACCTGTCAATTTATTTTTTATATGTCTTATACTTATCCTCCGCTTCTTTTGTTCTATCCTTTATAAATTTTTTGTAAAGTAAATTTTTTTTCTTGCATGCATTCAGCAGCCCCTTAGACATCCATGGATTTTCATTGCACTTTCTTTTTTTACAGTATTTTCTTATTGGGCAATTTTTATCATATACTTTTTGAAATACTCGCACAAACTCATCATATGACTTGTTAATATCATTCTCTCTGTATATAATACTCCAATCTTGAATTAATAGTTCCTTTTTAAATGCTTCAATAGTTTTCTCTGTTTTTACCCTTCTAAACCAATACTTGTCTTCCTCTTTATTTTTATTATGTTCATTTTTATGTAATGCAAAAACTGGAAGATGATCACTGATGTCATTTATCATTAGTCCGCTGACTGTATTACTTTCTATTTCATTGGAAAAAATATTATCAATTAAAGTAGCACTATAATTTGTAATTCTACTTGGTTTAGTTATTAGAGGAAACAAACCTATACTAAATAGAGTATTCATAAATTCGTCAGTCTTTTTATGTTTATTTGGGTTTATCAGATCAATATTAAAATCACCCCCAACAAACATGAGTTTCTGATTTGAGTTTGAAAAGTGCTTCTCCATCCAATTATTAAACACATCTATATTAGACCCCGGTGTTCTATAAATACAACTCACAATAATATTTTTCTTTTTTGCCCTTACAATTTCAATAGTAAGACATTCAAGTATATCATCCAACACCATAGTCATATTTTCATTCATTTTATAACCATAATTTAATTCTACAAACATAGCTACGCCCCCACCATGCTTATTTCTTCTATTCTGACTTATAAACTCATAACCTTCAATACTAAAATCCATTTCTCTATCATTATGAATCCATGTTTCTGTTATTAGAATCACACTGAATGGTTTTGTAAACTGTTTTAAGTAGCTCTTAATGTGGTCAAAATTTGCATAAAGGCTTCTACTATTGAAATGGATTACAGAGAATGTATTAACATCCTTGAATTTACAATTGTAATGGTCCTCTGTGTAATATTGACAGTCTTTAACAGTTCTCGTAAAGAAATTATTTTCAGGGTCAATGTCAATTTCAGTGTTCTGTAAATCATATTGTGAGTATGCAAAATCCAGGTCGTTCGTTTCAATATCTTTCATTAATGAAAAAGGTTCAAACTCAGAATTTCCTATACTGGACGTGTTAGAGGCCATATAAAAGGATGTACTTCAACATACCAGAATTATGCCGATTATCCTGATGTTTACCTTCGGTTTGTTGTGCTGGTGCGCTGATGAACTATTAGCTTGTCATAACGTAAGAATGCAATATCGCCCCTTTCTCTTGCAGCTCTCAACTCTGGCATCAGTTCTTTTCTTTTCCTTTTAACTGTGTCCGTATAGTCCTCGTTTATGAAAATATTAGTTCCTTTAAGACGTTTTGCACGCTGCAAAATGGTTTCTCTATCCTTCCAGCGCCGTAGCTTGACAATGATGGGTCTCGGCCGGTCCCTCCCCCCGTCGGGTTTCCCAATGCGGTGCACCCTTTCCACCTCCACCATGTGCTGCAGCTGGAGCTTTTCCGTCAACAGTTGTTTAACTTTTTCCTCCGCGTCGTCCCAGGTCTCCCCCGGGGATTCCATTACTCCCTCAAAGACCAAGTTGTTTCTGC